>NC_056621.1:15209908-15809908 GCF_018340385.1 Cyprinus carpio | reverse complement strand
ACAATGGATGGCAAGATCGGTGAATATGACTTAAAGGGATACTCCACCCCAAAATGAAAATATTGTCATTAATCACTTACCCCCATGTCATTCCAAACCCATAAAAAGCTTTTTTTTTATTTCGGGGTGGAGTATCTCTTTAATTTACGATCTTTTCTGAAGACTTGGAATAATCTACATTGAACACTGGACATTGTAATGCTTTATTACTTTAGAGCTTTTTCATGGAGAAGATTTACATTTCTTGTTGAACTGCCCCTAACCCAGAATTGTTTGCCATTGAAACCACTGAAAAAGAAATGCCATAACAAAAAACATATAGACAAAATGTGTCCCAATACGCGTACTTATACACTTTTCTACACCATTTTGTAGTATAGTGCAAGTAATGTGTTCACAGAAAAATTCCAACATTAGGAAGTGCTCTTCAATTACCCAAATAATGCACTGATTTATCTGATGACAAACAAAGAATGGAAAACTTCCTGCACTTAACAGTCACAGCTTTAAAGTGACAGTTCACCCAAAAATTAAAAATCTGTCAACATTTTACTCACACTCCACTTGTTCCAAGCCTGTATGAGTTTCTTTCTTCTTTTAAACACACAAAATTATATTTTGGTTTTAAAAAAAAAAAAAACAGTTGACGGTAGCCATAGTATTTTGTCATGCTATGGAAGTCAATGGCTACCATCAAGTATTAAGGGGGAAGCCATCAGAATCTGATGATGTATGACAAAAAATACCTTATAAAATGTTTGGCTAATGTACTTTCAAAGTTGGGAATGATTATTTTAAAGTTCTGAACAAGAGTTCTACAAGTAACCTTCAAAGAACATTTGATTAAAGTTGTCTGGTCTTTAATGTTCTCAAAACATTATTTATTCATCATCCTCGGAGCACTTTTTCTGAAATATTTTAGTTGTAACACATTCAAATGTTACTTTTTGTTTTAGAACATTCAGAAAACATTCAAATGTAATGTTTGCAAAAATGAAACGTTCCTTATGTTTTCTCTAAGATTCTAAATACTAAGTATAACATAAAGACAACGTTTAGAAATACCGTTTTAATATCTTAATGCGAACATTAGCAAAACGTTCTTAAAACATATTTTTGATTGATGTAGCCTATATCTACTATACATAACAAACTTGGTCACAGAATGGGTTTCAATCCGAATTTGATTGCTGGGACTGGGGCTAAAGAAAATGGCAATAGCTACCTAGCATAACTTGAGGTATTTTTTAACTATGTCCAAACAGAAACACTATCAGCTTTCACAATGCTGGAAAGGAAGTGGTCTCACCATTTTCCACTCCCATGTTTGGCAGTTTAAAGTCTAGTCTACTGTTAAACTTCCTCAGTGACATCGATTACTGCTCAAAATCATAATAGATTCATTTATGGAGTGGACCTTAATTTCAACTCTTCCTGTAATTGTAAGTGCGCAGAGCACTTTCATGTTTGAGGTCACTAAACAAACCCTCTTTTGAGGTACAGCAGTCTTTGTCACGTTGATAAATAGTGAGAGCGCCCTCATTGTTTCACCGCAGCAGCTGTGCAAGGAGGACTGTGTGGTTTGCCCTCCCAATTGTCTCTTGGAGTTGGAAAACCCTTTTGTGAACCTGCACAATGCTGCCACAGAATCGTATCAACCAATGGCCAAAACAACGCAAAAACGCTTTAGCTACGATGTATTTTGACTTACATGTTTAATTAAATATCGAGTAATGTCCCTGCTCCAAATATAACTTTTTACTCCTATAACTTAATATAGTTTCAATTTCAAAGTTGTGGAAACGTTCTGAAAACATCACATCATCATAAAAATAGTTGTTCTACTGCGCATGCGCACCGATAGCGGGGATAAGAATTGTCCCAATGGAGGCACCTGTTTGATCCAATAGATTTCAGTGTTAAACTACAGAATATAATGGTGAACTATCACTTACCTAAACCACAAGCGGTGCACTCGAATAGCTCATGACCCTGACACTCCGTGCAGGTGGGATGACATAAAACGCACTGATTTTTTAGTAAGAACTGTCCGCTGGGACAGGACAGCGCCGGCGATCTGGACCGAATAAAACCGAAACAGCATAATGATAAAATAAAGAGCGTCGAACCGGCGTTCATCGTTCGCGGTGTTGTATAGCGCATCTATTCGCCATACACACTCACACACAGTTCATTCAATGAAATGGGTCAGTCCTGCCCTGCCAGTGACAACGAGCGTCTAAATAACAAAACTTGCTCAACAAGTTGCTTTCAAGGGGATTGGTCAACGGGCCTTCAGGGTCCACCCATTCCTCTGCTCTGTTCCGCATCTGATATAAAGGACGGGGTTATGCACAAACGTGGAATACTGAATTATTCAGTCTTCCTGAAGTATCACACACACACACACACACACACACACACACACACACACACTAACATCATATTCAAGCATAGAGCTATAATTTATCTGAGAAAAACAGTAATCAGTGCAAAGTATTTCTAAAAGGAAACCTTCATATACAGTGCTATAATAAACTTTTTTTTTTATTGTACTACTTTTCATTACTTTTTTATTGTTGTTGTTGTTGTTGTTGTTGGTGGTGGTGGTGGTAATTATTGTCATCATTATTATTATTAAAAACTGGTAGCCCACTGTAAAAACCTGTTCATTAGGTTGACTTAATTACTGTTAAAATCTTTAAACTGTGATTATATAAAACTATAATTATTTGAGATTATTTAGCAGTCATAAGTACAACGTATTTCATAATGTATACTAAATTGCTTAGAGTGATAAAAATATAAAATATTATTACATTAATAATAATATATTGATAATAATAAATGTGGTAGCCCACTGTAAAAAAATAAAAAAATAAATAAATAAGAGTGTTCATTGGTTGACTTAGTTACCTGAGCATATGGAGAAAAAAAAACATGAAAGAAAAAATATGGAAGACATTGAATGTGACTTTACTTTTATTTTACATTACATGTGTTTTTAGAAGTAAAACGTCTAATAAATACATAATTTATTTAAATAAATATAGAACTAAAAAAAAATACAGTGGGTAAGAGACATTGCCATAATTCTCTGTACAGTTCATCACATTTGTTTATATTTTATTTCCAAGTATAGCCTGATAGTTGTCAGCAAATACATCTCTGAGTCTCTCTGTTGCACATCTTATAAAAAGCTTCTTAAAGAAGATTTGTACATTCTTTTTGGTAAATTTGCTCTGACTCTGAGTTAGATGTGAGCAGGATTTTTAGGCCACTCCAAAAACAGGATTAAGGACATGCACATTAACCTTCTGGATCAAAGCCTCTTCAGCGCAGTTGTTTTTGCTCACTATTGTGGGTCACTTTCCTGTTGAAGGAAGTCTTACAAGTTCCAGAGCTCATGCTTGGGTTTTAGCACAAAGTCCAGTTTAAGAATAGAATCTCCTATTATAACCTCTCACGCTTTGGATTTCTTTTGCCAAACTGCATGAGATGTGATATGAGTTTATTTCAAATAAGGCTTCACACTAACTTCATACATATCAGATTTAGTTGCATGCTATTGTTGTCTAGTGTGTTTTCCTCATTTCTGTCCCAGAGGACTTCAGCTCCTGTGAATCTGTCCTGGCCTCATCACTAAACAGATTGAGTGAGCTAAGCAACCCAAGGTGTACAGTAAAACAAAATATTGGGTCATATTGATAACTTGCCATATTTTGATGTATTTCAACTTTATAAAAGGTTTAAAAGAAACGAAATGAAAAAAAAAATTATAATGTTGTAGACAGCTACAATATTTTATATAGGGTTTTCAAAGAAAAATATGTTTTGGAGGATCCTGATTCACAGAGTGTAATGAGCTCTGTGCAAACCTATGAAGACAACTGAGCAGCAGAGGGCAGCAGAGTGTGTGCTATTGCTGATAAATCAGAACGAACAACAGGCTCCCCACTGTTTTTTTTTTTTTTTTAACATTCTCTGCTACTCTGCAAAATAAATAAATAAATACATTTTCTAAACTTCCAGTTAAATTTAGTATCGTGGATCGTATCGTATCATTATGATCAATCCCCATATTGTAGAAGGGGTATGTACATATGTATGTATTTATTTATTTGTTTGTTTGTTTGCTTGCTTACAGATAACTTGCTATATATTGACTGTCTAATAATAAATAAATAAATAAATAATAAAAGTAATAAATATAACAATAGGTCCAATAAATAAAAATTAAAACTACAATAATAATATTAAATATAAAAGTAATAAATATAATAATAAAATAACAACAGATTAAAACAACAACAAGAATAAGATTATTATAAAACATAAATATAATAACAAAATAAAAAATAAACAACTACAACAACAATAATAATTATAATATAAAATATAAAAATGATTAATAATAAAAAGTAACAAAAGATTAAATCAACAACAACAACAAGAATATAAAATATAAAAAGTAATAAATATGATAATAAAATAGGATAACAAAAAAAAATTAAACAACATCAAAAACAACAATAATAATAAAAAAAAAACAAAACAATATACAACAGGAACCTCTTGCTGAACATTTTTAATTAGAATCTGATGACACAACTGACTAATATTGCAATGTAAAAAATGTACCAATCAACGCCAAGTACCTTATTTGTTGCTTGACATTTGATAAAAGTCACCCATTAAATAAATTCTTATTGAGGAAATGAGAATTGAGTAATAAATCATTCAAAGAAATATCATAAAATGTAGCCTATTTAAAAAGTAAATTATATATATATATATATAATATATATATATATATATATATATATATATATATATATATATATATATATATATATATAAACGATCTTTGGAAATAATATTTGTATTTGTTTAACTTTCCTATTCTACTTCTCTGTTTTAAAATATATAAGTAACTGTGGGAAAACCGCTTATCGATGTTATAGTTAGATTTTTGGTTTGATAAAAAAAAAAAAAAATCGTCTTTTAGTCGTGTATAAAAAAGTGTGTGACACCGCACAGACCCTGATAGCAATCCTAACAGACAACTGTTTTCCACGGTGGGCGGAGTCTGTAGCTAATTTATAACGTCATTCAAGAGGCGTGAGAGTGGGCTGTGGGCGGAGTCTGTTGCTCCTTTACGTCATTCAAGTGGGGGTAAGAGATGAGGTGGGCGTGTCTTCGGTGCCACTGCTGCATCAGTGAATGACATGAGGATGTGAAAGAATACAACGGGCTGGGCATATGATTTTAAAGCCATTCTCGAGCGGACTGCTATATGGACGATGAGGAATACACTAAGGACTGACTGAGGAACGGTAAGACGCGTCTTAAATAATAGCCTGCTGGCATACGGAGCATCCGTGTTCAATAAGAGGTGATCCAGGTGCACCTGTCTTCTGTACGTGCCTGGACCGCTATAAGACGCATCTTGCGGGTATACAGTGTTTTTATTTATTTATTTTCCCAGTCGAGGACGGTCTGAACAAAGGAACTTGTGTGGGATATTAAATAGCCCATTATTTTGGTGGATTTGAGGTAAGGGCGTCTTTTCAGCGCATCATCATCATCAAATGCATTGCGATATGATTGGGGATTGAATTTTCTTTGTTTGAAGACACATTATAGGGCTATATATCAGTATGGGCTGGGACTGTTGCGTAATAGACTGAACAGAAAAATCCGTTTATGGTTTTCAAAATAATAATCAAATTTGTAATATTTGATGTGAGAGAAGGATGATGGTGGATGCTTTCTTGTTCACTGTCTCTACTGTATATGCACAAACCTCAAGTAGAAATCAGCATGCCCTGGTTAATGTGTGTCAGAAAGGCTCTTTGGTTATTCAATCTATAGATGCTTTTAATATATAACCTACTTTATAGGTTCTGTGGGCTGAAAGTACCTGTAAACAATCTACTAGCTATCCACCAATGGTGCGTTTAGGCCCTGAGCCGGGCTGTTGGGCTCAGTATTTATTTTATTTTTTTAAGGTTAAAGGTGCACTCAGTCACTTTTTGCTCAAGCTAAGTTTTAGACGTTAAGAAATGCACAGTTTTAGAAATATCAGTAATGAGTAATGAGAATCACTGCTCTATTCAGATCTGTTTCCAAGAAAAACTCTTTTTTTATCTACACAGAGCAGGTATTTTCAGTTCACATGACCAAAGTTAATATTACTTCTAATACTAATAAAGAACAGTAAACTGTTTTCTTGTATAGCACTTTAAAGGCTCGTTCACATTAAGAGCGATAAATATAAAGATAACTACAATGATTATTACAGCAGCGTCCACACCAACGCATGGTAAGTTTCTGTTCATTATAAGCACGCACTGCGTTTTGTCGTCTGCTGCTTTAAATGTTTTAGCACTTTAAAGCGGGGTGGATTCTGATTGGCTGTCAATGTTTTTATTGTTCATCAACTGGAAAGTGATTCCAGCGAAATTGTTGTTCTACTGTGTCGTTATTGTTATAGTTGTGATGTGGACTCTTTAAATTTAGAATGATTTCTATAACGATATCTTTATCGTTATAGTTAGTTATTGTCCTTGGTGTGAACGGACCTTAAATCAGTGCATTAAAAAGCATAAACATAAATGTGCATCTAAGCAAAGAGAAACATAGACTAAAAGAAACCAAATGAAAGCTAAACATCTTCATTTTGAAACAGCTGCAGTTAGTAAACAAACAAAATCATGCATCCAGGCCAGAAGGCGCAGTATAGAGTCCAACAAGAGCCAGATATACGTTTAGCAAAAACCTACCGACTGCACATTTGAGCTTCATTTGATTTATGCGATATTGTGGCTTTGTCATGATTGTAGTAGGCCAACTGAGTATGTTTTTAAAATCGAATATCATATCTTTGATTTTTGACATTTGACTCCTTAGTGAACTTAGTATAACAGTGCTTATATTGTGTGCTTGTGGTTTCTTAAGAATGTCAGTCAGGATGAAGTTTCAATTCAGGCTATCACGCACTTGTCCGATTGTTTTAGCATCAAACGCACCCATAAGATCGCCAGCTGATTTGCTGACACCTCTAGGCGCACGGAATCCTTTGAAAAATATTTTCTTTTCTTATTAACAGCTTGTCTGTAACAAGAAACTTTCAAATGTTTGAAGGTAGACTTTTCTGGCAATGTACAAACAGGCTTTATAAAGGTTTGTGTGCTGAATCCCTTTTGTTTTGTCTTAGAGCATTTATTGATGTGTGTGTGATATACACATCATTATTTTGAATATATTAATTATTTATATTATTATAATATTTATATATTATTTTTAAAACTACCTGAATTATCCAAAAATATTCATTTCTGTTGCTGTAATACAACTAGGCTCATGCAAACTTATAATATTGATCTACATTCTGAGCTGACAGCCATAAATCTTACTAGGGACTTAAGGTTAAACTCAAAGCATGAGGAAATAATAAATAGACAGGGAAATATTTTATTGATCCTTAAGGGGAAATTTAGAAAAGGGCAAACAGGTTCCTCTGAGATGTGATAAATGCGACACCTCACAAACATAAAGCTGCATTCCACTTTCACGGCAAACAAGCCACACTCTTTCAGGCGGACGGCCTTTCTTTTGGTTGTTTTATCTTATTAAATGTTGGCTCCAAAAGTAGGTGGCACACATGAACATGAATGACCTTGACCTGATTGTTTCAGATGCTGTCATACAGTCTGACATGCCCCTATTGACCCAGTCTGCAAGTCTCCAGCTTTTTATTTCTCTGAAACAGGAGGATGATTTGGAGACAGATGGGATGATCAGGGCAAGGCACCAAAGCAGAAACCCCGGGACGTTGAAGTCCTGTGTGCGACGGGGCACCAGGGGACAATGTTTGGCAACCGATCAGTTTCTACATGGAATTCTGTCCATGTTATAAGCCCTTTACTGAGATCAGTCTGGAGATCGGCTCTGCAATCTGACATAAAATTAATTCACTTCTTAAAAGAGATCACAGACTTTGATACTTTTTTGTACAGCTTTTGAGGTTTCAAGGTTGGTGGGTCACAACTAGTGGGACGTGGACAGAGGGAACCAGTGAGCCTTTTAGTGAACAGTTCTTAAAAGAAACACTTTTCCTTAGTGTAAGGAACATTTTAAATAAACAAAAAATATATATTTTTTTCATTATAAAAACACTTAATGGAAAGTTTCCATGGATGTTAAAGGTTCTCTATGGAACCATTAATGCCAATAAAGAAATGTTTTTAGGTATTAAACCTGGTTACGGTTTGGTTGATGACAATAAAAGTTCTATATATTCATACCTTTTTTCCTATATACTTATCTTGGATCTCTTATACCTCGAAAAATCAGAGTGCACATGCACAATACTGTATGTAAATAGTACTTCTAGAAAATGACATGTACTTTCAGCGTTTGTTAGAATTTGATATTGGAGATTTTTTCCAATATGCTAAACATATTCAGAAGGCATGTTCACACCAAGAACAATAACTATACTAATAGCTATGGTTTTGTCACCTGCTGCTTTAAAAGTTCAAACTATTTGGATTCTGATTGGTTGTAACTTGTTGTAAGTTTTGAAAGTAATTCCAGTGATATTGTTCCTTTGTGTCGTTATTGTTATAGTTGTGGTGTGGACTTTAATATTTAGAACAATTTTTTAAATTACATATTTATTGTTATATTTGTCATCCTTGGTTTGAACAGGCCTTAAGCGTGGTTAAAAAAAACTTGTTGCACACGTACAGTACACACATATTATGCTGAAATTTACATTGCACACTGTACAGATATTAAAAACCAAAAGATACTTTGGTCTTTTTGGTAGAACTCAATATTGGAGATGTTTTGAACACTGTTCCTGCTGCTCTTTTCCATACTGTAAACATACAGTATATAATAACCAGTGGTTTTCAAGTCCTAAGTGTACCATAAATGTTAGTCCATACATATTTTTATAAGTCTTCTAAAGCAGTTTGATTACATTTAAATTCTGGTCCATCATTTCTCCCTGCCTTTGCATAGTCAAACTTGGCACTTCAAGACAAATTTTATTTCGGCTGAACTATTAATTGGCATGAACACATTGTATGTGCTTTAGTAGGTAAGTCTCTGTAATAGTGAAGTACCTGCCAATAACAAATGTAAATGTAATCAAGAGTGAGGGAAAATCTGACATACTGTCTTTTTCTAAAATGTAATTCTATGAAGCATAACAACCTCTGCATTTTTAGACTAGACTATATTTAGAGCATCAACATGAAAGCATCTTAAATATAGTTGTGTTCTGGATTTAACTTGTGGAGAACTGTTGTTTTTTTAGATTGTTTGACTGCGTAAATGTTGTCAGGACCATTTCAGTGTTGCTCAACCAGGAAGCTCATCCCATCAAAGGCAGAAACTTTCTGTTTTTCCACAGCATTCCATCTGCCTCCCACCTCATTCTCCAGAAGTTTTAGTTCTTGAGATGAGATGAAAGGAGTCAAGTGGTCCACAGCAATCAGTGCTCAATCACTGCACGGGCTTTGAATTGTGACCCGCTCCCTCTGCCTCTCTACAGGTGGGGAAGCAATGTTAAGTGGTCTGTCCACAGGCAGAGAGAGGTCACCCAGAGGGCGAAAGGGATTGTGGGGAGGACTGGTCCAGAGAGAGAGAGAGTAGGGAATGAAGGGATTGTTGAGAAAGAGAGAGGGAGGGGGGAGATATTGTGGGGTTGTTGAGGTGGTAGAGGGCTTTTCTAGTCATTCTGTGATGACTTTAATTTCCTGAGATCGGTCTCGTTCACGTTCTCTAGCTCTAATCTGGGTGTCAGCATTCATACTGATTGTCAGGCCATGCAAATGGAAACTCAGATACTCCAGGCAAATTAAAAAAGCTTGCCAGTGTAGTTTCATGGCCACAAGCCACACAAAAACTACTGCATTTTTACATGTAACTTTTCACCACACCAACCCATGGCAAAAAAATTGAAAAAGACATTTGGCAAAAAATATTAACCTAACCAGCCAACTGTATTGCTGTTTGCATTATGTTTATTGGTTTTTTATATTAAGCTACAATGTAATAAATTATAGAAACATTCTATTTGCTCACCATAAAGCTTATTTTACACTCATTTGGCATCTGCTGAATGTTAATAATTGATCTTGATTTTATAATTCTTAATTGCATTAAATTGTTTTCACTCCTATTTACAGAGAAAATCGTAGGGATCAATTTTGAATCAAACTGTTCAGAGACTGATCTGTTTGTGTAGTAATTTGTTACTTAAGCTAAACCTTCGCTGGGATGTCCTGAATGAGGCCATTCTGAGAGGGAGTAGTGTGAGGATCTGTGGGATTTGAACTGTCGTGGTGGGATCTCTGAAATGTAGAGGCTCTGTGAGGTCACTAAGCAGGGACTCTATCAGTGTTTTCAATCTCACATCATCCCGGGGGAAATCAGCGAGTACTCAGAAACCTTGTGAAAGGAATTGTTTCACCAAAAATGGAAATTCTGTCATCATTTACAAACCCTTGAGCTTGACAACCCCAGTCCGTTTTTTTAATATCACTTGAGCTTGACAACCCCAGTCCTCATTCACTTTCATTGTATTAAAAAGACTGCCCAGCATTTTGTGCTTTTATTTTATCTAAAAAAAACACATCCACAAGTCATCCTTTGTAATAAGAATTCCAACTATTAAGTCAGTGTTGTAAAATGTCTATTTTTATATACTTTTAGATTAACTTTAAGTCAGTGTAACAAAAAGTGAATCTAATGTCAAATAAATAGCGATAGTGTAACGCTGCCAGCTGAAACTATTAAATATCCAATACTGGACCAGTTACATAAACTTAAAAATGATGCCAATCATACCACAGGTCAAATTGTGTAAACCCATAACTTTTCACGGAATAGTTTACATAGTTTTTCTATTAGTTGAATTTCTTGTGTTTTGTGTGTTTTGTTAATGATGTTAATTATGTCACCTCAGAACTAAAACGAGTCACTTGCTGAATAACCTAGTAGAGATGTCCTTAAGAAAGATCAGCTTGTTCTCATAAGCCGAAGGGAGAGATAAACTTCAGATGTGACTGACAGTCTGTGGAGCTACTCAAAGTGTGGTGAGGAATCTGGCTGACAGCTCGGAGACTGGACCGGGAACAGCGGCTATCGGACGGAGAGCCTGACAGGTTATATATGCCCTTCAAACCAACAGACGCTGGGTCAGGTCAGGACTGCAGAACCTACTGGAGATGGACAGGGCGAGAAGTTCTTATGATGGAGGTATGAGGACAGTGTTACTGAGGGTCACGGTTCTGAGACCAGCCCTGTGTTTTGACCTTTGAAGGCAGAGGTTATGAATTTGGGATGGTTTAGATGCTTTTTTTTGTGTATGTGGAGATATCACTTATTTTTTGGTGGGAGAGTTTTTGTGAGAGAGTATAAAAAATAAATAAAATAAAACAGATAATTGCTACTTTTTTCTTATGATTCTGGGTTTATATCTCACAATTCAGAATTTGTTTCTCACAATACTTCAAAAAAAAAAGTGTATATATCATAATTGTGTTTATGTAAGTATGTTTCTTTATTGTTTTTATATTTGTGTGATTTTATGTTTTAATAATTTGTGAGATATAAACTCAGAATTGTGAGTTATATTTTTTTTATCCCATGTAAGAAAAAAAAGCTTCCATGCATTTTATCTAAGTGACTTAAAATTAAATCAAGGAAGAAATATGCATATAATTACCAGAATTCAAACATTATTATTGGTTTTCTCATTATAATTCCATTTTCCATTTTGGTTTAGTTCTGAAATTCCATTTAAAAAATGTTTTAGATATTTTTTAAAAAATATTATATTGAAATATTTAAATTATTTGCAGAGGTATGCAAATTTACACAGAATTTAAACGTCAATTATAATTTTTTGTGTGTTTCCTCAATTTAACTGCATTTTGAAAGGGTTTTGGCAAATGCTCTTTAAATAATAGTTTAATTATATTTTAAAATATTTTATGGCTCATTTGCAAAATGCAAATCTCTTTTTTTTTTTTTTTTTTTTTTTTTTTTTTGCCATATGTAAATCTAATGAACAGATTTTTCCTCAGAATAAGCTCAGAAAATGTGAAAATGTACATTCTGTGTGGGTCTGGAAATTAAATTTGCTGATGGTTTTGCATTTTAACCGGTTACGCTCATTCGGCTCATGAGTGACTCAAACACTAATGCATTTACAGGAATCTACAAGATGTTTCAATTGTGTAGGATGTGGAAACAAAATTAGCATTGATTTCATTGTATTTTCAGCAACAACTGCAGGAATAAAAAAATGAATAGGGCTTTCAGTAAATGCTTGATTGATTCTTAACTTACCATTCATATATTCTGAATACATGATGTCACAAGTGGACCCTGTATTTTACAGGATGTTGCAATATTAATGTTGTTAGAATATGTCATCACATCACCATGAATGTTTAAGGAGTATTTCATTCACTCCCAATGATTTCAGAACTAAATAATTCTTAGTTATGTTGCCAAAAAGTTCAGTAGTGGTTAGTATCAAAGCTGAAATATACACTTTCAGTTAGTGTGCTAATAGTGTGTTGTGCTAGCTGTTAGACAGTTACCACAGTAAAAATCTACATTGAGAAGTCTTTAATTTCATCCACTTCTACTATAACCATACATACTTATACTGTTGTCTTTAGCTTCAGTCGACTTGGCGCTGTATTTTAAGCATCTTGAGGCATGAGCACTAAATTTTTTCAACAGAAAATGTTTCCCTTTGCTTTAAGTGATGGCCACACAATGCTAGGATTACCAATGCTAACATTATCAACAACTTTCTCTTGTGTATCTCCTAATTGTGGAGAAGAATAGGCACTTTGTAAGAGGCTGTTTTTTGCTTTTGTCTTTATTTAACGCCAGCTCATCTGTTTTGTGAACAATAGCTAAAGTTTGCACTGTTATGTTAGCTTTAAAAGGACAGCTACATCAAAATGTAATAACTCTTTCCCTTGCAGTTGAGGTCTCCTTATTTTACCTCTGTCCTAGTTTGTTATGAGCATTTTCATAAATTTTTGAAAAGGAAATGAGTTGTGAACACCATTTATGTTGACTTTTACTAGTTAATGGCTATCTAATGGCCTCTGTTTGCACATGTCTATCAGGTCCACAAGACCATGGCGTGTCCCATTTGTCATTTTCGGTTTCAGAAGGATGCTCATGAGCGCCCCCTTTATATGTCTTGTTTATGATTCTCTGGTGCGTCCCGTTTGTCATTTTCGGCTCCTTTATTGTTCGTTTTTTTTTTTTTTTTTTTTGCTAATATGATATATATATAGAGAGAGAGAGAATTTGCCCATTTTTGAGGCCTTTGCTATGCTCGAAAACTCATGAAATTCACACATCAGACCTGTGAAAAATTTGAAAGTTATGTAGTGCTTGGGCTTGGTTGTGGTCAAAGGGCTTTATAGTGCCACCAAATGCAAGCTGTGAACACGATGAAGTTTTTTTGATGTGGATGAAATTCAGTATGGTTACTGATGACGTCATGTAGGACAAAGTTCATTTGGTTTTATCTGACTCTGTCCAACAGGAAGTCAGCCATGTTGGATGGAAAATGCACTGTTTTGAGGTACTTACCATGGTTAAAAACTAATTAAAGTTAACAGTTAAATTTGTCTTAGGACATCTTTAGATTTAATATTGCATTTCTGGAGCAATGTCCCTCTTCGGCTCCACAGCGAAAATGCTATCACCCAACAGTACATGTGGCAAAGTGTGGACTGCAAAGGCTGAGGCACCATAGCTTGAATATATAAGGGTGAATTCAGATAAATTGGACCACCTTTTGCCATTGCAATGACTAGGAAAAATGTCCCAATTAGCCTGAATTAAGACTACATACAGTATATACACTGATCAGGCATAACATTATGACCACCTTCCTAATATTGTGTTGGTCCCCCTTTTGCTGCCAAAACAGTCCTGACCCATCGAGGCATGTGGTATCAGGCACAAAGATGTTAGCAGCAGATCCTTTATGTCTTGTATTTGAAGACCACCTGGGACCATTTCCATTAAATGGTGTACATGGTCTGCAGCAATGCTTACGTAAGTGCTACGTGTCAAAGTAACATCCGCATGGATGGCAGGACCCAAGGTTTCCCAGCAGAACATTGCCCAAAGCATCACACTGCCTCTGCGGGCTTGCCTTCTTCCCATAGTGCATCCTGGTGCCATGTGTTGCCCAGGTAAGCGATGCACACACACCCAGCCATCCACGTGATGTAAAAGAAAACATGGTTCATCAGACCAGGCCACCTTCTTCCATTGCTCCAGACAGTTCTGATGCTTATGTGCCCACTTCTGCCGCTTTCAGTGGTAGACAGGGGTTTTCATGTGCAACCTGACTGGTCTGTGGCTATGGAGTCCTATATGCAATAAACTGTGATGCACTGTTTATTCTGACACCTTTCTATCAGAACCAGCATTAACTTCTTGAGAAATTTGAGCTACAGTAGCTCGTCTGTTGGATTGGACCACACGGGCTACACGTGCATCAGTGTGCCTCGGCCGCCCATGACCCTGTCGCTTGTTCACCACTGTTCCTTCCTTGGAGCACTTTTGAAAGACACTGACCACTGCAGATTGGGAACACCCCAAAAGAGCTGCAGTTTTGGAGATGCTCGGACCCAGTCGTCTAGCCATCATAATTTGTCAGTGGTCATAATTTTATACCTGATTGGTGTACATGGACTAATGTTCAAAAGTTTGGGCTTCAGTAATTTTTTATTTTTTATTAATACTTTTATTCAGCAAGTGCACATTAAAAAGTGACTGTAAAGATCCTTATGATGTTACAAAGATTTCTATTTCAAAGAAATACTGTTCTTTTGCACTTTTTCTTAATCAAAGAATCCTAAAAAATCTATCACAGTTTCCACAAAAATATTAAGCTGCACAACTGTTTTCAAAATTTCTTGAGCATCAAATCTATTTTAGAATGATTTCTCAAGTATCAAGTGACACTGAAGTCTGGAGTAATGACTAGAAGAAATAGACAAAACTGAAATGAAACTGCACAATATTACAATTTTTACTGTATTTTCAATGATACATATGAAGCCTGTGGGAAGAAACGTCTTTTAAAAAAATATTGCTGATTCTAAACTTCTGAACAGTAGTAAGACATATAATATATAAGAGTACAGATCAATATACTGCAAAAACACATTCCGATCTACTGAGGGACGAGCAGTTGGGTGAACTTCAGATTCTTTCTATATTATATTCACTGGAAGTAAGTAGGCCATTCTTCTACATTTGGAGGATTTCTGCATTCTTCAACTAGGCAGAAGTAGGACATGAATTAAAACAATCCGATGAGACTTAAAGCATCTCTCAATAGCGTAAGAGAACGGAAAGGCGAAAAAGAGGAGGATGAAGGAGGGGTGAAGGATACGGATGTTTGGGCTCTTCTCTAAAGGAAGAGTGAGACAATGTCAATTGTATCTGGAAGAAAGCCACGCTGAGACACATAAATGACAGTGAAAATTCAATCAAGAGGGACGCCGGGTGTTTTGGCTCAAACACACGCACATGACGAAGGGCTGGTGGCCAGTGGTGACATTCGTACTGTGGTGTTTACTCTGTCATGGGGAATGGGTGCAAGAAAATGACAGCCCAGACTCAAACTGACACGCAGCAGGCAAAGCGTGCTCAACAGAAACGTCATCTCCACCCAGTGTCCCGCTGAGCATTTGTTTCCCATCAGCACTCTCTCAGGAGACAACAACGAGCTGTTGTGTACCAAAACTAACTACATATTTTGAAAGTCGACTCTTCAAGCAATGGAGAACTGACAAAGTGGAAAATTGATCACCCCTCACCCACAAAGACGTTGATCCAGGAACTTGTCGCTCTTGGTTAAATAAGGTTCTGCCTGTCTGTATGTAGTGTTAACAGTCAGATACTGTATGATTTCTCTGCCTTTTACAGACGTTTTATTTTTGGCTGTCAAGATTGTTTAAAAGTATGTTAGCTTGTTGTATTTGCTGACATACATTAACAAAATCTACCAAGCTAGCATTCTTTTGTTATATCGCCATCCCTTAAACATGGACACAAATGTTATTTAGATAAATAGTACAAATTGTTGGGCTCTTTAAATCAATTTTCCCACCAGAATCCATTCTGGGGTTTTTTCCCCCAAATTCCTTTTTTTTTTTTTTTTTTTTTGGCTTTGATTTTTCTGAATACAAAAAGCATGGCTAATTAATTTAAATAACTTATCCAGTTTAAACAACAGTTTATTAACATTTAAAAAAACAAAAACAAACAAATTAAATATATAGGGTCCTATGAAACTAGTTTTTTCCTGAATTCTGCATTTTCATAATCAAAAACTAAATTAAATCAATACATTTAACAATAATACATTTTAACAATTTAATAATTTATTACAATTTTTACAGTAATGTTTTTTTTTATTTCAGTAATCCTGTGTTATGTATGTTATTTTTTTAAATTTATGATTTAATATAAATTAATATACAAACAGTGTTAATCTAACGAGTGCATAAAGCATTAACAATTTAATTAATCTTTCAAAATTCAAACAAATTAATATGGCCGGGCCAGGCTGCACAATGAAATTTTACTGTTAAAATTAAAATAATGAGAAAAATTTGCAATATTCCGATATTTGAGCTATTTAATTTGTGATTGTTTTTATATACAATAAAAGTTAATACAATAAATAAAAAATAAAAATGCGAACAATAGGACAAATGCAGTATGAAAAAAGATACAAATTAAATAATTTAGTCATGTGCAAGGAAAGCCACCTGGGGAGAAGCGCTTCTTTCGCAACTCAAAACGTTTTCAACTCATTTTTAGTATGGCGCACAGAATGCAGCATCGCATTTTCATAATGGAAGCCAAAGTCAACAACAAACCTAAATATCTAGTAATCACACAACCCTAGCCATTAAATCATCTTTGAGAGCAAGGGGGCCCCCTGGTGGTTTGGAGGCTGTTTAAGGAGGACTTCCACTGCGGCAGACGCTGAATACACCATGAGCATCATGCATGCTTAAGTAGACGAAACTGTGCCGCTCATTCAGAGAGAAACACAGAGTAGGATCATAAACCAAAATTCTGTGGCATTTTTATGACTGAATTCCACGGTTCTGCCTCGCAGAAATCATAGGGCCCATCCATTAGAAATAATACACATAATTTTATACCCCCCAATGTTTAACTTGCTAGAGTGAAATGTCTGCACAGGTTTTGGTAAAATCTCATTTGCATTTTAAGACATTTTGTGTCTCCAGACAACCTGACACCTTTGTGTCGACATTCAGCTGTGAAATTGCACCTTGCTCCATATGTCACTTTATAACAAACTATGTTTCACTTGGGGAAATCTTTGTAATTGTCTTCATGTATATCACCTGATGGACCCCTGTAGATTTGGGTCAACTGATGTTGTATTAGCTGAGCTCTTGTTCAGACGGCTGAAAAGTAGGACAGGAACAAGAGAGAGACACAATGAGAGAAAAGGAGAGGCCTGGTTCTACTCTACCGCTGCGTTCAAAGCCATGTTGGTTCTGTCTGTTCCCTTGCCAATCCGTGGAGTCCATGTCCAAACACAAAGCCTTTACTAGAACAGGATTGGACTGGAGCCATGCTTGAGGAAAACGCTAAAGCTAATAAGCCAAGTCCTGCCTTTATGTGTATGTGGACAGTAATTGCTTTACATGGGAAAATTTCACCATTTACAGGCATTAGCTAGTGATTAGATAGAACATCATGGCAGGATATTAATCCCATAAAGAACTAAATGAACAAAACAATGTTCCAAACCACAGTGACTGGGGAGAAAGGGAAAGAGCAAAAAGAAATGCAAGAATTTGTGTCAATTTCCAGTTTCCATCCAATTTTTTTGCTGTTCTGTTATTGAAAGTGCATAAAAACATTTGCAAAATTTGCTGTCTGCATGCCTGTTTCCAAACAACTGGCCTTTTATCAATAAAATGGTGTGAGTAATAATGACATCATCCTTTGAACACCAATTATCACATAATTTTGAGTATTTTTGAGTATTTAACTGCAGTAGCTTTATGAACAGCACCAACACACTTAAACATCAAGGTTTTTATTTGGAATCAGTGGTTCCTTGGAGAAACTTCAACATACGTGGAACCTTTCCATTAACAGATTCTCAAAAATAGTTGAGGAACGCAAAGATGGAGAACCCAAAAATGATTCTTAAGTAACATCACTGCGAAACCCCTCTTTTGGAAAGTTTATTTTTAAGAGTGAATTTGTCTTTGTCAGTGTGAAACTCTTGAATATCACATGAATAATATAGGCATGCTAAAGTCAACACAAGCTGAAGTGTTAGCCAGTGAAGATGCATTACACTGAGTTGGATTTGCTGGCCTCCAAATGCACGTTTGGTTCTTCAATCTCTCTCCATCAGGTTTGTTTAGACGTCTGTTGCTGGCTGCAGCATCTGCTGCTGCAGTGAGAACTGGTTTTCGGAGCTTTCTGTCAACTGGTGAAGCAAACACTTACACGCCCAGACGGGTCTGACTGACGGCTGCAGACATAACGAGATGCCACCATTCTCAAGTCGGAAGAGTTCTGAAGTGGGAGGAGTTTTGTGGGGGAAGGTTGGTTTGTTAATGAAATTTGTTTCTTCTTGTTGTTTGAATCTGATCATTGTTTCCATCCAAAAAGATTTGACCTGAACCCGCCAAACTCAGTCATCCAATTCCTCATGCGAGAGACGAGATCATTGATCTTTGGGAATATTTGTGCAGATCTGCACATTGAAACTAATGTGTCGGATGAACTTGGATTAATAAACCCATCTAAAATTAATGAAACCATTTCCTCAAATGCCACAGTTGTGAAAGGGAATCATGCATGCAGATAGATGTTTTTCAGATAGTAAAGGCTAATCACTTATTTCAAAGCAGTTCTTTGTCATTCTGCCAGAATGCTCAGCCAAAATATGCAATTTTCTGTAAAAAAAAAAAAAATAAATAAATTCTGTCATCGCATTCATTATTCCAAATCTTTCTACTGTGGAACACAAAAGGTGAATTTTGAGGAATGTCCTGTTTTCAGTTTAATGGAAGCGAATGAACATTAAGGCTGTCAAACTTCAAAATGACAAAAAAATAAAAAATAAAAAAAAAATACATAAATACATAAAAGTAGTTCATATGACAACTTATGCACTATATGCTCCATCTTTTGATATATGATATATCATGTAATATGATAGCTTTGTGTGAGAAACAGACCAAAATCTATACGCTTTTATTCACCAAAAAAAAAAAGAAAGAAATGCAAATGTGGGATCAGTTTTACAAATTACAAATAGTTTTTGGCAATTTAAATAAAATATAAAAATTACATGGAAAATTGAAACTAAAAAGCTTGAAAATTAAAATGAAAATTAGAAATGTTGTTATGGCAGCTTACTGAAATAAGTTAAAGCAATACATTTAAGTAATAAGTATACGTTAATAGGTTAAAATAAAAATACATTACAGCTGAATAGAAATGTTAAAAGAAATAAAAATTACAAAAGCACGTAATAAAATAAAATTGCTAAATGGAATTAAATGAGCACTGGAATTATAAAATAAAAGCTTATTCAATAAGTCCTATAATTACAGTAAAATAACACTCCATGGGATTAATAAACAAATAATTCTAATTGGTTCTATATTTTTCAATTTATAAAACAAGTATGAATAATTAAAGAATTAATTAAGAGTTTACGAGTTCAACTTCAGTTGATTCATTCCCAGTGATTAACAGCTCACTATAGAAATAGATTGTCAGGCAATAATCAGTCTTTTCTCACAAATGTGTATTGAAATATAGTGCAATCAGTCATATAGAGTCTTCATATGATACTTTAATGGTGGTTTTACATCTTTACTAAAGCATTAAAGTTTGACCTACCATTCACTGTAATGGAAAAGAGTAACCTACACATCATTTAAAACATCTCATTTTGTATTTCACAGAAGAAAGAAAGGCATACAGGGTTTTGAATGAAATGTAGCGAATAAATGATGGACTATCTCTTTAAATGTTCTTATTAGCTTTAGTGGATTCCTGATTATTATCTTACAGTGGTTGTGAAATAATGAACACTAAGAGTTTTGAATCAATATCCTTGTACCTTGTACCAAACACATTGAAATGCTCTTGATAATGGCTTCAGCAGATCCGGTGCGTATCCTCTTTCCCATACTTCCGTCCGGCTTTTGCATCCATACCAGCACACACACGCACAAGCTTGGCATTGTGGCTGGAGGAGGAGAGATGGGAAGTGAGTGATTGATTCAGAGGCTGAATAGCCTTTTCTACCCTGCATTGAAATTCAGTCACCGAATCTGCTACTTTGGAGCAGGTTCCGACAGCAGAAGCACGTCCCGTGACTGCGGATCAGTGTCCAGTGTAACCGTATCCCTTTAGCTTTACAAACTCCAGAGTGTGTAACATTCTGGAACATATGTCTGTTATAATAAGGCTTGTGTTTGTGGTTGATATCCATTTCATCTCTTTATTAATTTCTTTTCACAGAATAGGGAACTAATACTGGAACTGTTCTGCATTGTGGATCTCAATACTTTCCATTAATGTCTTTTTTATTTATTAATAAATAAAGGCTAAGCTTGTTTTGAATTTTGACAGAAAACAATGCATCTTAAGATTTTACACGCACTGAATATGGAGTGTAAAGTTTATTAGAGAAGTTGTGTTGTGCGATCTGGAAATGAGTTATTCTTTTCAGGCGAATCTTTTCAATGAATCAGTTCATACAATTCTCAAAATCGGTCTAAATGATTCATTCACAAATCGGACTGATCCAGGTCTTCAGTATGAGTTACTGACTCAATAAAGAGATAATTATTGCAATTATTGCATTGCTTTTTCCAATTTGTAAATCTATTATTAATATATTTATTACATTTACTATTATTTTCAAGTCAGAACTTTTCAATTAATCAGTTGATTCAGTTCAAAAAACCTGCCAGAATGATTCATTCATAAATCAGAACATTCTGGTTCTAAACTCAATCACTGTTATTTGAAAATGTTATAGAATTTTTTAATATTTTAAATAAATTATATAATATTTTGTTAAATAAATTATTATTATTATTATACACTAAGTTATATATATATATATGTATTTCTGAGATGACAACTGAACAGCGCTCAGTTTTTAACTGTGAAATTATGTTTAAGGTATCTTTTTATTTATTGTATCCATGAAAGCAATGATATGATATCTATGATAACAGACTGTATTTTTATCTCTTTCATGCATTTTTCATGCATGGCTGAGCTATCAGCTCTCTCTAAGTGATCTGAGAGCTGTGATTCATTTTTTAAAATCTATTTTATTGTGAGATGAGGCTTTCTTTGACCTTTCAGCCATGCAGCCAAAGGAAATTCAAAAGAGGTTTTCAGTTCACAGCTGAGCACATTATCATAATATATCTGGTTTGGCAAATGTAGTGCAGACTCAATGTACTGAATAAGCCTCTTACCTCATCAGTCATGTGTAGAGAACAAGTGTTAAGACCAGACATGACATCAGGCTGGAACAAGATGTCACATCTGAATCCCCATCGCTGTCTGTCTGTACACTTAACTCACACAGGACGCGCTGTTTATCCGGGACTTGATCTGAAGCCCACACAAAGATAATAAATGAATTCATCATCCATTAAGAACCAGAGAACTCATCCTACCAGCATGTGTTTCAGCTGATTACTTGTGCTGACTTGTGCTGCTAGTTTGTGTGTGTATTGTACTAGCAATTATCTATTTTTAAATTCCAGGTAAACTCGCTTGTTTCATTGTGTTGAGGTATTTCCTGTTGAAACAGGAAGGGTGGGCAGGGCATATCGATCTTTAAAAACAAACAAAACTTGGTAATGACTGGGACATTCTCTTTCTGGGGAGCTTTTGATTGGATAAAAATCTGTGTAGTGCAGGATGAGTCATCAATATTTTTTATCTGTTTTCTCAGGAAGAGAAATAATTAAACTTTTTTTTTTTTTTTTTTTTTTTTTTTTTTGTATCCGGTAAGAGTTGGTAAGAACTTTTAGGAGCATACATTATATACAACACTGACGGCCAACATTTGGAATAATTAAATGTTGCAATATTTTTGAAATGTAAAAAAATATATATTTTTGAGTCTTTGATGTCCACTAAGCCTATGTTTATTTGATCAAAAATACAGTAAAAAAAAGCCATATTGTAAAATAATATTGCAATATAAACTAACCCCTTAGTATTTAATAAACAGGTATTATTTTATTCATTGAAAAAAAAAAAAGAGTATTTTTTTTTTTTCATTTTAGATATTTTTTAGTTTTTTTTTTGATTTTCGTGTGTATTTTTTTGGGGAAAGATTGACCATTCACAGCATATTTAAATAGAATAAAATATAATGTTTTATTTTATTTTGTTTTTATTTTTATTTTGGCATTTTATTTGATTATTTTTATAATATAAATAAAATCATTTTAAAAATAGAAATAAAATAATTCCACAAAGCAGACTGTTTCGTAAATACCATTGTTTGATGTACTGATATTTAAAAAAAAAGGTTAATTAATTTATTATTTTATTTTTTAAAAGGTTAAAAAATATTACATTCTCATAATATACATGTACATACAGTATTCATAATGTAACATAAATATGTTTATTAAATATATTATTAAAAATAAGTTTAGCACATAACCAGAATGCCACTGGAAGTATAAGTATATCATTTATGTTTGTATAAATTTATTTATATATTTAAATGTAATATATAGATATATATATATATATATATATATATACACAGATAGATAAAATATTTATTTTATATCATTATATAATGATATGTGATGTTTTCTGACAATTTAATATTATTTTTTAATAATAAAATAAAAAAATAAAAAATGTCAGAATCAAAGTGTCCCAAAATAAAATGATAGTTTGTTCCTGTGATGCAAAGCTGAATTTTCAGCAGTCTTTATTCCAGTGTTCGGTCACATCAGTGTCACTAATCACTCAGAAATAGTTTGCGGTGTAGATATACACAGACTGAAGGCCACAAAACTGTTACTTAGATATCAAGTGATATTCCGATAGTTTATATTTGTATTGACAAAGGCAGATGGGTTCTCTGAATTGAGGCCATGAAAATAACCCCCTATTTTGTCATGACACATGCAGCGATGTGTTAAACCACATGACAGATGTGTAAACTGAAGTGTGAATGAGTCTAATGTATGTGAAGATCTGTCTCGGTGAAGAAGCTGTTCCTGAGAATGCAAGGACACGCCAAACTGTCACGGAGAAAACAGCATTCAGAACTGTGTTTAATGTTGCGTGGCTCGTCATTTCCACACACATTTCATTTTGTTGCAGTGACAAACAGGTTTTGTTTGATTTGATTTGATTGGAAAAATGGATTTGTAGAAGACGTGACTCATTGGTAGTTCACATTAGTGATATTTTTCACATTTATAGGAAAAGAAATTGAACACCATTTACAGCAACTATCACTAAACTCAGAATATGTTACTGTAGAATCGTATTGTTGCATATTATTAAAAATATCATTTATAAGTATATAACTATAAATAATAAAATATGTAATTAATTATATAATTCAATAAAAATGGTCTAATGATATAATTATAATAAATTATGTGTAATTATAGAATAATATGTCACTGTGTATTATATATAGAATGATGTATAATATGCAACATGAAGTGATGTTTTACTTTTATTTTATATTTTATTCTATAAATAATCAAATAATTAATAAATAATAGAGTGAAAAAAGTGGCCAAAAAATAAACCGATATAATGTATGCCTAAGTAATAGACACACATCTGAATCCTATAATCCAATTTTTTGTTTATGTTGCATAATATCGTCATAATATGATGTAAATATATCATTAAAATAAGTATGAAATTATGAATAATTTAATACATTGCCAGAATGAAACTGGAATATAAGTGTATAATTTGATATATAATTAAATTAAATATATTGAATGATATACTTATTATTTATTATAATGTCATTATGTAAAGATATAACAATAATAATAGTTTTAAAATTATTATTATTATGGCCCACTTTCATTTTTATGAGTAATACATAATAAGTAAGTGTTTTTACATCTGAATCCTGTTAACCAAATTGGTTTCATAAATACTTTTCTATTTTGTTCCTGTTTATACCTGGAAATGTTTTAGCGCTTCATTCATTTTGAAACTCTGAGAACAGTATGATGTCATACGTAATTGTGTTTTGTTTTGAATTTGTTTTCCGAAACCAAGAGTAGCTGATGAAAATATTATGTCATCAGCCTTATTAGATTGCATATTAGAGTCCAATTTGAAAAGCTGGCACTAAACTGAGCCCAGCAGAGGGGTGTGGAGACTCCATCTGGTGTGCCTGGCATCAACACACGCTTCTGACGAGAAGCTGTTTCTGCTTTTGATTTATTATTCTTTACTATATCTTGATTGTTTGAGAAAGCGTGATGGTGGAAAACAATGTGTGTTGTTTTAAATCAGACGACTGGATTAATATGTGTTGCTTCTCAACATCTACTGAAAGAGGAGAAAATACTGAGTATGTACTGTAGTGTTTGTTTTGGGCTAGAAGACACATTGAGATGCCTCAAGCAGCTGGCTTGTCGGCCGATATTAGTCAGCAAAAACAAAACACACTCGTCCCAGGTGTGCAGGTACAGGTTACGAGGGCGAGGTGAACCCATGAGGCCGTGTGGCCTGTAGAGACGAGCTGAGATGGTCAACAACATGTAAGGTGCACGGGTTTAAAACCTGCAATGTATGCATGCCAGATGTAGATTGTTGTTATAGTTTAGATTTAGTACAAACTCAAACATGCTGATTAGTGAGGAACATAGCAGATGGTTTATTCGCCTGGATTTCAGTGGTTTTCCTGCATTGTTACATGTTTCTGACAGAGTCAGGCATTTGTCTCTTGGTGAATAGTCCCCACATTATTTAAATAAAATATTTAAGCATATCTTTTAGAGAGAAATATTATTTACATTTAATTAATTAATTTATTTATTTGTTGCAAATATCATGATTGAATAATTCACACACTACAGTTCAAATGTTTAGGATATCTAAAATATTTAATGTTTTTGAAAGTCTCTAATGCTCACCAAGGCTGCATTTATTTGATCAAAAATGCAGTAAAAATTGTCAAATATTCGTATAAAATAGCTGTTTTCTGTTTTGAAAATGTAATTTATTCATGTGATGTCAAAGCTGAATTTTCAGCATCATTACTCCAGTCTTCACATGATCCTTCAGAAATCATTCTAATATACTGATTTGCTGCTCAATAAACATATCTTATTATAAATATTGAAAGCAGTTGTGCTGCTTAATATTTTTGTGGATACCATGATTCATTTTTTTTTCATGAATCTTTGGTGAGTAGAATGTACAAAAGAACAACATTTATTGGAAATATTATTATTTTTTATAATATTATACATGTTTTTACAGTTTGAGCAATTTAATTCATTCAGTTTCTTAATTAAAATAAAAAAAAAAAATCTAATTCACCCAAAACTTTTGAAAGTGTAAATATCATTACATTTTTGTGGGAGTCGCACCACATGACATTTTACAACCTGAAGTAAACTTGCCATGTCACAAAACATAAAATTATCTGATATTTTACTTGGGACTGCTGGGATTCAAGATATAATTTTGTGTTTATGTTTCTTTTTCTGCTTGTTTATACATATTGTTTGCACCACTTGACTTGGTGGGCAAAAGTTTTTTTTTTTTTTTTTTGAATACTAATAATACTGTATCGTATAAAAAACTTCTATACTTCTATACTTTTTTTTTCCAAACTACTTAATGTAATTGAATGTAATTCTTTTAATTATGGCTTTTCTTTATGATATCAGGACACAGTTGAACCAAGCAAATGAAAGTATATATATATATATATATATATATATATATATATATATATATTTTTTTTTTTTTTTTTTTTTTTTTTTTTTTTCACCATTTTTTTTTTTTTTTTTTTTTTTTTCATGAATTTAGTGATAGGGGTTTTAGGATATGTGAACGTATAAATTGAACTGTTTATGTATTTTTGAATAAATTAGTATAGATAGATAGATAGATAGATAGATAGATAGATAGATAGATAGATAGATAGATAGATCAATCCCTAATCATTTTGAAATTTAGCAGTTGGCGATTAGCCTTGATTTCGAACATTACTGCCAAGTGTTTAGGGAAGATTTCTCTTTGCAGCTTGCCTTTCTCCTTGTTTTCGATTATTCTCGCCAGTCTTCTTTTGAACAGAGCAGTGTTTCTCTCTAACTAGGTCTGAGAGACTGAATCTTCTCGGGCTTGTTGCTAAATATAAAGGAGGCGTAGTTTCACAGGAGGGTGCTGATTCTTCTTTCAAATCCCTCTACGCTTTCGTGTTTTCTGATTTGTCTCACAGCAGCGATGAACATGGATAAATTAGGTGCCTGTAATTAGCCGTCATTTGGGATCTGCAGTCTAACAGCGATGGCAACAGGCTTCTGGATGTTAGCATGCTAACATGAGGAGCAACAGCTTCTGAGGATGAATTTACATACCGTCCACTCTATCGAATGGCAGTTTTGGATTAGATATGTTGATATTTAGGACTATGTCATGTGTTGATAAAAAGCCATCTGTTTTGACCGGCAGCAGAGGATAACTAGCACAGTTTTTGTTGACACATATCCTTGCTCTCTAGAGGTAGGCTTCTGGATTCAAATCAGGCCGTGTCCTTTCATGTGTCTCTGTGAGAATGTTCTGGTATATTATGACTCCATGCTTTCATCGTCAATCATCAGTTGATTGTTATTAGCTTTCCCTCCAACACATTCTAGAACGGCCTGCGCTCATTGGTAGGCCACGCCCACATCATGAATATTCATAATAATATCCATGTTGAATGGAGTTCAATTCTCTCGTCAGCTGTGCAAACAAACCCTACACCACACTACGCTATAAACTACAGTATGTGCTGCCAGAACCTTACTGTAAGCATGTCTACAGGGATTCAAGCTGATAATTGCAATTTAGCTCCAATTAACGGCTAGCAGTTAACAACAGTTTTATTGCAACAGAACTAGATTTTTACATTTTCGGAGGAAAACCACTTGTGCTTGGAAATAAATACTGTAAATGGAGTTATAGGAATAGGAATCGGTAAACCTCTTTATTTAAAAAAACAAGTTGAACACATAAAATATTATACACAAATATTTTCCTCATAAATATATTAGTATGATTTATTTTAAAAAAATATTAGCATAATGCATTTAACTAAAATGAACTAATTATTTAAAATGAAGAATTAATATATTATTATTATTATTATGATTAATATAAAAAATAACTATATATTTTATATGTATTATTTTATATATACATAATAAATATATTTATTTATTTATTTATATTTTAAATTACTATATAAAATATATAAATAATATAACAAACTACATTCTTAGTGATTTTTATTGTTTTTTATCACAGATTGTTAATTATTATATTTTATTATTGCTTTTTAAAGTAATGGAAATTCAAATTCATTATTTAAAAATAACAGTAGTATGGTAAAATATTATTGTTAATGTAATAATTAATTTATCCTTTTATTTTTTATTTAAAAAATGTTATTAATAATAATGTTATAAATATTTTTCTTGTAAAACTGTTAATAATAATAATAATAAAAATGTTCTCATTTGTAAGTCTCATTTGTAATAAAATGTTCTCATTTGTAAGTCGCTTTTGATAAAAGCGTCTGCTAAATGATTAAATGTAAATGTAAATGTAAATGTAATAATAATAATGTTATAAATATTTTTTCTTGTGGTATGTCAGTATTGTTTTGTGATCTCAATGGACACTTTTTTTTTTTTTTTTTTTCAGTCATATCTAACTGCAAGAGTATCAAATATTATACATTCATCTTTTGAGAATGAATAGCTGTTAGCTTAAAGATGTTTATTTACTGACCCAATCCCGGCAGTCTATATAAAATTCTGGCTCTTTCAATGTATTTTTTAGGAGTTTTCAGCTTATTTATTGTCCTCCGTGCAGAAGTCTTGAGGTCGTGCTGATTTAGATCTTGATCTTCATGATCTCTGGGCTAGTTTCTCTGTGCTAGCAAACAGTAAACAGGCTGTTGTGGTTCCAGTGTGGTCTGTTTTTCTCTGCGTCTCTTTGTCTCTCTCTAGATCGTGTCTGATGTGTTTTGTTGTGGTGATCAAATACACAGAGAAGCAAGTTCTTCTGATCATCAGAAACTCTGAGCTTCTGCACGACAAGCAGAGGCCCTCAACGTTACACAAAAACACACCATCAGAGCCAAATGAGCCAGCGCTGCAGTCATAATTACACTCATTTATTTGATCTGTCTTCATAATCATGTGATGCTGTAACTGCAGAAGTTATTCAAGAGGAAATGTGTGTTTTATGTTTCTTCAATAGTGTACAGGCCACATGGAAACACTGTGGCACTTTGGAAGTGCTTTTGGTCAAGGACTAGTGTGTGAAGAGGTTTATTGAGGAGTGTAATATACTTCCCCTCCACATGATACACATGATACATGTCGTATTTTGACTTCCATTGACTTGTATTGCTTTTTAATTGAGTGGCGTTGTGAATCCATTTTACTCGAAGTTTAGGAAGACACTTGATTTTATCCATCTCTACTGTTTTAGAAGAAAATTACCTAATTTCAGGGGCAGAGTAAATTTTATGCGTGTGAGTAACTAATGTATTGTTTTGGAGGGTAATTTTTTTGTTTGTGGGTAAGTGTTGTTTTTTTGTGTTTTATTAATTTTTTTTTTTTAATATTTCATGTTTTTTTGTGACAATTTCCAATGTGTAGCAAATTATGTTTTTTAAGATATAATGTTTTTTATCAATTGTTTTTTTTTTTCTTTTTTTAACACAAATATTTTATAAATTATAATAAAATGTATTAATAATAATCATAATCATAATAATAATAGTCTCTACTGTGTATGGCAGGTGGTTGGTGATGTAATTTTTAAGGAGGTGAAAATTATTAGATATTTATATTATTACTATAACTATTTATTTATTTATTTAGATGTTACATGTACAGATGGATCGTTCTCAGTAACACTAGGGACATGTACTGTATTATGAGCTTAAATAAGATTCATTTTGATTACATATTGACTTTATACATATTGACTTTTTTTTTATTTAAAAAAGTTCTATATTTTTAAGAATTGATCATAGTATCACATGGTAATACTGTAGTATTTTGTTACTAATGACTGCCATATTCCATACACCATATTTTTTTTTTTACGTTACTCCATTGTATTCCATGTATTTCAAACTATAGCATGGTATTACCATGCTGCATATACAAAAAAAGAATACTGACATAGTAAATTTCCAAAAAACATGGCTCTTATTCATACTTTTGGTAGAGTAGTTGGAAATGGCTGGTGCTGCAAGAGCATTTTCACTAAAATAAAAAATATGAGGGGTAAATCCAAATCATTTTCTATGGTAGTCAACATTACGCCACAAATTCAGTCAATAGAGCTTAACTTGAACCCGCAATATTCCTTTAGTGATTTGTTAGGACCTATTTGATAAAACAACTTTGTGTGAAGTAGAAAGCGAGTAGAAAGGTTTGAAAGCCTCCTTGTTTGCAGTTAGTGTCTGACTCACAGAGAGTTTTGTAAAGTCTGAGTCTGGTCTTGTTAAAGCACACATGGATGAATGAGCACTGCGTGACACGTCCTGAGTCTTATTTTCATCGCTGGGCTTGTATCCCATAATTCCTTGGGGTTGCTAGACCTGCAGCTATGTGTCTTTGGCTTGGTTTGCAGGTCTATGAGGTAATGGGCTGCATGTTGAAGGCTCAGTGTGAGGGAACGCAGCCAGGTGTGTGTGTGTGTGTGTGTGTGTACCTGAAGAGCACCTGTGGAAGCGGTGGTTAAGGAACGCTTGAATAATGCAGCACACACACAGATGTTGTTGTGTACTCATTACGTCCATGAGTGTCAGCAGGCCTTTTTAACCTGTCTTTAGCAAAGCTTGTGCATTCATCAAGTCATCAAGTTTTATAGATATGAAGGCAGTGTTGGTTCCATGTGCATGTCTCTAGACAAAATAAATTGTGGGGCATTATATTATAATATTAATTATAATATTATTTATATAAAATTATATGTAGATTTCAAATGGTGTTTTATTTTATATATTTTATATAATATATAGTGTTAATTTCTATTCTATTCTATTCTTAAAGTTTTTTTCCTGAAAAAGATGTACTTAAAAATTCTATTCTATTCTATTCTATTCTATTCTATTCTATTCTATTCTTAAAGCTTCTTTTCTAAAAAAGTCCATATAATTAAATAATTTAATTAATTTTATATTTATAATAAAAATATAATTTAAATAATATATCATTTAAATCTTAAATTTAATAAATATGTAAATATTATATAAGAAATATTAATAAATATATTGTTGTTATATAATTTTTTAGTTTTTAATTCTCTAATTTCTGCTTATTTATATATATATAATATATATATATATATATATATATATATATATATATATATATATATAATATATATATATATTTTTATAATAGTTTATATTAATATATATATTTATAATTATTTGTGATATATATATATATATATATATATATATATATATATATATATATATATATCCATGTGTATATCACATTATATTGTCCATTACATTGTCATTACAATATATTTTATAGAATTTTCATAAATGTATTTATTATATTATTTATATATTATTAGATATGTATTTATCTTTTCAATTCATACATTTATTATCAAATTTAATATATGCCTGTGTATGTACTTTAAAGTTTGTTTTTTAGTTTTTTTGTTTTGTTTAAGTGTTTTAATAACTTTCACACGCAAACACTTACTCCATGCACATATTGTGGAGAAATTATGAGTAATTGCTTCCCATAATTCTCACACTTGCTTTGCATATCAGTTGGGTGTGATAGCACATTTTTTCCACCGCTGCCAGACGTCTGACGCTCTGAAAATAAACCTCACAGCCTCAGAGCACAATTATGAAGGTTACTGTGTTAAATTTAGCCGTGGAAACATTGATCATCCGCGGGAGAGCAGGGAGATGTGATGAATGAGTGTGTGGCTGTTGTTGTTGACTGTGAGCGTGTGGAAAGTGTTTTACAGCGGCTCTGATCGTAGGTGGAGGTGAGAGCGAGGGTCTTTCTGTTTCGAGCTTGTTAACATGGACTCATAAATACTAGAAGCCTGCAGGTCCTTGTGCGCTCGAGTCAATGCAGCGTGATGTGTAAACGAACTGTTTCCTGTTTTCAGTGTATATGTGTGTTTTTATGAATGCACGTGTGGGTGGAGATTATATTTGATAAACAAAGTATGTTCAACTCAGCCTTTTCTTATTTCCTTCATTTAAAAGCTTTCTTCAGAAACCGTGGGAGTCCGTCAGAGAGGTATCTCTGCACTTTTTCAGTTTTTTAGAGAAAAAGGTTATGAAATTCAACAGTATTTGCAGATTTGACTCGTTAAATTGGTGTCAAGGGAAATCAAACCCCTCTTGGACCCCTGGACAACTTAAGGAAGGTTTTTAGTTGTTCTAATCAGAAATTAAATAGAAATTAGAATTTAGACATTAGAAATACTACAAGAGATTGTCAACTTATATACATACATATATACATACATATATACAAATAGAAATTGCAATACAGAAAAATGTAATTATTAACTTTTTATTTTTTCTTAATCTCTTTTTTTCTTGAGCTTTTTGCCTTTTCAAGTCTTAAAATGTCTTAAATTCCATGACAAAAGTCAACAGTGTTTTTGTAATGGTTTATTGTATTTGAATACTTTTAATATTGTTTGTAGACAGTTGTAAGAGTGCATATTTTACCTCATATTTTTTGAATAAGTATTTGAAAGTACAAAGGCATTTCAAACTAAGAGCCACGTCGTATTTTGGGTTGTTGATAATTCAAATGATAGCATTGAGCATACAGTAATTACCTTTTTTTCTGTTAATTCTTGGTATTTTGGCTACACAATAAACTGTATCTGGCATTTAATTTAATGTAAACTTATGTGGATTCTCTCTGGGCCACCCGTCACAGGAAATAAAGACTAAGAACATTATTGATTCAAGATATAGATTTTACTGCTATCTCAAAGGGAGTCTTAAAAGCCTTAAATTTGAATAATATAATAAGATAGATGATGATGTAGTAGGATAGAGGAGGAAGGAAAAGTTGTAGAAGACGAAGAAGAAGAATTCAATTAGCATATCTGGTTAAAAATAAATGTTAAAATAAAATGAATTTAAAATTAATAAAATACTTTTGTCAGTTTTAGGAGTAAATAGAGGGTCTCTTCCTCTCTTCTTTTACCAACCTCTTTTCCTAAAAGCCCTGACCTTTGACCCCTGAGCTAATGTAGCTGTCCATCTCTCTGCCTGTCACTCTTCTCCAGTCTAAAGCTGTGAAATGAGCCTCAGCCGTTCTATAAATGGCCAGCCAGAGCTGTGGGCCGCTGGTCTGAGGGGGAGGAGAGCCGAATGTACAGCATGCATAGCTGTGAATTATGTATTGTGATTTTTGCTTCTTGAGGTTACAGCAGCTCAAAGCGATCTTGCAGTAAAAACTGCTGCCGTGTGAGACTTTGGGCCTGCTGAGGCATCAAATATAGTGTGTTTTGTGTATGCATATTATTTTTTGTGCGACTCAGATTCACATTGCCTGTAGGATGACCTCATCGCTCACACACACGTATCTCACAAAACAATACTTTCTCCAAAAATACTTTACTTATACTGTAAAACTATCATAAATTAATATGGCTTCTTTTTTTCTATAGTCTTGTTTAATTTCTCATTGCTTGACACTGGGTATTATTAACCAAATTAGTTTTATTATTCATACTAGTTATACTTTTGGTGATGAAATGGCTAAAAATGTTGTGGAATTTAACTTAAACAATCTACCAAATAAATGGCTGAAAATTATATGTGCAATATATATATATATATATATATATATATATATATATATATATATATATATATATATATATACTGTAGTACTAATATCAATACATAATAAAATATTTAATATGTTTAAACAATCAATCAAACAAATAAATAAAACAAATCTGTGAAATTTAACAAAAAATCTGTTAATAAATAAATATATAAATAAATATGTGATCCCACATATTTATTTATTTATTTATTTATTTATTTATTATATATGTCTGTGGAATTTAACAAAAATATCATCTACATAAATTAAAATATAGTATATTAAACAAACAAACAATGGCTGAAGAATATTTCCAGAATTTAACCTTAAATTAAATTAAATTAAATTAAATTAAATTAAATTAAATTAAATTAAATTAAATTAAATTAAATTAAACAAACAAACAAATAAATATGGAAATTAAAAAAAAAACAAGGCGGAAGGATATTTCCGGAATGTAACATTTTGAATAAATAAATAAATAAAGTAATTAACTGTTTCATTGTTGAAAAATATCTGTGGAATTTATTAAATATTAATTATTATAGAAATGGTTGCAAATATCTGTGGAATTAAAATATAAATGCTAAACAAACAAACAAAAATAAATAAATAAATAAATAAATAAGTAAAATAAAATAAATACCTACTGAAATGGCTGAAAATTATCTGTGGAATTTAACAAAAATTCTGCTAAATAAACACATAAATACTTATGTGTTTATTTGACTCGTTAGTCAATCAAAGGGGGATTTTTACTGACAAACAGATGATATTCATTTGAGCAAGATTTGAACTTTTGAAGAAATAGTTCTGTAAGGAACAATAGCTCATACTGAGGTTGAAATCCTAGAACTGGTCCTGTGGTTTTCTCAAAAAAAAAAAAAACCTTAATATGGATTTTTTATTTTTCCTTTCAGTCTAATCAGCAATTTCTACACACACAACTCAGAAATACGTTAATAAACTGACTGTGATCGGACGGTTGCCAGGCTTTGTCATGTTTGTCAGGACGAGCTCATGTAAAGCATTACATCACTGTGATCTCTCACAACTCAGCTCAAGTTTCTTCATGTTCCTCAGCTCTACTTCTGACCTACTTGTCTTCCATCTATCAAGCAGGAATCTCAATTTGCTTTTTTCTGAAAGCTATAAACTTTTTCACCACATTACCATTTCCACCACATCTCAGATGTACGGTATTTAACAGCGTTCTGTAGTGACGATGACTTAAATTACATAAACACTCATATTTTTACTTTCCATAAACTATGATCACTGCTATTTACATGAAATAGAGATGTTTGAAAAGGTATATTTGAGCTAACATCAGTAATATGAGATTGTAGGGGTGTTTTAAGAGGGTCACTGGGATATTGGGTCACGCTTGCATAATGTGGCTAAAGTCAGACTACATTACTGTGCTTTATAGGGCACTGGAGATTATTTGAGATTTGTTCACTAATGGGTCTCTCTCTGTTTCTAGGCCTGTATTTGAGCCTGAGTCTTCCTCACCTGCCAGCCATGGACTAGACGAGAGGAGTGTGTGTTAGAGAGTGTGACGCAGACATAAGCATGGTGGTGAGGTGGCTGCTCAACTCCCATTGAGAACACAGAAAGTAAGAAGGCATTTATGGGATCAGCATTTATTCACAGGAACTTCACAAAGCCCACACGGAATCTGCATGTGATCACATCTGACAAATTTCTGTAGAATTTTAAAACCCGTCTTTAACAAAACTTAACATATTTCTGAGCTGTGTTGATTTACCTGGAAAAAAAAAAACACACCACTCTTAAAAAAACAGATGTAATTTTTTCAAATAAATTAAAATGATATACATTTTATATACTTTTGCTATTTTTATCTGCTAGAAATTGCTCTGTATACAATCTCAAACATTTATCATTTTTATTATCAAGTATTTAAAATCAATGGTCATTGATCATAAACAACTGGAACGCATAGTTTTAACAGGTTGCAAAAGACACAAAACTACTGTATTTGAATGAGTTATGTTTTATTGATGTATTACAGAACAGGTCAGTCGGCGATCACTAGATCCATTATATAAATCGGGCTGTGGTGTTTTATAAACAGTCATAACCAAATACATTTTGGTGTTTTAAATATGGAACCGCTGGATATTTTGAGTTAATGTTTTGAGTGCTTTACTCAACTGGTTTTGCTTGAATCCCAACACAGATCCACACATAGCACACAATACAAACATCAGGATGGAACTGGGTCAGCTAAACTGCCGCTAAAGTGCTGGCTTTCCAGATAAATAATGCAAGGCATATGAAAAGAAAAATGTTTTCTCATCTTGATATAAGGAAGATATAAGTTTTTGCTGTCAAAACAGAAACCTGCGTAAAGACAGATATACTGTAAACAGGTTTTGGATTTGCCATTATTTATGTAGTTATCTGCTAATCAAAAGTTTTAAAGTGACTGTGATTATACTACGTATAAGTATGAGAAGTACTGTTTTGTTGTTGTTGTTGTTATTTAATTAATTTACTAATTTGTCCTTAAACACATGACAACACTGCTAACTTTCCTAATGAATACCAGTAGTGCTGTTGTGCACAGTTAATTAATTTATTAATTAACTTAAATATAAAAAACATGAAAGTACAGTGGACTTTTTTAAATATAAATAAAAATATATATATAATAATACCTCAATCATTTGTAACACTAATTTTTAAGTATATACAGTATGTTATATTTGTAATTTCCCACATTATATATTACCACACTGGTTGTGTAAAGGTCATCAGGGTTTGTGATTATGTCATTCTGTCATCTGTCTGAACCGGACAACATCTGGCAGCACAAATGTGACCTATGAAAAAGCACAAAAAGAAACCACCCGCCAGCAGCGGCCATACAATTGGTATTGTTAATGTGCTCTGTCTCTTTGAGAACGAATGATCTAATCTTATGTTTAATTCTGCAGGGTTAGTCAGGCTTCTCTAATGGCTATAGCAGAATGTAATTGCAGGGTTTGTAATCTTACTCAAAGTGCAGTGGATTACTTTGTATTGCTTGGAAGCTCGCTATTGGCTGTTCGGTTTATATTAGTGACACAAAACATACTTAACGAGCATATTTCATTAATACTATTTTTCAAGTCAGGTAAATTTGTGTCTTATATTTGGCTATCATGACCTATCCATATACAGAACTCATCATAAAGTGTGTTTCAGGTCTGTGAGTTGCACTCAGTAGTGGGCAGTTAAGCTTGTTTTCCACTGTGGGCAGCTTCACATTCCTCTCATTTTTGTGTCACGCTCTGTAAATGGTGTGGAAGCTGCTGGCCGTGTGTCCGGCCGCCTGACACACGGCACACACGATAAACAGTCAACTGTTATTGCAGTGAACCCGTAGGTGTTCCCCCCTCCAGCCAGCATAGCAGGGTTCGTCTAATCTCACCAGCATCAAACAACTGTGCATTTCATAAGGCAATGACAAAAAAAGGCCTTGAGCAGAATGTCACAGCCAACGTGTTCCAGCTGAAAAATCCGACATGCAGCCTGCATACTGTCAGCACAGTGTTGAAACCTCACACCAGTCTGTCCGCTGTCCAGCGCTGTGACACACTCGTACGGCCTTGTGACAGTGGAACACACCCATAAACACGCATGCAATAGGATCAGGTTAAAAGGACAGTTCACCCAAAAACGAAAATCCTGCCATAATTTTCTCACCCTAAAGTTGTTCCAAACCTGTATGAGTTTCTTTCTTTTGTTGAACACAATAGAAGATACATGTATTTTGAAGAATGTTGGTAACCAAACGGTTGACGGTAGCCATTGGCTTCCATTGCATTGGAAAAAATACTATGGAAGTCACTCAGGAAACCAAAATGGGGTTTGGTTACCAATATTTTTCAAAATGATGTTTCTTATTTTGTGTTCAGCAGAAAAAAGAAACAACATGAGGGAGAGTAATTTTCATTTTTGGGTGAACTGTCCCTTTAATATCTACAGTACAGTATAATCTTTCTTTTCTCTAATTAAAGCGCATTATGCAAAACAGAAGCGCTGGTGTAACACGATCTGTTCTCTTTGGGGATTTGTTAATATTTCTGATAATATAATCATATCCAGGTGTCTCACTGTCAGCTGTTGAGAGATTAGTCTCCACAAGTTTAAAAAAAAAATGAAACACAGATTACTGGAGTTGTGAGTATTTAAGACATACTGCTGCTGCACAAATAGCTTATAAAATAACCCATAGCAGATCTATACAGGTGGAGCTGGGGAAGGTTTCAGAGGAACTCTGAAAGCGTGCTTCAAAATGCTCAAGTGGATTCTAACCAGCCATTTAAATGTAAACCAACAAGCTCACTGGCTGCGTATGCAACATGAACCAATCAGATTGCGGCAAGTCGTTTAATGATGTTATGTCGTTATGCATCAGTTAAGTTAATACCCATCAGCCTGTGTCATCTAGAGTTCCATGTCTGAACTATACATTTCATTCTACTTGAAAATGTCATGTTTATTCAATGTGTTACTTGATCCGCTAATGTTTGATGACCACTCCAAATACTTTTGGTCTTTATTCTGTATTTATATTTTTACTATAGTTAGTTCCCAGCTAAAAGTAAATGTTCTTAGAACTTTGGCTAATGTTGTAGCAATGTTATATCAAAGTTATGAACAAATCTAATAACTTTGTAATAATAACACCAAGACACTTGCTGTGAGAAATACTGCAAATGGAGTTACACTCTTAAAAATAAAGGTGCTCAAAAGGTTCTTCACTGCGATGCCACAGAAGAACCATTTTTGGTTCCACAAAGAACCATTCAGTCAAAAATTAAAGAACCATCTCTTTCTTACCTTTTTATAATCTGAAGAACCTTCTTTCACAACGAAGAACCTTTTGTGAAACAGAAAGGTTCTTCAGATGTTAAAGGTTCCTTATGGAACCATTTAGACAAAAAGGTTCTTCTATGTCATCGTGAAGCACCTTTATTTTTAAGAGTGTATACAAGCGGTTATAAAAACAATTGGAGTGCTGTTATCACTGGAATATCACACTCCTCTCTGCCAATCAGATTCAAGGACCAGAAAGAACTGTTGTAAATACAGTATATACAATTACTTTAATTTTCTGAGTGAAAACAGTTTCAAAGTAAATCCTACACCATTTTTTTTTGTCAGTGCAGTCACTCCTCACAGTCATGTCACTCATTCCCCAGACTGCATTCATCTCCGATTAATCTGAATGTGATTAATCTGAAAATAATAGCCTGATGTACTGGTAATGCTGCATTTTGCACTCAGTCCATGTTTTTGTTGTTCTTTTGTCCTTTATATGATGTTTTTCATTGATTTCTATGATATTTCCTGTGATTTTTGTGTAGATGAGAGCGTGAAGCTGCAGGGCAGGCAGCACAGCCACATGATCCCATGACTCTGGACATGGACGCGGTCCTGTCAGACTTTGTTCGGTCCACAGGGGCAGAACCGGGTCTGGCACGAGACCTGCTAGAAGGTAGGAAACCTGATCTGCACTTTTTTCTCTTATTTTAAAAATATGCTCTAGTACTGGAGCTTAATTTTGTTTAAATGTATTATTTTTAATGTATTGCTGGTCATTAGTTCTTGTAGACATCCAATGTTATTGCTCTTGTTGCATTTAATGGTGAGTATACTTCATTTAAGGGCCCCAAAAGTATTCGGCTTGGTCTCTATGAACATGATCCACTAATGTTTGATAGCCACTCCAAATACTTTTGGTCTTTAACAGTATATCAATTGTTGCACGTTTTTACTATATTTAGTAATATATATTATGTGTTGGCTATTTGTGGATGTTTCTGGAGTTGTTTAATTTTCATTTATAATATATATATAATATTTTGTGTTGCTGAGAATGTAATTCTCAATGTGTCAACAGTGCTTTGGATTTGGAGTTTGCTTTCAGTCCATTAATGGCTATATTAACGGCAGTAAATGTGTAATAGTGTTACGGAATGACTGACACGAGAGGTGTGCGGATCCATATGCAAAATCTTTATTATTAAACATGGTCAAAACAGGTATATTGTTGGCAAGACAAAAGAGTAATCCAAAAACAGGTGTGGGTCAAACGACAGAGAACGTAATTCAGAGGACGAGGCAAACGAGTAATCCACTAACACAGGCAATAGTCCAGGAAAGATGCAAACATAGTCAGAAATGGCAAGACAATGGAATAATCTAAGACAGGAAGTATAGTTCAGGGCAGGCAGAGAACTGGCAAGTCTAGAGAAAAGGACAGAATGTAAATATGAGAGAAACAGGCAATGAACAAGACTAGACTAGACTAGGGAACTAGGAACTAGAAACTAGGACAGGGAACTGGCTCAGTAAAGCTGCTATTGCTAGGAGAGAGATAAATATAGATTTATATTTAATATATTAAAATATAAACATAAAATATAATAAAATTTTGTAATTTTATGAAATATTTGTACATTTTATAATATGTTAAATTGTATAAAATATAATATATTTGAACATATTTTACAATGTAATTTATTCCTGTGAGGTAAAACAGAAATTCAGTATCATTACTCCATTTTTCAGTGTCACATGATCAGAATCATAGAAATCATATAAATATGCTGAAATCATAAAAATATGCTGATTTATCTACATTAAAAGCAGTAGTTCAGCTTATAATTTTTGTGTTTATTTGTTTACAGAGATAATGTTGTTACAGAGAAATGTTGCAACATTATAAATATATGTACAGTCAATTTAATGCATCCTTGCTGAATAGAAGTCTTAATAAAAAATAAAAATAAAAAAACTGACCCCAAACTTTTGAAAGTTTCTGTAAAAATATATATTAACAATTATATAATCACCGTAAACCTGTATAAATTAAAAGAGTAACTTGAATTGAATTTCATATGATTTGACTTCAAAATGAGTTTTGTTGCTGTTATTGAACCTCATATAGTAAGGTTAAAAGCTAAGCTTTACTAGATTTACAGTACTGCTGGGACAGTTGTACAGGATATGCATCTCTGCCTTTTCTGTATGGCGTCTCTTTGTCTAAGTTTGATTTTTGTCCCATGTGTGCTTACATAGGGTTTATGGTTCAGTCAAGCACAAAATGCACCGTCAAATCTAAAGTGGCCCTGTGCTTGAGATTTAATTCAAGCTAGGTTGTTTTCTCCAGTAAAATGATTTGATGTACAGCTTCTCTTTTCATGTAGTCTAGGCCCAAGTGCAGTGTGCTTAGACCTGTGTTTTAACTCTTGTCCCTTTTGGCTTGTCGATGGCACTTGTGACTCGTTCCAGACTCACTTGCAGGACTCAAGGGTTTTGGTTTCTGCTGTGATAAGGGTTTTGTGCTGGTCTACTTTCTGCTCTGATTGGCAGCAGGGAGGGCCTGCCATGGTGGGCGGCGGGGCAGATTTAGGGCCTGTGTGATGGCTTTACGACCAGTCTTCCCCAGGAGACCTTTGTGCCCATTGAGTGGAACTCATTGAGGAGTGGAGGGCTGCAAGTGCAGTCTGTCCCGAAGAGATGGGCCAAAGAGAGAGAGAGAGAGAGAGAGACATATCGACAAACAAAAAGTCAAGGCCGAGGGGAGAGAAATGTTCCCGCTATAGAAAAGAATAGGACGGAGAATAGAGCCAGCAGAAGAAAAGAAGTGCACCCTTTTGAGAAACGATGCTAAGAAGAATAAGGGAGTTAAAAATGTCCTTCAAAACTGCAGGAGAAAAAGTGTGAATTATGGCTGTGTTCCAGCCCTACCTAGACAGTATTTTAGACAGCATCATTTATAAATACATTGTATCATTATTATTATTATTATATTACCACTTTCAGATTTATTAATTTGGTTTCATCTCATCGCTAATTTGTACTATACTTTTATTTATTTATAATTTATTTGTACCATGCTAATGTTTATTTATAAATAAATTATACTATTGTTATTATTATTAATTATTATCAAATTGAATTATTATAACAATAAAATCATTATAATTATTAATTTATTATTGTTAATATTTTATTTTAATCATTGAATACATATGTAGTAAATAAAATATTATATATGATAGTTGATTCATTTATTAATTTAATTTAAAATAGAAATACATGTATAATATATAAAAATAAATTATATATATATATATATATATATATATATATATATATATATATATATATATATATATATATATACTGTATATATAATGTTTCAATCTTAATTTATTTACATTTTAATTATATATATATATATATATATATATATCTATATATATATATATATATATATACTGAGATGCATGGCAACTGCTATTTGACAAATAAATATTTTAATTTTTACATTTCGTAAAACAGCAATATTCTCTCAGAAAAGGTGGTAGAACAGCAAGATAGTAGAAACAATAAGAGAGCAAGATCACTCCAGGGATGTTTTTCCCCAGTGCTTTGACATCAATTTTATGACATTAAATTTTTAATGCCACTTATATAATTTGTACCCAAACACACACCTGCTTCAGCTATAGGGCCTCGCTCGGCATCAGCCACAGTAGGAGGCTGTTCAGCTGCGAGTGTTGTGCTCTCCTGCCTCGCCAAGACCACCTCAGAGCTGTCGCACATCATCACAGGATGATATTACCCATCTGTTTGAAGCCTGACGCTAACAGAGCAGTGCTGTTTTTAACAGAATGCTGGAGTAAAGATAAACATCCATCTTTGCCTCGCCATCATCACCCTGGTGATATTCCCTAGCACATGGAAAATTAATCTTATAAGGGTCATTTAATTAAAGGATAAATGGAACTTTTTCTTATTATAAAATTTATATGATTGTGTTTATATGGCATGTATGTATGTATGTACTATTATATGTATTATTATATGTATTATTATTATTATTATTATGTTGTTCATTCATTCTTTATTTTATCTATTTATAAATTATAACATTAATATTATTATATTATATTAATAATATAACATTTAAGCAATATCATAACATTTAAGCAGTATTATTTAATAATAATAATTTAACATGTTATTATTAAATCATACTATAATATTATTTGTTTATTTATTACAGTTTATTATTATATAATTTATTGTAATTTAAAATTAGTTTTAATATATATAACTTAAATTAGACCACTGATTTTGTATTTGTAAGTTATAACATTTTCAGAATTATTTAAGCATTATTATTCATTTAGTCTTATAGTTAACATTAAATTATATAATAATTTATTTTTATTTATAAATCACATACTATTATTTATATATTATTATGTGTAAATTATTAAACCATTAATCTATCTATCCATCCATCAAAATACCATCTGTTTATTTATACATCCTATAACTTTTGTAATTAATATAATATACTTTAAAGTAATATTATTTATTTACTTATGAATTATTATACCATTTTAAGATTTAATTAAGTACTTAAGCATTATTATTTATTATTATTAATTTATTTTAATCTGTTATCATTACACTGTACAATATGTTTATTTATTTATTTATCGCCTATGAAGTCAGGGTTGTATCACACACGCACACACACACACACACACACACACACACACACAAAGAGAGAAAGACATACACACGTATATGCAATGCAACCACCACTTCATATGCATTTTCATAGATTAAGCAGTTTGTTGAGTGTTTTGTCTAATCCAGCATTTATTCATCATAAATCATGTCATACATAAGAGTGAATGTACTGAAGCAGCTATTTTAGATGTAGCATAAGCAGTCCTACTATCTCTGTGCTAATGTAGATTTAAACCCTTCTCTGAGGACTCTGAGTTAATAGATAGCTGTTAAACAGTTTCAGCAAGCATGTTCCTCAGAAAAAGTTCTAGGATCAGCACCTCCCTGTCCCAATCTCTCCTAAAAACCCATACGACTGTTCTTAGATCAGTACTTACTGCTCTGCTGTAAAAACACAGAGTCTGAGGCTTGTTATTCAAAATTAGCAATTGGTTAATGCTCTTTAAATGGCCCCACCGCTGACATTTCACTCCAACGATAACAATCCTGCCTCTAACAAGCTATAGTTATGAATGAAAAGGGTATGAAGTGCCTTCAGTCCTCCCCCTAGATCCCAAATAAATGGCACCGCTGCAGTCAAGCACAACATACTTTGTATCCAAAAAACCTTTGGGGGAAAAAACCCTCTATCCACATGTTTATGGCTTATTAGGTCTGGAAATAAAATAGTGATTTTCTCCTACTGCACAGTTGTGTAATCCATTGTATCCTACGAAGCTTATAAACGTGGTTCCGTGCTCGAATGTCCAATGAGGAGGCTGAACATCGGGTCGGCCGGGAACTTTTCACTGTCAGCTCCTCCATGTGTACGTGCAGGAAGAAGTGCAACTATTGAGTGGGGGCATGTAATGAGACATAAAGTGGGCTTATTAGTCAAAGTCTGGGCGAGATCGCAGACCCTGCCAGCTGTCTGCAGCGTCCCAGCCGTCACACACACTCTCTTAACACTCACAAAGCACTGATATTTATGTAACATGCACTCAGTAACCTCTGTAAATACCAGCAATTCCCTGTTTGCGGCCTCATGTTGTAGTACCACTAGTAGGCGCTATTGCCACTGGATGCCCTAGTGTTACTGTCGGCCTGTGAAATTGTTTATAGCTTTTGAATGTGATCACAAATGATTTGGAAACCGACTGAATGCATAGGTTGCATTCCCAAAGTGAAAATTCCATTCTTTTTCTCCATAGTGAAATATATTTTTAAAAGGAAAAAAAAAATTGCTGAAAATTTAGATGAAGGTGTAGATGGATTGGATTCTTCATAGGATGATGTGGAGAAATGTAGCATTACATCACTTGCTCACCAATGGTTCCTCTGCAGTGTAATGAATGGGTGCCGTCAGAATGAGAGTCCAAACAGCTACCACAAGCTAATCCTCAAGTAATCCACACCACTCCAGTCCATCAATTAACATCTTGTAAAGTGAAAAGCTGCATGTTTGAAAGAAACAAATCCATCAAGACAAATTTAACTTTAAACCATCACTTTTGGCCAAAATACAGTCCATAATCCATAATAATCCTTCCTCCAGTGAAAAGTCCATCCCGTGTTCTCCTCTCACATCAAAATCTAGCAATTTATTTGTTTAGAACTGTTTAAGACAGTTTTTGCTTTTAAGCATAGCTTAATCTGTGCATATTTCTCTCCTGATTCAGACAGGATGACGTTTTCACAGGAGAAAGCAATATTATGGATAGAGGATTCATATTCTAGCCGGAAGCAACGGTTTGACATTAAAAACATCTTGATGATTGCTTTAAAATAACATTCGATTCAAAGCAACAATTTACCCAAGAATGGTTTACAAACAATGAGGCCTCAATCTCAGCCTCATTTTTGTTTTGTCATACTAAATATGGCCACTTTTGGATTATAAGGTTGTATCTGCATTTGAGCGGTTTTGAGATAATGAGCATCAAAGTTTTTTTGCATTCCATATACTTTGTAGATAATACTTTTTTTTTTTTTTTTTTAAGGGATAGCTCGCCCAAAAATGAAAATTCTGTCATTAATCACTCACCCTCAAGTCGTTCCAAACCCGTAAGAGCTTCGTTCATCTTCAGAACACAAATTAAGTTATTTTTGATGAAATCTGAGAGCTTTCTGACCCTGCATAGACAGCAACACAATTACCACATTCAATGCCCAGAAACATAGCAAGGACATTGTTAAAATAGTCCATGTGACATCAGGGGTTATAATCACAATTTTACGAAGCTATGAGAATACTTTTTGTGCACAAAGAAAAATGATAAATCTGATCTAGCCTCAGATTTATCAAGGCTGGACTGTTTTTCTGTAGCGTACAGAAGTCAGTCCTCACTCTTCATAAGATCCTGGTGTTAGATGCCTCATGTTTCTGTGGAGTCTGTCTGAGAAAAGAGCTCTAGGTAAAACTTCTTTACAAACTACATGTTGGTAGTAACCAGCATAAATACACTTAATCTAGCTACATATTAATTTTAATAGTTGATCACGAATGATTTTGGAAACATCCCACAACGCCAAAACAAGTAAACATTCCATTCATTTTTCTCCATCATAGGAAAATGTAATGGTTCACACAACAAATAAAAATTTGCTGAAAATTTAGATGAAGGTGTAGATGGATTGGATTCTTCATAGGAAGATGTGGAGAAATGTAGAGCTCACATCACTTGCTCACCAATGGTTCCTCTGCAGTGTAATGAATGGGTGCCGTCAGAATGAGAGTCCAAACAGCTACCACAAGCTAATCCTCAAGTAATCCACACCACTCCAGTCCATCAATTAACATCTTGTAAAGTGAAAAGCTGCATGTTTGAAAGAAACAATACCATCAAGACAAATTTAACTTTAAACCATCACTTTTGGCCAAAATACCAAAAGTCCATAATCATGCTTCCTCCAGTGAAAAGTCCATCCCGTGTTCTCCTCTCACATCAAAATCTAGCAATTTATTTGTTTAGAACTGTTTAAGACAGTTTTACTTTTAAGCATAGCTTAATCTGTGCATATTTCTCTCCTGATTCAGACAGGATGGACCGTTTTCACAGGAGAAAGCAATATTATGGATAGAGGATTCATATTCTAGCCGGAAGCAACGGTTTGACATTTAAAAACATCTTGATGATTGCTTTAAAATAACATTCGATTCAAAGCAACAATTTACCCAAGAATGGTTTACAAACAATGAGGCCTCAATCTCAGCCTCATTTTTGTTTGTCATACTAAATATGGCCACTTTTGGATTATAAGGTTGTATCTGCATTCTGAGCGGTTTTGAGATAATGAGCATCAAAGTTTTTGCATTCCATATACTTTGTAGATAATACTTTTTTTTTTTTTTTTTTAAGGGATAGCTCGCCCAAAAATGAAAATTTTGTCATTAATCACTCACCCTCATGTGGTTCCAAACCCGTAAGAGCTTCTTCATCTTCAGAACACAAATTAAGTTTTTTTTTGATGAAATCTGAGAGCTTTCTGACCCTGCATAGACAGCAACACAATTACCACATTCAATGCCCAGAAACATAGCAAGGACATTGTTAAAATAGTCCATGTGACATCAGGGGTTATAATCACAATTTTACGAAGCTATGAGAATACTTTTTGTGCACAAAGAAAAATGATTAAATCTGATCTAGCCTCAGATTTATCAAGGCTGGACTGTTTTTCTGTAGCGTACAGAAGTCAGTCCTCACTCTTCATAAGATCCTGGTGTTAGATGCCTCATGTTTTCTGTGGAGTGTGTCTGAGAAAAGAGCTCTAGGTAAAACTTCTTTACAAACTACATGTTGGTAGTAACCAGCATAAATGCACTTAATTCTAGCTACATATTAATTTAATATTTGATCATGAATGATTTGGAAACTCCCACAACTCCAACAAGTAAAAATTCCATTCATTTTCTCCATAGGGAAATGTAATGGTTCACACAAAAATTAACATTTGCTGAAAATTTAGATGAAGGTGTAGATGGATTGGATTCTTCATAGGAAGATGTGGAGAAATGTAGCGTCACATCACTTGCTCACCAATGGTTCCTCTGCAGTGAATGGGTGCCGTCAGAATGAGAGCCCAAACAGCACCACAAGCTAATCCTCAAGTAATCCAGTAGCATGACTCAACCAGCTGTTTTCAAAATATCGAGGGTTGGGAGAGTTACTTCTAAAATTTATTCCGTTACAGTTACAAATTACTTAATTGAAAAAGTATTCAGTAACGTAATCCAAGTACCACAATATGAAAGTAATGTAATCTGATTACTTTTGGATTCCTTTTAGTCACGTATGTAAATAAAGTCAAAAGCAATATCTACTGTAAGTACTTTTATTTGACTATGGCTTTAAAATTAAAACTAATAAAATCTATAGTTAAAACTATTTGAAACTAATAAAAATCGTGTTTTGCTTCGCCATCTTGATTTTGCAGCCCGTATATATATATATATGTATATATATATATATATATATATATATATATATATATATATATATATATATATATATATATATATATTCAGCAGATATTCTCCAAAATGGCGCTATGGTGATGTGGAGAGACACAGAGGAGACGAATTGTTGAAGTCGTTATTTTTATTTTTTTATAAAAAAAAAATGTATTCTCGTCACTTGATAATTCAGATTGAACCACTGATGGCAGATGGACTATTCTGACGATGTCTTTCATACTTTTCTGGACCTTGACACTGTTATTTACCTGGCAGTCTATGGGACAGTCACAAGCCTCCCTGTTTTCATCCAAAATATTGTAAATTGTGTTCCAAAGACAAACAAAGCTTTTATGGGTTTGCTTTTTAGTGATTAATGACAAAATTTTCATTCTGGGGTGGAGTAACCCTTTAACTGTAGCGTCTCATCCCATGATTAAGGAGAGTTATTGTAGATGGGTGTTATTTGCACACGCACCAGCAGGTGGCTTACGAGAGTCAACATGTCTCAACAGAACCAGGAACTACTGTATGATGAAGCAGCTCTGAATAGCGTTATTATGTCAAAAAACTCATTTATTTAAATGTAAATGAAACAAATGTAATCCTGATAGTATTCCCACTTTTTACAAAATGTAACTGTAATCTGAATACTTAGTTTTTTGTTGTAGCTGCTGCGGATTACAGTTACTACATTTTTGTATCTTGATTACGTAACACCGTTACATATATTCCGTTACTCCCCAAGCCTGAAAATATAATCGCTTTTCCAGTAAAAGCAAGTTTTTCCCAAACAAATAAAAGTGTATTTTCTGTTATATTTGTTGTGTACAAGTGAGTTAAGCACAATAAATATGACAACATTCAAACTGTAAATTCAAAAGTTTAACAAACTACAAAATAAGAGCATGACAACAGTTTAGAAGGGTTGCTTCTCCCCAAACTGGAAATTCTGTCATCATTTACTCACTGTGTTGTTCCAAACCTGAATGAGAAGATATTTTGAAGAATGCTGATAGTTACAGAAATCCATAGTATTTTTTTTTTTTTCCATACTATAGAAGTCAATGGTTAACAGCCATTTGTTTTTTACCTTTATGTTTATACAGGTTTGAGTATAAACATGAGGGTGTGTAAATGATGACACCCTTTAACTGTAAAAGTGCGCTTAGTAATACAGTGATCTTGGATTTTGTAATGACACCTATTGGTGTGGATGAATGACAGGCCATTGATATGTGTTTACTAGGGATTCCTAAGAGTTTTTATCATGTTATAAACATGCTAGAAGATTCCAAAGTGTGTGTTGCTTGTCTAAAACTACAACACTAATACTAAACACTAAATGTCTTACTGTTTCACAAGACAAACAGCTGGAGCTCTTTGAAAACTAAACGTCTCACTGATCATTTCACCCACCAAACCACACAAAATTGCTCTCAGATCAGATCAAAGATCTGCCACAAGGCTCAAATGATCCCTGGCTATGACTGACTGATAGATGGTGGCAGGGGAAGGATGTGTCCCCGGTTGTCCGTGCCACTCATCATTAGCATGTCATCCCACCTGGCTGTTGTTGATGTGTGTCTCCCGGCTCCATCGGTTCCCTGCAGATCCACCGTCACTGAAGCTGCTGTGGAAAGCTGGGTGGGAAGGGCCTCAGCATTTCATCTCAGCCACAGGCCCTTTGTGTGGTTAGAGGTGTTCTGGGAAAAAAATGACTCAGCCGACACTGGCAGACATTTTGTTTTAGGTCTTGTTCTCTGTTCAGTTACTGTTGTGATAGAGAGATGACATTTCATGGTAGCGAATACACTTTTAGTATTAAAGACCCATTTAATATAAAAAGATAAAACAAAAAGTCTTTAGTTGTGTCATTAATAAAGCTTTATTTGTGGTTTGCGAGGGGTGTATTATCACCCTCTAAAGGACTGATAAGGTATCACAACTATTCACTATGTAGTCAGCATATTGTAAGCTTTTCAGAAATAAAAATGGCTATTGTCGCTGTGAGATATTTAATGTGTTGTCCCCTCACATCTCATGGGTGATCGACTACAGTGTCATTCTCCTCAACATAAATAAACCAGAGGACCTGATTAACAGGAAAAGATGTTTAATTACTGAAAGAACATCTTGCAGAAGAACTGTGAATGTCTTCGTTCATTAGCAAAGAGAGAAAAGCACCAAATTAGAGTTGTTCAGGTGTCCAGTTTCATTCTTCACCTGCTTAGTTGTGTTATTTGAACAACAGGCAAGGAAATTGGTTGCAGTGTGATAAGTTTGAACTGTGAAAGGCTATTATACAAAAAGTAAATTGTAAAAATATATCAGAAAATTATATAAAGTATACAAATAAATGAATGTACATTTGTATAGAAATAAATATGAATAGAAAGCAAATTGTATATAGATACTGTACAATATTTTTTGGTAATATCTGGAATCAGTTCAATATCATTACTGAATAAAGCTGATTTAGAAAAAAAAAAATTGGACATTTTTTTTTCTTTAAAACCCTGTTAAACTTTTGCCATCAAAGCTCCCATGGGTACCTTGTTTAATTAAATTAGGTGTTTGACCACGTTTGCAACCAGCTCTGGAATTTTAAAACACTGACCTGAGATGAAAATAATTTCTGCTTCGGAAATGATTGAAATATTTTATATTGTGGGATCTGAATGAGTCCACAATATGTGATAATGTCTGCAAAATCCAATTGTAAATCTAAAGGACAGACAGAGGAGGGGACGTCAACAGGAACGTCAAACACATTAACTGAGACCCATAATGCTTAGCAATCTGCGAAACGCTTGGATCAGAGGTGCTGAGCGGTCATTCGATTAAGCCTTAAAATGTCTTTTAAAATTTCTGGCTGGTCAAAGGATGAACAAATCCATAAACTACAAAGAGGTTTGTATTGATTGATGTGGGTTCTGGTGCTACATAGGCTACAGGAAGGATGTAATAACTCTGTCCGGACTGACTGATGGGAGACTTGCCAGTTAGAAATAAAATGGATGCTATAGGTCTCAAATGATTACAGAATTATTTTTTGTTTGTTTCAAGTGTCAGTTTAGGTGTCTTAGTTTTTGGACGGTCACTGTAAGTCTCCTCTGGTCATCAAAGAAATAGAGGCTGAAAATTCATTCATCCTTAGGCCATCCAAAATGTAGATGAGTTTGTTTCTTATTAGAGCAGATTTGTAGAAATTTAGCATTTCATCACTTGTTCATCAATGAATCCTCTGCAGTGAATGGGTGCCGTCAGAATGAGAGTCCAAACAGCTGATAAAAACATCATAATAATCCACAAGTAATCCACACCACTCCAGTCCATCAGTTAATGTCTTCTGAAGTAAAAATCACATGCTTGTAAGATCAGATTCATCAAGACATTTTTTAACTTAATAAGTCCTCTATCCATAATATTGCTTTCTACAATGAAAAAGTCCTCTTGTCTGAATAAGGAGAGAAATATGCAGATTTACAAGCAAAAACAGTAAAAACATGCAGCCTTTCACTTCACAAGACATTAATTGAGGGACTTCTTGTGGATTATTGTGGTGATTTTTTTAGCAGCTGTTTGGACTCTCATTCTGACGGCACCCATTCACTGTTGAAGATCCATTGCTGAGCAAATTATGTAATGCTAAATGTTCAGATGAAGAAACAAACTCATCCAGATCAATGATGGCCTGGGGGTGAGTTTCAGTAAACGTTCATTCCTGTAAATCTAATTAATTTAAATCATTTTTAAATGAAAAATGCATTTAAAATGGCATCTCTGGGCATTAAAATAGTTATTAAAGTTTAGGGATAGGCCATTATTTAATATGTTATGAAATAAATTGTACATTATGTTGATTTATTTAATTTTTTATTATTTTGGAGACATTTGTTTTTGTTTTATAGGGTATAGGCAAAACACACACACACACAGGCTGTGTGTATCTCTCTGTAGATGGTTAGACTGATCTGTTTCTTTGGTCCCTGCAAGGCCTTTGGGTTACAGAGATAAGACAGTTGCTGGAGGACATGGAAGCAGCTGTGTGTGTGTATGTGTGTAGGAGTCTTGAGGTGACTGTCATTTCACATTAGAGGGTTTGGCTTCTCTGTCTTTCCTGTGATTTTCCTCCCATTTGCTTGGTATGAACGTTCTCTCTATCGGTAGACAAAATGAACTTAACCAAAAACAAATCTATGTTGTTGTTTTTTATCAAATTGTCTTGACTCAGAGCACGCTGGAGAAGAAGCACAGTTTTGTCCCTCTTTATCTTCAGGCTTGATGTGAAGTGGAACTCCATTGTTTAGGGTTTGATGTGAACTGTAAGCGTTTTGTGGCACTCGTGTTGGCAGGTGGTGTAATTGGGATTAGATTGAAAGGCCTTGTGGGAGTTGGCAGGTGCACTCAAACAGTAGCTTGATGAAATGAAAGAGAAAGCCTGTCATGTTCATTATCAATGACCTCCTATTTGGTGGGCATGGAATTATTGTTGAAAAGTGATTAAATACATTTGAAATAGACATATATATATATATATATATATATATATATATATATATATATATATATATATATATATATATATTTGAAACAAATATATGTATTTTTTTATATATATATATATAGTTGTGTTTTTTTTATACTTATAAAGTTTAAATTTATTGTAAATTTCAAATTACATTTTCTAAATTAAATTGATTTGACACAGAAAAATTGTTACTTGCAAGAGTTTACTTTAATGTTTCAAATACCTTTTGTGAAATAAAATGATGGGTGAAATAATGTTCCATCATCATTCAGTGTAACAGATATATTTATGTAAAAATTGTATATTATTTTTTTTAAAGTCATCTAATGATTCTTGTTCTTAATATGCCTGACAATTTTTATTTTTATTTATTTTTTTAAAAATTTTTTTGTTACATGAATTATTGCTACTCTGAATTAAAAAAAAAAATTCTAAATCATGGTAAAAACTGGTAAAAAAAAAAGTCTCTTCCTTTTTAAAGAAATACTACTTGTTTTTGCATTGATGTTTTTTTAATATATTTTTTCTTATTTATACTGAAATTAAATATATCAATGACAAAATTGCTTTATTTTTATAAATACACAAATATAAATAAAACACACACAAATACACACACACACACAAATGCTACAAACATGTTGATAATTGAACTTTTTTTCTGCAAGATTATTTTCTTTGCTCCATGACAGTTTTCCAGTTTGACCTGCAAGAGAAAATCAGAAAGACTGTTGATGCTAATGCATTAGCATATTCACACCATGTATCATCAATTTTGTTGCTTGTGATGAATCAGGTAAAAACTGGGACCTGAGCGCCGCTCTCAATGACTATGAGCAGCTCCGGCAGGTTCACACTGCCAACCTGCCCCACGTCTTCAATGAGGGCCGTTACTACAAGCAGCCGGAGCGTAGCAGCACCCCGCAGCACATCGGCAAGCCTGAGCAATGCCCCCAGAAACAAGAGGACAACACTCAGGGTGAGCAAATATTGTTGTGTTTTCTCAATATTTTCTTCTATACCAGTTTTAAAGTCGTCATAAAATGAAAATTCATGCCCTGCATTTTGCCCTGCCCTGCATTAGTGGTGTTAGTGGCACAAAAATTACACCCATTACTTTTCAATTTATTATGAAGCAATTTTGTATAGTATTAGATAACATTAGCATTCAAGACAACAAAGAACATTGGTAATGTATTTAAATTATTTAATGTAATTTTTAAGATATTAATGGTTAAATAGCATATGGCTGGATTTCATTTTGTTAGGATTTGGTTGGATCCTGAAAGGTACTCCTGAAAAAATATTATTGGTTTATATTATTTTTCCCTGCCCACGAGGACTTTGTTATATCAGAAGCAAAAGAAGTAAAGGTTGAGAAATGTATTACATTTACCAAAATTATTATTATTATTATTATTATTATTATTATTATTATTATTATTATTATTATTATTATTATTATTATTATTAATATTATTTAGGATTTTTTTTTTATAATAAATGTATTTTCTTATTTAAAAACAAACACTGATTGATTGATTGATTGATTGACAAACGTATTGTGCGGTGGTGATTAATATTAAAAGACCTGGAACATTTTTTTGGAAAGTAAAATCAATTTTAACAAATATTTAAAATGAGGAAACAAGGTTTTTATTTATTTACTTATTGTTTGTTTGTGACGCAGTGATTCATAAACATTAAAATACCTGGAACATTTATTTAGTAAATGAAATTTGATTTTTTATTTTAAAAATTAGAAATGGTTATCATAATTAGCATTTTTTTTTCATTTATTAATTTAATAATTTCTTAATTAATTCATTCATTCATTCATTGTGTGTTGATGATTTATAGACAATAAAATATTTTATTAACATTTAATAAGAAAATTAAAAAGATATAATAAATAAGAATAAATAAATTTTCATAACATATTTTTGAAAAACCTTTATTTATTTAAAAAATATGGATTGCTTGCTTGCTTGATTGATTGTCTTATTTTGCAGTTATGACTCATTATCATTAAAAGACCAGAGTAACATTTATTAAGAAAATACATTTATTTGAAATATTTATTAATAATTAGATTTTTCTTTCCTCTCTCTCTCTCTCTCTCTCTCTCTTTCTTCCAGAGAAGCGTTTGTCCCGGGGCATTTCCCATGCCAGCTCTGCCATCATGTCTCTGGCCCGGCTGCAGGTGTCAGGGGATTGTGCCAGGGAGCAGTTCCCCCTGGAGATGCCCATCTACACATTCCAACTGCCCGACCTGAGCGTGTACAGCGAGGACTTCCGCAGCTTCATTGAGCGTGACCTCATTGAGCAATCCACCATGGTGGCCCTGGAGCAGGCCGGTGAGCCCCAAACACTGCTCTCAGAACCACGGCAGAGTGAATCCCAGGCCTAGCCCTTCACTGCAGTGATGATAAACACAGATTTATGATCAGTACTAATGTCAGCTTAGATTGCATAAGACCAACTCGACTGCAAGAGTCAACGCAATACAACAGTGACAGAATTAATGTCATCTCTCATCTTGGATTGACTGGAAAACCAAGCGATAAACACAGACTTGCACTTCCCATACAACAAAGCTCAATAACACCAACATTTAAAGAAGATTTAAAGAATACTTCACCCAAAAATCTAAATGTAGTATTTTTGGATTTTTTTAAAAAAATTTTTATGTTTATATACAGTATATGTATATATATATATATATATATATATAATTTATAAAACATAAATAAACATAAATATATATATATATATATATATATATAATATATATATATATATATAATATATATATATATATATATATATATATATATATATATATATATATATGAGATTTAATGGATAAGTCATTCAGAGGATATGGATTCTGACATCCTTTACATTTTTTTTTTTTTTTTGTGAAACACAAAAGAAAAATTTTATTTATTATTATTATTAATTGTATTATTATTCATTTAGAATTATTTAGAATAATAAAAATATTTTTTATTATTATAAGTAATAGTAGTATTTAAAAAATTGCCTTGAAGTTTGATTGATTGATTAAGATGTGTTAATAAATTGATTATTTTGCTGAAAGTGGTACAAAACCATATAAACTCAAAGCTTATAAAACATGTTTTAAACTAGAAGATTAATTAGCAAAAGATCAAGTATTGCAAGGATGCATTTCCAGCCTGTGCAAGCAAAATACTATAGCAAAATGCTAACAGGTTGGACATGGCCTCAGGGCTTTGGGAATGTTTTTGGACTGTGGGAGGAAGACCCTATCCCAAAGGAGGGCAGAGGAGCTGAGGGTGGAGGCACTGACGTTCATCCGCGGTGAGCTTCACCAGCTCCAGAGAAAAGAGTGGGCGAATGGTCAATGCCCAGTTCAAACCGCCTCAGGGCCCAGAACTGCAGAGGACCACTTATTCTTCCACTGCATGCCAAAAAAAAGTGATGCTTAGTGAGCTATGCATTATAACTAAGCTAAACAAATATGTATTTTGGATTCAGGGCCCAAAATTAACAGAACACTCACAATCTACCAACAGTAGGACAATCATAAACCACCAAACAGTGCCTGTGACATTTAAATAAAGATAATTGGCTGTATGACTAAAAAACTTTTTAAGGTTGATTTTAGATTTGAGAGCATGATGGAATGTTGGGTGATGTTTAATAGTCTGTGTTTGACTTAAAATATTGTGTTTAAACCATTCTGTAGGTCGTTTAAACTGGTGGTCCACCATGTGCACCAGCTGTAAGAAGCTACTACCATTAGCCACAACAGGAGACGGCAACTGTCTTCTGCATGCAGCTTCTTTAGGTGAGACTTTCAGAATTCACGTTCATGCACAATTGTCTCATGTATTGCATGAACACCTGGAAAAAAGAGAACCATTTAATTCCTTTAAATAGAAACACTTCACTATCCGTGTTTTCCAGGAATGTGGGGCTTCCATGACCGGGATCTGGTGCTGCGGAAGAGTCTGTATGCCATGATGAAGAGTGGAGCGGAGAGAGAAGCTCTGAAGAGGAGGTGGAGGTGGCAACAGACTCAACAAAACAAAGAGGTTGGCAACTTACACCTAAAATATACTTAAGTTCTGGCACGAATGCTTTGTGTATGCATACAGCCAAACACTTAGCCTTTCAATAGCCGCGTTTCCACTGTCGGGCTTAAAGCGGGCGTACTAGTGCGTGCCAGGGCCAGTCGCGTTTCCACTGTCACTTCCGGGGCTTGATTGTGCCTCGTCGGGGCTTCCTCGGGGCCAACGGCCAGGGTTTTTTGGCCCGACGAAAACCTTGGGCCAAACCAGGCCAGCTGGGGCTAGAGGAGTGGTTATGAACAGAGGCGGAGTTTCTTCGCGTCTGGAGAGTGTCAGCGCCGTTCATTTCAGAAAGATAACAGTTATAACATCAACATTAAAAACTTTTCAAAATAAGCTGAGCTCAAAGCTCACTTTCAATCAGCAGCGTGTGTTTGAAATAATTTGATCCAATGTGGATTATAATCACTAAACAAGGCAGAAATATTTATAAGCGATGCAGAAGACTATGCACGCTAGACATTAACATTACCACAGTAAACATGGTAAACGCAACCACTTGAAGAAATCAGACGTCAGCTTCTTATTCTCTGTCACAATTGTGTATTTATTTAGTAACTTATATTATCTGTCATAAGTCTCGTCTCGAGAGTTTAGCTCCACGTAGCCTATCATAAAAATATAATAATGTTTTTTGTTCGGGAGCTTTTATAAAAATAGAGTTATTATCATTCATTCTAAATGTATATAGGCTACTGTGGCTACAAATAAACAGAAACAGTCTCGACTGAATAAGCAGGCTATTTTCATAAGCGTTAAAAATAAATAAATAAAATAGAAACACATTTATTTCTGTGTGATTAATTTTGAGTCCTGATAAATTGATTCATTATGATCAATGTATCACTTATTCTATAGTCAGTGAAACATCGATGCTTTTGAATTTGAATATTTAACAAAGCATGCAAACAAAAGGCACTGTTATCGTGTTTGTTTTGTGATCGCGCTAGTTCCAGTGACTTATTTCTTAGTTTTCTGATAACTTCTGTTTGTTGGTGAAATGATGGGGTTGCATGACGTTGTTCCTGAGAGGCGTGTAAACGGCGGGTTTTAGTGACGCGCAGCGGAGCTTCATGCTCGACTGTGGAAACGCTGCGCTATTTTGGCCTCGGTGCTACAGGCCCGAGGCTATTAGCCCTGCCCGGCCCGTTTTAAGCCCTGGTTCGCACAGGCCCGACAGTGGAAATGTGGCTAATGTGTACTCCATCTGATAGTATGCATGAACACAGGTGTTCAACACATGTGCACTAAAATGTTTAATCTTGGTCCTTTAATCTTGCTCTAGATTTCTCTCCACATGTAATGAGTGATAAAAGTGACTTTGAGCTCTTTTAAATTGCAGTTGCGTGTATCTATGGAAGCCTGTTTCCGCCGCTGAACTTTTTTTTTTAAATTGTAATTGCAACTTTTTATCTCACAATTCTGACTTTTTTTTTCTCAGAAATGTGAGTTCATATATCACAATTCTGACTTTATAACATGGAATTGCAAGTTACAAAGTCAGAATTGTAGTTGTCTTTTTTCCCTCAATATTTGACTTAATGGAATGGGGTCAGCAAAGGACCTTGAGACGGGAATTGAACTTGGGTCGTTGCGAGCACAGTTGTGCTATATATCGGCACACTAACCACAAGGCTATCGGTCCAGACATAGCATAATTCTGAGAAAGAAAGTCAGAATTCCAAGCTGATATCATGCAATACTGAGAAATATATGCAAATGTGAGAAAAAAAGTCAGAATTTTGAGGTAAATTACCTTTTTTATTTTTTATTCACTGGCGGAAGCAAGCTTTCATATTTATCTCTAAATCCACTCATGCAAGTACACATTAACACGGGTATCTTTGTAAGGTAACGTTGTTTCCTTAGTTGCCTACTTTAACACAATTAAGGAACCAAATCAAATACTAAAAAGGTTTGATCTATTTTATTTATTGCAATTTTCAATTTTGTAACTATAGCCTACTAAGTTTTTGCTACTATGTAAAGTCAGTCTGTCTGCCAAGTGTGTAGTTGTAAAGTGTAAACATTAGCCTGCAGTTCATAATGGTTCTCCCCATAAACACCTTTGCAGATTAGCTTATGTATTTCCTGCACAGCTTTTAGCGTAAGAGCTTATTGCTGTAACAGCATACCAGAGGACAGGAAATCAGCTGTGTGATCGATAGCAAATCCTTCAGTTCTTTATTAGCTGCACTGTTTTCATTGTCATGAAGGCTCGGAGCTCTTGAATCAGCCTCTGCTGAACGAGTATCAGTGATTAAAGCTGTAAGAAACGAGTGGGTGTGGATGGAGTGGAAATGTTTGTGTGAGAGGTGGAGGAGAGTGAACGAGTGGGTGTGTTTCCTTTAGAAAATACTGATGCCACTGAGATAAAACAGATTATAAAACTGAACAAAAGTGCATGTGCAGAGGAAAAAAAATGTTTAATTTGTTAAATACGTTCAGAGGTTTTCACTTACATATGCGCAACCTCCTCATCCATTTACTAACGAAATGTTTTAACTTGCTGTATATGTGTCAGTGCCTACAAATACAAAAATTATGCGAGCTGCCAAATAATGACAGATTTAGCAACGAGACTATAGAATGTTGTCAAACAGATTTTTTTGTCTGGTGGTACCAATAGAACCTATGCAAAATAGGAAATTATAGTTAAAAATTCCAGTAATTTCATAAAGAATTTATTACATTTTTCCAAATATTACGCATAATGTAAATAAAGAAAATGACAAATAAATAAATAAAAAAGAATAAATATGTACACAATTTAATTACGATTATAAAAATAATAAAAATATTAATAATACAATTAAATTAATATAAATTGTCTATATTTTTCAAAAAACAATTTTTTTCTTCTAGGATATTAAAATATTTAATATTTAAATATTTTAAATTTAAATTTAAAAATAAAATTGGAAATCTCAAGTGGAATATCAAGACAAAATATAGTAATGTGGGAAATGTTGTAAATCAGCGATATATTCTCTCTCTCTGTAGTCGGGGCTGGTGTACACCGAGGAGGAATGGGAGAGAGAGTGGAACGAATTGCTGAAGCTGGCCTCCAGTGAGCCACGCACACACTTTAGCAAGAACGGCAACTCCAGCGGAGGGTAATGCTCACCCACACACCCTCACATATATAGACAAACAGTTACATCTTGTTATGTCACATTTGCTTGTCTTTCCATTCCCACCTACTGTATAGATGTTTAACTACAAAAACTTCCTCTTATGCAAATTGTGTAACCATTTACAACAATCGTACAATTTACATAAAATGCTAAAGAATAATGAAAAAATTCAGCCTCCTACACACGTTTACCCATCATAACATACTCATACATACGTTGCTATGTATATGTGTGTAAATTTTTAAAGGCATTAACCAGTATGTCATAGGTGATGTGTAATAATTTCCACTTCAAAGTTCAAAGTTTGGATAAAATGCAGTCAAACTAATGACAAACTATGGACTGTCCCAATACGCCCAGCTACAGTTCCCACAGACCCGCTCACAATGCACTCAGACTGCCATTAGAGGACACTAGAGATTAACTCCATCCAGTAACCTCACTTAACTCATGACCTTTAGATGGACACTATGCCATTAGACAAAACACAAAGAACCCATCAAGAACCTTCTTTTGCTATATAGGGGATTGTTATAATGCATGGAGAAGAATGCAGTGAAGTTGAGTTTATTTTGTGGTTGAAAAATCACTTTGTGTTCATTTAAATGTGTGACACTGCCACCTGGTGGCAGTGGTTGAAGTGTTACATTATTTTTAGCTTCATTCAGAATAGCATACATACATACTGCTACTCTTTCTACAGTACTTATACGGTGCACAGTATGTATATTTTCTAAATGTGTGGAACACTGTGTCCCACAATGCAATGTGCCTCCTATTTCTAGTGGGAGAAATAAACCAAAGGTAATATCAGCCTTAATGTTTTAATCATCTTAAGAAAAAAAAAAGGCTTTAAAAATCTTTTTTTGTTGTTGTTTTTTGTTTTTTTTTTTCACACAAATGGGAATTTGGGGTAAATTTATTTTAAATATGAATTGTTTAAAATTCAAAATTATTAAAGAGATAGTTTACCAAAAATCATAATTCTATTATCATTTACTGACCCTCATGTCTTTCCAAACCTGTGTGAAGTCAATAGGGTCCAATGCAGTGCTACTTTAATATTATTTATATACTATTATAGTTTTAATGACATTTTGAATTAGATTTTATCTTTATATTTTAGTCTAAATTTTATTTAATTCATGTTTACTTTTTTATATTTTTATATATCATTTTTACTAATTTTTGTTTTGTTTCACTTACTAATTTTAGTACTTCATCTTATTCCAGTTAGTTGCTGAGGCAAAATTTCTAATTTTCATTTAGTTTAAGATTTTTTTTTCTTTTCTTTTTCTTTTTTTTTATCCAGTATTTGCATTTATTTTATACTTTATTTTATTTCCATCAACAAAAATATTTAGTTTTAGTCAATGACAACAGCAGTAGTCCAATTTTTTGTGGACCCCAACATTCTTCAAAATACCTTCTTTTTTTGTTCTTCAGAAGAAATAAAGTCGTACAGGTTTGGAACAACATGAAAGTGAGGAAAGTTATGGGTGAACCATTCAATTTTCAAGATAATAACAACTAATGTTTGAAGCATTTATCATTGCTTATTACTGTTACACTGCTTATTACTGTTACACATACTGTTTTTATTTTAAAAGTAGCATCCAGTATATACTGTGTAATGTAGAATACAGAAACAGTACGCTAGGATTTCTTCATGAATACCCATAGTTCTGAAAGAATTGTAGTGGATTTAGAAAATGATTCAGATTTTTCTGAAATTTGTCCTTCCACGGAACTGGAAACTTAAACATGAATTGTTTATTTTTTTCATTGTTAAAATATTTTTTCCTTTCTCAGTTTCACATGCAGAGACAACTATAAGTAAACCACTTGTAGGCCGATTCTTCTCAAAAGTGTAACTCTGTGTCTCTGTGCTGTTTTCAAAACATTCCTTTGTTGTTTGAGTATTCCGACCAGCCCAGCATAGCAACACTGGTTCAGCCAGTAGCATGCATTTGGAGTTTTTGTTCGACCAATGGCAGACAGGAGGAGTGTTTGGGTAACCTGTTTGGAAACAGTCCATAGTTTTGCAGTTCCATTTGGTGACGCTAGTGCTGCAGAAGTTATTTCACCTTTAACTGAGCATTGTGTCAAACAGAACAGTTGATCTCAGGTCATAGATCAGCGTAGTGGAAACTCTGCGCTGGCAGACAGCAGTTTGGTTTGGTTTCTCCTCTCAGTAGTGTCAACTGAAGCGCTGCGGTCAAAAGAGTTTCGACCAAATCTTGCTTCAGGAGGAAACTTACCCCTTACCTTTAATCTGCCTTCTGAAGTCACGCTGACTGGAAGTGAAAGCGTCAACCGCCAGGTCTCTGGTCATGCATCAGAGTCTTCTGGATTGGAAAATATAGCTTCCTGTTTTTCTCAGAGCGATCACAGTTCTGTCTACTCTCACAATAGTTAGCTAAATATGAACTGGTTCCTTTTTGTGACTTGTGTAAAACAAACAAACAAAAAAAAATTAAATGACAGTTTATTCAGGTAATAAGTGTTATGTTACAATGTTTAGTAAGTCTGATGCAGTATTTTAAAAGTCTAGAACAGTTTCAAAAGACGGCATAACTTAAGGGATGCATTAATAAATCACTCTGTGTGATGAAGAATAATCCAGTTAGTGATGGTATTGTACATGAAGGATATAAGTTGGAGAGGTTTGCCTTTTAAAAAGCTTTTTATGTGTTTGGCTGCATTGCCACAATGGAAAAAGGAAGGTTTTTATTATGCTGGACTCTCACAATATGACAAATATGTCAGAAGCTTTCATTTTAAAGGGTAAGTTCACCCAAAAATGAAAATTCTGTCATTAATTGCTCACCCTCATGTCGTTCCAAACTCCTAAGACCTTTGTTCATCTTTGGAACACAAATTAAGATATTTTTGATGAAATCCGAGAGCTTTCTGACCCTGCATAGACAGCAATGCAACTGACAAGTTCAAGGTCCAGAAAGGTAACAAGGACATCATTAAATTAATCAATTTTGTATGCAAAGGAAACAAAAATAATGACTTTATTTAACAATTTCTTCTCTTCATCGTGGTACTGTCATGAACATGTGCCAAACACTGACATGAAAGCGCACAAAGTATTCTCATAGCTTCATAAAATTACAGTTGAAGCACTGTCACATGATGTCCCTACTACCTTTCTGAGCCTTGAACGTGGTAGTTGTGTTGCTGTCTGGTCAGAAAGCTCTCGTATTTCATCGAAATATCTTAATTTGTTTTCCAAAGATGAACAAAGGTCTTACTGATTTGGAATGACATGAGGGTGAGTTATTTATGTCAGAATTTTACATTTTTGGTGAACTATCCCTTTAACTCTTGCATCAATACTGTATGCTATATATTTAAATTTGATAATTCTGAAATGTTTTCATGACATAATTAGGTACAAGATGTTATATTATGTTACTGAATATGCGGTATGAGGTGTTATATTGTTATGTTGCTATATGACAATAAACGTGACTGTTGCTTGTTCTCTGAAGGCAGCGTAGATGTTTCACCACCCACAGTATGAGTGTGTGTGGTTTGGTGGTTAGTACTGATAAAGTGTTTGAAATGAGTAACTGTTCAGTTTTTTAAAACATGCAATTTTATTCCTATTATTATGTTTTTTCAAAAACGCATTTTTCACTTCCTAAGCATGCTTTGCATGGTATTTTTAAAAAGTAGTAGGCATAATGCAGAAAGCTAGAGAAGTGTGTCCATTCTGAATGCAGGTGTAGTTCATTATAATAATGGATTTAGAAAATATGATTATCCAAAATTTCTCCTTCAAATTAGTATGAAGTTTTATATATCCAGCCAAGTCAAGTCTAAAGCTCACTTGAATTAGTTATCAGTCTTAAGACATAACATTATGGTAAACTGGAAGCTGCTTTACCTTGGTTTAATTTTCTTACTTGCACCAATAAACAAAGAATCATATTGTTTGCCAACTATGTCACTGTATGTGTATGTGTGTCTTCTAAAGGGTGGATAACTCAGAAGACCCGGTTTACGAGAGCTTGGAGGAGTTTCATGTGTTTGTACTGGCCCATGTTCTGAGAAGACCTATCGTGGTGATCGCTGACACCATGCTCAGAGACTCTGGAGGGGAAGGTAAGACTCACAATCCAACAACTCAACCACATTTGCTTTACCAGCTTGAAAATGTGCAGTTTTTTATCTATACCACTAGAGGGCTTCATAGTGTTTTGGCAAACAACTTTATTTTCTAGTTGAAAACCAATTAAAGTTGTTATCAAGAGTTATTAAACACCTGATAAAAGACTTTGTGTGACTGTAATTATATGCTTGAATGCTTTTAAAGGATTAAAAATTTAAATTCTGTCATTTACTCACCCTCATGTCATTCCAAACCATGACTTTCTTATGAACTTTAGCGTGCAAACTTTAAAACTGAGACAAAGCAGAACATTTGAGTTGACCAATATATTGCCAGTCCTTGAATCCATGTGAAAGTTTTATGTGAAAAACTGTTGTCTGGAAACTGGAAAATACTGACTTGTGCCCTAGTTCCCCTTGTAATGCTCATGAGAGAAGTAGTTTCATTGACAACTATTCTTCTGAGTCAAACATTTTCAATGAATCAATTCAAGATTCTAAATGATTCATTCACAAATTTGGACTCACTAGAATAGCCATATTAAAAAAAAAAAAAAAAAAATCTGATTTTTTTAGATGAATTATTCCTTTAAGATTCAGTTCCACCAATGTCAGTGAAACATTTTGGTATGAATTAAGTCTTTAACTTTTTATAATAGATTCATTTAAGTGTCATACAGACAAATGAACCATTTGTTGTTCTTATCTTGCAGCATTTGCACCCATTCCCTTTGGAGGGCTGTACCTGCCATTGGAGGTGCCTCCAAACCGCTGTCACTGTTCCCCGCTGGTGTTGGCCTACGACCAGGCCCACTTCTCTGCCCTGGTGTCCATGGAGCAGAGAGACCAGCAGAGAGAGCAAGGTAGACGCACAGCAGACTGAATCAAACAATAACATAACATGATGATACAGCCGGGCTTAAGTAACTATGTCTAACTGATAGAAAATCCAATGTAGACAGGAAATTGTATATATTTTATTTAAGAAAAGAACTCACCATTCACTGATGCGTCCAGGTCGCACACACTCACGATTGTACGTCTGATCTATAACGTCACTCGCGATCGTGAGTAAATTTGCTTTCATCTTTGCACTGTGATATGAAGAGTGTACAAAGTAACACATCTATAGCAATAGTGTGAAAGTGCATTGCTTTATAACGTGCTATCAATACCGGTATAATATGTGTCACATGACTAAACTTGTGTCATCGTTTTCAAAAGCCTTCGTTTTCACACCTCACACTACAATGCGAAAACAGTGTTTTCAAATCATCTTTTGGGTCATCTGAACAAGTAACAAGTCTGCCACGTTTGTTCTGACCAAATGAGGAAAAAAGCATTGCAATAAATTGCGCTACTAATGGTGATTTAATCTAAATTAGGTCATATCACATCAAACCACGCAAATTATTATTATTGTTATACTTTATTCTCAAATTATTAATGTTAACATCAGCATTGCGTGACTAAAAGTATAGTGTGTATTAGTGTAAATATTCAGTTCAATTTCTGTACAGTTTAATCTCTAATTGTCATTCCACTCAAATTTCATATCAAGAAATTATTTTAACCCAAAAAGCAAATTATGCTTTTATTTATTTTTTGTGTGCATTTTTTGTGTGTTCCATTTTACATGGAATTTATCTATAGCTTATCTATAGAGGAAATTGGTGGCTTATCAACCTTTTTATTAAATGTGTCATACTGGATATCACTTAATATTATATTATAACGAAGTGACAGATTTTTTTTTTTTTTTTTTTTTTTTTACATAATCTGATGTTGAAATTCCCAGGTAGTATTACTTCAGGTTCATTAATCACTCTTGAACTCCAAGTATTCCATGCATACTGAAAATTGGCATACTGTGCACATTTTGTATACACCATACTGTAGAATTATGGAAAGCATATTAGTATGCAATTCTGAATAAGTGTATAATGCCTGAAGTGTAATTATTTTGTTTGCTGGTTCATTCATTCCATTGAAATTTTTTATTTTTTTTGGCAAAGAATGGACTTGAATCCATCTACTGCTAAATGAATAATGCAGACCTGAAATCGAATAACCTTTGATCAATTATTAAAAGGACATTTTGTAGACTCCAGTCGATTAGAGATTGAGACAGAGAAAAAAAATAAGGAATTATATGTTTTAATATACTGTTTCAGACTCTCCCAGAGAGTTTGGCTCCCAGTTAAGGACATTATTAGCTGTCTGTCTGAATTACAACCTCCGTTCTAGACCATTATGGTCTATCTTGCGATCTTTACAGTAGAGTGTAATGTGCACTATAATGTGCCCCACCCCCTCAGAAGTCTGTCTGTTCATTGCAGTGGTGCCAGTTTGAGCGTGAGGTAAAACAACACACAACAGGCTGATGTTGTCTAGGGCTGAATGGGAATGCAGGCAGAGATCCACGCATGCTTATCTCTCTCTCTCTCTCTCTCTCTCTCTCTCTCTCTTCAACCCCCGTTTCACTGACACACTGAAGCTGTCAGTACAGTACAAGCTGTTCTCTTCACACACACACACACACACACACACACACACACACACACACACACACACACACTGCAGTTGTCTCACAGTAAAGGCATTTGCCAGGCACAAACACACACCAACTGCCAAGGATGAGCAAAACCTTGCCTGTGGCATGAGACCTTTGGACTCCATTCAAAATCAAATACATATTGTAAGGGACATTGTGGCTAGTTGTCACATGGGCTATATTTCTTTAGTTTTTTTTTTTTTTCCTGTTACTTTAAATTTTGCTTTTTTTTAAATTGTGTTTTATATTTCTTAAACCATTCAGAATACAAGCAAAAGTCATAAATAGGCTGTTTTTTGGCAGGTTCCATTATGACATTTTGCCTCATAGATTGTGAAAACATGCCCTGTAATAATGGTGAAAAACTTAAAGTAAAAAAAAAAAAAATTGTAGTCAAAACAGAAATGAACCAACCCTGAGAAATGTTCCTTAGAAAAAAGTAATAAGTTTGACAACTAGCCCCAGTCACATGTTAGTTTGACAATAAAAAACTCTCTAAAGAGCATATTGGATGCACCATATAAAATTGAATATAGACAGCATTGTCTGTAGTTTATGTAAATAACTGTATATAACATGTCTGGGTGAGATAGAGAACCATTGGTTGAGTGTCTATCCCGCTAGATGGCGCGCTGTCCTTCTGTTAACTGCAGGAAACCTCCTCGCATACCCTCACGTACTCACTGACCCCAAAAGCATGTGGTCGGTTTGAAGCAGTGGGTTGTTGACAGATTAGAGGCCTTCACTATAGTCATATTTCTCCAGGATATGAATGACTAGCTACTCGGAAAATAAAAGAAAAACACCTTGCACACTCCCGTCTGGAATACCTCCACCTTTCTGTGAAGTGTGTAATTTATCCACAGGAAACTGGGGGATTACCTTTTTTTAGAAATTTGTCATTATATTATATTATACTTTATTTTATATATTTATCTTATACTTTTAAACTAAACACATTTAGCTGACTAACCAAATAGTTTCATAAGACCTGAGCTAGTTTTGACAGGTCAGAAACTTTCCTTAAGAATGACCTAATAGCAAATTTATTTCTAAAAGTTATTTGGCATTTTGTATGGTGAAATTAAACAATCATCGTAAAGTATGAAAAATCACACGCAAGTTGTATACAGAAGGTCTCATCCTACAATACAAATTGACAACGTACTCTACACATACTATTTTTCTTTTCTTAAACAGAAAGAAAAATCATTAAAGGAAAATGACTAGATTGATCACAATTCATTTTTAAAAACGATCAGCAACTTTTAAAGTCCTATGTATTTAATGACCCAAAATCTAAAACTTTAAAAAATACAGATGTATTTTGGGAATCACTGCTTATGCTATGCAGTGAGGTGAAGGGACACTTGCCTTGGTTTCCTCTGAGCTGAATGAGGTCATCTGTTGCTGTGTGTCTGGAGACAGTTAGCGCCATGATGCCTCATATACACATTTACCACTCGTTTACACAAATGCACACATTCACACAATAAGGCATCTTCCTCTGACTCATTTCCCCTGATTCTATTCTTACCCACTTTCTTTCTCTCTCTCTCCATCCCTAAAGAACCGCTTGGCCTCTGCCATTTAGGGCAGATCAGTCCAAGCCAACCACTGCATGTGGTTTAGGCCCTAATCTGCTCCTCCCAAACCCCTACCTCCCTTCTCCCACTTCCCGACGGAGAGTCTGTGTCTGTGTGGCTGTCTTGGTGGGTGATACCTCCTCCCCCCCGGATCTTCCGCTCGGGTCTGCCAGGGAGTGCCCGTCTGCCCAGTGTGTGATCAGGTGCCAGCGGTTTCCCAAGAACACTGAGACTCTTGTGTGTGTGTGTTTGTGTGTGTGTGAGTTAGAGAGAGAGTTGTGTCAAAAGACCCGTGAAATTTTTCACTTGTGGCATTCAGTGTATGCTAGCTTTGAAGCTAACATCTATATATTAGTGTACTTCTAAATAAATAATTAGTTTTTAGCATATTTGCACACTGAAATTTTAGTCTTTCTCTTCTACAAAAGCAGAGCAAAAATATTGATGACTCATCCTGCACTTGTGGGTGGGTGAATTTTTTGTCCAATCAGATCCTTTAGAATGAAAAAGGCCCCACCGCTTAATACCACATTCTTCTGACTAGCAATAGAAAATAGCATCATTAACAGCTGTGACGTAAATGAAAGCTTTAAAACAAAAATAAATAAAAGGGACAAGCCTTTCGGTATGTCTAGTTCCAACTTCCTGTTTTTATAGGAAATGTGTCAACATTCAGAACGTCAGAAAGCTGACTGAATTTATGATGTCTTTACATGAGTAGCCAATTTAGGCTCTCTATACTCTTGTCATTCTTAAAATTTAAAAATGGATATTCAGACACTAATTCACACATGCACACAGCTGTTTTCAAAATCATCGCATCTCTATAATCTTTTGTAGTTAACAGCAATGCCACCTCAGTAAATTATTAAAACATGAAAGATGTAAATGGCATCTCTCATTCACAGTCTTCCAGCTCATTGGTTCTACACATTGGATTGTGGGAAATAGTGCTTCAGCGAGTGTACATCGGTTGTACACTTGAAATCAGAGTGCATTGTGGGTATACAGTAATGAATAAATGTAGGGATTTATTTTTGTTTATTTATTTATTTATTTTTTTACTTATGTAGGGAATGAAGTCATTCACTCTGAATTAAGACAGCACTACAAAATGGTCAACACGTGATATAGTGCACTACATAGGGGATAGGGAGCGGACACAGCTCTATTAAGCTTATTGTATTTGCTATAACTCTACAGCTTACAGAAACATTTTTCCATTTTTTGTAATTAAAATGTTGTTTAGTCACTTTATTAAGCTATTTTCATGAAATCATCAGTTGGTCGATATAAAAAACTTGCCCCTGTTCCTTAAGATTAGCCGTTAGCTAAAAGTATTTGTCAAGGAGAACAAAATGTGGTCAAAAATATTTCATCAACTTTTCTCTTTTTCCACTTGTCATCTTTTTTTAACCACAGGGTAATTGTTATATGTCCCTAATTTTAAACTCTTTTGGTGATTTAGGGCCCTTTTGAAGTTTTTTTTCCCCTAAGATTTTCCTGCGCGTGGCAGACATACTGAATGGTTTCCCTGTGACGTGCCATGCTAGTACTTCTTTAATGCACCTTCATTTTTCTGTGGTTACTCTTTATATAACACCAGTCAACCAAAAGGAAATGTGTGTTGATATTTTAAGACACGCCTGTCCAGCTTTACGAAGATCTTTATTTTCTTTAAATTCGGCAGGCAGCTTTTAAAATTTCATCTTGAAAGAATGAAAAACCTTCTTGTGTCATGACCAACTCACGCCAAGCTTAGGTTAAAAACATCCAGATTCCTCACATCGCGATCAGTTGTAAGCATCAGGAGGCCTACGGATATTTCCGTATACAGATTGCGTGTTTTATGTGGCTCTGGAAATTTTGTAGGCAATCACACTCCCACGCATATTTTGGAGATTCACGACAAAGCTTTGTTTAGGCTTGCGATTATTGTTTACGTGGGCTGTAAAATACACAACTGTGAACTCCTGAATTCATACCTCATCAAGCACAAGCACGGTTTGCGTGACTTACACAGACTAATTGTTTTCCTCAGTGGGCGCAACTGCAGTGATTGATATCACCCACCAGAGGGGGAGAGTCAAGAAAACCACAACGATCCCGGGAAATAATGCTTTGGGAGTCACTCTCAAAAGGATTATATCACACATGCTTCACATGACAGATATTCCCGCTCATTGCCTAACTTTCCTGAGGCGGTGCCATGTCGTGCAGCCAGACCCACTCGGCATACATCAACCTCCCCCTCGTGCCAACGGAATAAACTCTGCATGTAATGCGCTTGTAATGTAGCATGTCAGACTCCATGAGCAATGTTGTCTGTCAACAACTTCTGTTTGTATTATCACCGCAGCGCTCAGCGAAAGACCTTATTTGCAGTCTCATCATCTCATGATTACTCGTTCATTATCACTCGCTTGTTTATCCAGTCAAAGTATTTTGGTTATAACAACACACAGGCAATGTAGGGGTACTGAAAACCAACAGATACTTGAGGAATCAACGCCCCTTGTTCCTTCAGACAGAGTGACCTTGACGTCACGGTTTTGAACGTATGTGGTTGAGGCGGGTCAGTCAAGGACAGGTCTACACGACTGCCAGAATGGATACAAAATACATTCTGCTCCAGTCCCCCAGGGTAGAACTGGCAGTGGCGGTATATGTTTGGACCTGGAACCGGCCCAACGGTAAAAACAGTGCGAGCTGAAGCATGTGAGTGTGTATGCCGGACCAGAGAAGGGAGGACAGCTGCAGTGTAACAGTCGGGACACAACCCCACATAGCTCCAGTGTTCACCGTCTGACCCCGCTCTGGTGGGAAACTGTATCTGTGTGTGCAATGGGGAACACAATGGGGTACTTGTTGGTTAGGTCTATGTATGAGTGCATGCCCACGTGTACGATTTTGTGTGTTATTCTGAACAGTGTGTGCTCTGCTTTGGGAATTCCTCCTACATTTCTTTCAGTTTGGACTTTGGATGCTCTTTCTTGTCCTGGTGTGACTCCCCAAGAATTTGACCCACAAAATGCTGGAAGAAACCTCATAGCCTCAAACGTGCCAGAAGTTTGTGTTTCAATAACAGTGAAAAGAACGTCATGGTTGGGGTAAATGATTTTGGCAACTAAGATGTTTTTTTTGGATCGGTATCTTTTGTTGGTCTTGGAACAACATTCCTTTTAAAGAAACATAGTTGTATATGAGATTTGAGACTGCGAAGCAGATAATATATTCTTCTTTTAGTCAGTGTTATCTTGGCTTTATTTCCAAAAATGTTTCTTTAATTGGAAAATTCCTGTTGTAGAACTACACTACCCATAATCCTGAGGAGAGACTTTGATCCGCCAATCAGCAAGAAGCACATCATAACAGCTTAGCAGTGACTCCCACTCCCATGGAGTATACAGACTTGATCCATAGTCCCAGGCTGAGACCACCTTGTCCTGACGATTTTGCATGATTGTTTTGGTGCGATTGGCATGTTCATATATGCTTAAACCAATTGAACTAAGAAAGAAAATGTGCCAACAAAGTGAAAACAGCATTAGTACCAAGCCTAAATTTGTCTTTTGTAGCCATCTGTTTGATATGATTTGAAAGTGGTTACAACCTGGTTTTCAGTAAATGCGTTCTGCTTCTGAAGGTTACAGCTAAATCTTTCATTTTGCCTTTTTGATATTTTTTTTTTTCTTCTAATCAAAGAATCTAATTGCAATGTGATGATTCATTTTTGTGCTCTTTGGTTTGAATCACCAAACTCCATTGGAGGAATTGAATACAAAAAAGTGGCCATTGACAATTGTGTTCTTTTGTCATCCTTCACAAAACAGTATTGTGCTGATATTGTGATAATGTAATGATATGAGATTGCTATTCCATGGTGGATAATAATTCCTTTGTTTTTTGAGAAAACTTGCAGAAACTGAATAAAAGGTACATGTTCAAGACAAAATGCAATTGAAGTGAATAAAAGTTGAAATTCTTAGAGGGTAGACTGAGATTTTGGATTGTATGAATGTTCAGTAGACCAGCTGGACATTTTTGGCACTTCTTGTTGCCAGGATTGTGAATTAAAAGACGTGGGTGGGAGGCAAAGTCGTGTGTTGATTGAAAATTCAACAGGGAGGAAGTGTGCTTCAAGCATGCTCATGTCTTACTGTGGAAAATGGCTAGATGGTACACTTCTCTACAAATTAGGGTTGCATAATTAAAAAACAAAAAAGTGATTATTTTGACATTGTGATTTGAACTCCTATTTTTTAATAATAGGTTTAAAATTGTTCCTCAATCCATATACTGTATCTGGTGTAATCTCCTTTTTTGTGATTGTCATATTAGTAGATACAAGTATACAAGTAAGTCATATTAGTATACAAGTAAAATAACTTGCATCTTTTAAAAATGTGTATCATTAACATAAATCTTGAATGTAAATTTTGTGGTATATTAATCTAACACATCCATATCATGATTTTTTTTCTACTTTTTATCAGCCCTACTACAAACAGTTTCTTTCTCCTTGACCTTTTCTTTCACACACACATTTATTCATTACTGTGACTTGATGTCTCTCACTCCTACTCTGCATAGTGTCATTTAAATGAGTCATCGAAGAGCAGTATGTTCATCATTGGTACACCATGAGTTCTTCCCAGCAGTCCCCTGGCAAATGGCAGGCCGTTCATGAGGAGAGGAGACAGTTTGTTCTGTCAGTGTGTGCGTGTTTGTGAGTGTATGGTTGTGACAGAAGGGGTTGGAACGTCCTCTGTTCAAACATGCTGTATTTTCCAACAGTCACGAGAACTGAATCTCTCTCTTTATCTCTCTTCTTTCAACTCACTATCTTTTTCCCTTCCATTCTGTCTGGTGCATGTGGTTTAAAAAGACGAGTCAGGTACAAAGACAAATACAGTGATGGGAACAGGGGAAAAAGGGAAGAAGTTAGAATGGATGGAAGGCTGTGATATTTTCTTTTTAGGAAACAGTGCCACACCCAGTCCTGTTAACTTACGGTTAACATACCCCTTGATTAATGTTGAAATGTTTTTCCTGTCAAATGGGTGTTGGAATCATGGAAATCATGATTTTTGTTTCTCTTACATTTTTGCAGTTTTGTCATACCTTGTAGTGAAGGAATAACTGAAGATTCTTTGAAAGAAACAAACCACTGTAGCAGTTTTTTTTATTTTTTTTGTGGAAAAGTTCACCCTAAAAATGAAGATCTGACATCAAATTCCATAAATTTAGGCCACTATGCACTGATAAACTTCACCTGCTAAATCAGATATGACGGCTATTGCACAGATAAGTAATATCAAACATAATGACAGAACCTTAATTTTTGGGTGAACCATTACTTTAAAAGTAAAGTAGCTAAGCAGTGTTATCTAAACAAGTACACCTCTTCCCTAGTCCTAGTATCCAGTCAAAAACTAGGTCCACTTTTTGCTTCAATCTGTTTGGAAACTGGTTGCAACCTTGTTTTGAATGTTACATCAAAATCTTTAATCTCATCTTTTTGTCCCTCCCTTCCAGCCGTCATCCCACTGACCGACTCTGAGCACAAGCTGCTAGCGCTTCACTTCGCAGTGGACCCTGGGAGGGACTGGGAGTGGGGGAGGGATGACAATGACAATGCTAAGCTGGCAAAGTAAGACCCCTCTTTTTCATACTCACCCTCCATCCTCCATCCACCCCTACAGCAATCTTAGAGAAATTTAATAACTTATGAGCAGTTTCTAGCCTAAATGAGGGGTAATTAAGACAAAGGTCAATTGAGGCCAAATGAAGGCCTCTATCTATATGTTATCTCTACCATATGAGGGATTAAGTTGGACTAAATCTGTCCAGAAGTTCCCAGCACATGGCACTCGGCTCTTGATTGACATATCTTAAATACTCATTCAGGCATTAAAGCCTGTACATGTTCCAGACTTTTATCACTTGCATATTCTTGCATTTAGTCTTATGGTTAAGATGGTTTATACAGGATGTTTTCAAATCTGAGTAACTGCAGAGGTCAGCCAGTTAACGCATATAAATAAATTGCAGCAACACTGCCCCAGTCATGACTTACTGAAGGAAGAACAGAAACCAAAAGAAACATCTGTGCTGAAGTAACTGTAATCATATGGCCCCCAGTTCATTGGCTCCATAATGGACTGATAAATACAAACTGTCATTCCCTGGTGACTAGATTTATGCACTGATTGAGTTCCTAGTTGCATGCCTCAAATGGTTTGTAATATCTTCCATTCCCTCATTGGCACGTAAGAGATGACAAGAATATTCAATGCTTCAATTGAGCTGATAAACCTTTTGAGCTACAAATTAGGTTTTAGAAGAGATGTGTGACTATGTTCTCCTCTCTCTCTAGTCTTATTCTATCACTGGAAGCTAAATTAAACCTTCTGCACAACTACATGAATGTAACATGGATTCGAATTCCTTCCGAAACAAGGGTAAGTGGTCGTCCATTTATTGGTTGACAGGGGTTGCAAACCCTGCTCCTGAAGGCTACCTTCTACCAGACATAAGTTCCAACTCTGCTCCAACACACCTAGCTATGTTTTCAAGTAATCCTGACAACCTTAAATAACTGGTTCAGGTATAATTGATTTAAGGATGGTAGCCCTTCAGGAACATGGTTGTTTCCCCCTTTTCTAAAATTTTTAACAGCTGTACTTGCTGCCAAAGGTGACTACAGTTTTGAGTCCTAATGGCTGATCTATCTATTACAGGCTCCCTTGGCTCAGCCCGAGTCGCCCACTGCCTCTGCAGGTGAGGATGTACAGTCTCTGGCAGAATCCATGGACTCGGACCGGGAGTCTGTTTGCAGTAACTCCAACATCAATAACGGCAAGTCGAGTAAGGAGAAGGACAAGCAGCGAAAGGACAAAGACAAAACAAGGGCAGACTCAGTAGCCAACAAACTGGGCAGCTTCAGCAAGACTCTGGGTATCAAACTTAAGAAGAATATGGGTGGCCTTGGAGGACTTGTTCATGGCAAGATCAGCAAGTCCACTTCAACAAATGGTCGAACGGTAGAGAATGGAGAGCAGAAATCCAAGAAAAAGGACTCGAAAACACGAAAAGGGAGCAAAGAGGAGTCAGGCCAGTCGGCCAGCACATCCTCCTCAGAAAAGACAACCAGCCCCTCTCCAACAGACCATGCTTCTGGAAGCTCACCTGTTGAGAGACCACCAGGATCAGGCAAAAACTCGGGTGATCGGACACTGGACAACTGGAAGTATAGCACAGATGTCAAACTCAGCCTGAACATACTTCGGGCAGCCATGCAGGGCGAGCGCAAATTCATCTTCGCTGGATTACTGCTCACCAGCCACCGACACCAGTTCCATGAAGAGATGATCAGCTTCTACCTAAGCAGTGCCCAAGAACGATTCAATGCTGAGCAGGAACAGAAGAGAAAGGCTGAGGCAGAGAAGAAGCCTCAGACCAATGGGGTGGCACTAAAGAAACCTGAACAGGAGAGCGTTTTCCAAAGGGAGCGTTCAGATAGCTCTCCACCTGAGAGTTGCTCACCGGTGTTGCAACCTAGCCATAATATTTCCCAGGCTGTGAAGGTCCAAGAAAGGGGAAGCCCAAAGCTTGCTGCTTCCCCTATCCCAATACCCATCCCAGCTTCCATCCCAGGATCCTCCATGTCCCCTGTCCCTTTCTCCTCCCCTAGTAACGGTGCTAAGAGACCTGGACCAGTCCCTGTTTCAGCTCACTATAGCCATACGCCACCTATCCAGAGGCACAGTGTCATCCATCTGAGAGATGTCAATGTGCAGTCATCCAGCTACCAAGATGAGTCTTACAAGCCAATGGTCAGCACTCTGAAAACCTGTGCTACCTACCCCCAGCAAAACCGCTCACTGTCCTCTCAGAGCTACAGTCCAGCCCGCATGTCTGGTATCCGTACGATTAATGCCGTAGACACCCTGCCGTACAACATGCCTGGGGAACATAAGTCCCACACTTATACCAACGGCTTCAACACTGGCGACATCCGGGACTGTCTGGAGTTTGCAGATGAGGACCCAGCGCCCCATGCCTGGCTGGGGCAGGATAAAACCAAAGGGCAGAGTGGTGTTTGCCCAATGTACTGTTTTCAGCAGAAACGTTGCAGGAGGGAGAACTGCACCTTCTATGGCCGACCCGAGACAGAGAACTTTTGCTCATACTGTTATAGAGAGGAGCTGAAACACAGGGAACGAGAGGTGAAGGTGCACCGACCTGGATAGCCCTGCAAATGCACACACATATATAGCCACGCCCAATGTGTGTGAAAAAGAACAGCAACACCACCACCTTTTTGCACTTTGCAAGCGATACAAAGAACTGGCATAACATTTTCCTACTATAGTTAAGATCGGCCTTCTTGTATTCTTGTTACTTTACTCTCAATAGCGAACGAACACTGCTTTACAATGACAGGAAGTGCAACCAGAATCAGTTTACAGCTTTGGCCAGAGATTGTGTTATTGTTTGTCCTATGTCTGATTTAATTCAATCTTTTACTTGTTCTAGAGTAAAAGTTCTCTTCTGTGCATTTTGCTCAGTCTGTGTTGAAAAACTCCTTGTACCTGCAGAAAGAGATGTAAAAGCATATGTCAGTCTCTGATGGAGCTTCCCAAATCATGGAAGGGAAAACTCTGTTTAGAGGTCATTATAATGCAATACTTCACAGCATAGCTCTTTGGAATCTTAATATGAAATAACATTGATTTGCTGTGCATTGCAAATAATTACAAAGGGAGGGAGATGCACTGTTCAGCACTTGGATTTTTTTGAAAGCAATAAGTTTGGTAACAACTGTCACCCCTCCCCCTTTTATCTATGCATTCATGACGTCAGCCATATTCTACTTTTCCCAATATGATTCTATGGGATATAGATAAGATTATAATAGGTCTGCTGTACAGGGATTATTATGGTGGAAAATATTTAATATGTGGCATATCAGAGTGTGTTTTTGGATTGATCTTGTGGTGTATATATATATATATATATATATATATATATATATATACATATACGCTGCAGTATATTGTAAAATAATATACATATGAGGGTTTGCATTCCATCATGATATCGAATGAAACCTCACTATTGTGTGCTACTTGAACTTGACATCCGATACAGTAAGCATTTGACTTCCATTCATTGCTTTCTGTATTTGCAATATATAACAAAGTCATGCTAGTGAATGCTAAATTACAAGAACCACCTTATCTGAGGATATATGTGAAATGCAAACCCTTATATGCTTCAGCAGTGGACTAAATGTGGAAAGCTTATGAAACTGTGTATTTGTCAACTGTTTTATACCTTCTCTGATGGCACAGCTTGGCTACAAGCAATTGGCAACTGCTCATCAACATTCTGTAGCACTCATGCTAACACTGCCATGCTAGCCTCTCATGTGCCAAAACGGTCCTTCACCTCCATTTCATTTGTCCTCAGGAATATTAGTCTTAACCACACAATTGTGATTATAATATACATAGAAACATCTAAATCTATATATGAAAAATTGGATATTTAAAGGTACAAATCTACCTCTTGAAAGCGTTTTAGGTTTTTGACTCTCATAGATTACATAGCAGTGTAAAATATCTTAAATAGGTGCAATGTGGAATGTTAGTAGCTGAAATTTTTATGTGTACAATGAAAACGAAAATTCGGTGACAACAAATTCACACCCTATCAGATCAGAATATGTTTACACAGTGGTATTTAGTTTGGACAAAATCTCTAATTAATTTATTCTTTGTCAGATTGTATCATGAGTGGTTAGGACATATTCTCCAGACCAACTCTCTAAATGTAAAATCGGACATTTTATGGTACATGCCAAAATTGATCACAGCAGTGCAAAAACCATCCCATACAACAACATGCTAAGCTACTAACTGGCTAACAATCACACACGCTCGAAGCGCTAATTCTCATTGTGTGCTTAGAAAATCAGGATGTTACAAATAACTGCGCCAATCAAGTCAACTAGCATGACTAGTATGTTAGCCACTTTGTGTGCCTCTGCCAAGCAAAGGCCCAACCAAGTGCTTTTCTACTTCATGGACAAGATTACCATAAGAGCAGGGCTTGTTGTGTTTTGTTGTGTGGTGGTGTCCAGGTAACCAACACCGTGTCTTTGTAAGTGTTTAGTCTTTCCTGGCCAAGGATGTCCACTGCTTGGTTCTCTTCCCATGTTTATACACCTCCACAATCATGTGTGTCTTGCACTTCCCATCTTCCTGCTTCTCCTCTTCCTCCTTTATATTCGACAAGCTCATGGACTCTCACCGTCTTAGAATTGTAAAATATGATTTTGTATTAATTTGAGAGTTTTACACTACTTTAAATTATTAATTTGCACATTAGGTACCAATGTAAATAGCAGGAGAAAAAGAGACAAAATAAGATTAGTTTATTGTTAAATACCGTGTCTGTGTGGTTCTTTTAATTGTTTCTGCGGAAGAAAGGTGTGTGCCTGTGTGCCAGCATACTTGCGTGTCTGCATGTGTGTTTTTCCTCAACGTTCTGTAATTTGAGCAGCTCCCTCCGCTGCTGTTTCTGTCACAGTATACCACACCCACATTAGACTGGCTAACTTCTCATATGATTGAGTCCGCAAAACTGGAATAGAATCTAGTATAAAACTGCACATCTAGTGGTGTCCAGCTTTTATATCCCTGCAGTAGTTGCTGTCAGTCGTGGACCATGGCATTAGCATGAAACACAGCACCAAACAGCTGCCACACCAGTCACCTGTTTAACATCTGCCAGAAGAGTCTCGCCCTGACAATGAACTCTCATTGTTGCATGTTCACTTAAGGCGGACATTCTTCGCATACTATACACAAAAGATTTTAGAGGCCAGAGGCTTAAAATGCAAATCAGGTCACTTTAAAGAACAGGAGGTTAATAACTCTTATGATTTGGGTCACCCTTAAAATTTTAGTCATGCATATTTTAAGCCCCTCTCCTTTTGAGACTGCGAATCTTGAATTGCAAAACGCGAGGGTGGCTTATCTGTTAGGGACAAATGTCATTTGCATCATGTGTGAGATGTTTTTTTTTACAACTGTCATGAAACAGGATATACTCTCAAGTTTTTGCAAAACGATCACAGACACACCCACACATTTTACAGAGGGCACATGGTATGGAAGATATAATTCTGCTGATGCAGAAACTAGGGCACTGTCCCAAGAATTAAACCATGTTCCAGCTGTCATAAAGATGTAAAATGACTTAGCAACCTGTTCACCATAGTTTTATCAGTGGATTTTAAAGAGACTGGGGTGGGTGGGGCTTCTTAACAGTATCAAGTAGAATACTTATTTAAATGTAGTAATAATAGTGATCTAATTTATGTTTTATTTAGGCATGGTGGACTTAGGGTGGGCAGGCATATGGAAGTCTCAACAGTGTGATTCTGTGCCCTTATTTTACCTTATAATCATACAGAAGCACTAATATACAACACCAACACAGACTGCTATCACAGCCGCATTTACACCATCCCCAACATTCACTTATGATTGTTGAATTTCACCCCTTATTGCATAGAATTTTGGATTAGAATCACACCTGATCTGGTGGCCTTATATGGTCTAGCCACAAAAAGTAACATTTCAACGCATCGAAAGTCTAAAGGCAACTGATATTGTGGTTTTATATGGTCTAGAGTCTAAAGGTGATATTTAATTTAATCTTATGTCTAAAGCAGATCTGCTTTCAACACTTATGCATATGATCGGAACTCCACATACTTTCACCAAGTCATACAATAGTATAGCACCTATTCTGTTTGATAATCAACCGGAACTTGTACCATATTTGCGCGTAAAAAAACTTGCATGCAAACGTTTTATTTAAGAGGTATTTGAGCTCATATTCAAATCTCTGATGGTTGATTGAAGGCGCTTGATTGTAAACTTTGCAAATCCAAGCATAATGTGAGATGGTATCTCTTCTGAAACTCGCAAAGACACATGTGTGAGATTACTTAGATCTTTATCTCTGGAGCATCTGAGCCCTTTTCTAGTACTATGTTCTGAACATGAAAACCAAAATACTACTGACATACACTCTTAAAAATAAAGGTGCTTCAAAAGGTTCTTCACAGTGATGCCATAGAAGAGCCATTTTTGGTTCCACAAAGAACCATTCAGTCAAAGGTTTTTTGAAGAACCATCTCTTTCTTACCTTTTTATAATGTGAAGAACCTTATTTCACCACAAAGAACCTTTTGTGAAACAGAAATGTTCTTCAGATGTTAAAGGTTCTTTATGGAACCATTTAGACAAAAAGGTTCTTCTATGGCATCGCGAAGCACCTTTATTTTTAAGAGTGTACGTGTAGTGCCCTGAACTCTCAAGGGGTAAGTAGGAGGGAAAAGATGTTTTTCTTTTCAAGAAGGCACGTGAACTCATCTTTGTTCAAAGCAGCATGCACAGAGATGCAAAGACACACTGCCATCTATCAATCAGAAGAACGGCCCCTGTACAGCTCTCCCATGACCTAGTTTGTGTCTGTGCACAGCTCTCTTCAAAACATCACCCAGCCCACTTTTTTTTTTTTTTCTCAGAAGTCTCTCATCAATAATCTGACTTTCTGTATGGCGGCTTACAGTTTCTCAAAAGAATGCGAAAAATGTGAGAAGAAAAATAAAACAGGAGAGAGAGACAGTGTAAGGTCACGCAGTTCTTTGCTGAATGTTATTTGTGATCCATTGGTGGAGAGGAAGAAGGAGAAAGTGTACTGTGCTCAGCTGGGGCAAGGCATGCTGTCATGTGTTTCTAGGACTAGAGGTCTTGTGACTTTGCAGCCAATTCTTTATTGTGCCTTACAGTACATAACAGCACAAGGCAGCGATAGTGTACCATTGTACGCAGTCCACACTTTACAGTCTTGACTCTACCGACTGTTGATACCACAAACAAATTTCATGCTATTAAAGCATTACGCCATGGGCTCTCAGGCATTATGTGAAACAGAGTAAAATATGCTTGCTTGTGGTAATTTCACGGTAACATGCAGCCTTGAATAGCTTGCTTTTAAGAAATACTAATAAACAATAAAAACAACAGGTATATAATGTCTAACAAAATGTCCTAAACAGGTGTTAAAATGACAATGGGCCATGTTTCCAGGCTTTTCTATGTAAACCTGTATTTTGTCTTAAGCATTTTCACTAGCATTTTATTGTTTTTTGTTTGTTTTGTTTTGGTTGAATATTTACAGCAAGGGACCATGGTTTAATGTTAGCATAGCTTATCTATTCCATGTAAACCATTTTCACAGGCATTTTCTTGACATTTTTTTGTTTCTGTTGGCTGTTTACAGCAAGGGGTCATGGTTTCCCGTGTTAGCATAGCTACATTAGCCCAGTTAGTGTACTAAAAGCTAAAATATCTATTCCATGTAAACCTGTTTTTTAAAAGTCTTGTCGTGTTTTCTGTAGGCTGTTTACAGCAAGGGACCAAGGTTTATCAGGTTAGCATAGCTACATTAGCCCAGTTAACATGCTAAAACCTAAAGTATCTCTTTCATGCATTTTTGTTCTCAATGTCCTCAAGCATTTTCTTGTGTTTTTCTTTTCTGTAAGATATTTACAGCACAGGGTCAAGATCTGTCAGGTTAGTATGGCTGCATTAGCTAAAAGCTAAAGTATATCTTTCATGCAAAGCTGTATTTTTGTGGATGTTCCCAAACATCTTATTGTATTTTTTTCTTTAGGCTATCAGGTTAGCATGGCTACATTAACCCTGTTTGTATGCTAAATATATCTCTTTCATGTAGACCTGTTTTTTTCCTTACCATGTTCCCAAGCAATTTCTTGTTGTTTTTTTCTTTCTTGTAGTACAAGGGTTAGCAGGTTGGCATGACCCCATTAGCCCTGTTAGATGATGCCATAACATTTTTATAAGAATCTTTCTTTGTCCTATTTTGCACACTAGTTGTCTCCGGAGCCAGTCAAACATAAAATGTTAGCAAGAGTTAAGGAGAACATAAAGGTCTTTGTACAGGTGAACCAGCCCACCCTGTGGAGGCGATGTACTGTAGATGAGCAAAGAAAAGAAACAACCAAAATACTCACTGGTGGGAGGGGAGGGTCCTTTTTCTGAAAGAGACAGTGAGACACTGCAAAGAAAGAGAACAAGAACTGTCTTTTCTTTTTGTGTGCCTGCCAGATTTATGGTTGCAATTGAAACCATCAACAGCTTTGCTCTTTTGGCAGAGACTGGAGAAGCCCCAAGATGGAGACACACCCTGTGATCTGTGTTGCCACTTGTATGGAAGCAATTTTCCAACAAGCGCCCTTATCAGAAACGCTAATTATCATCTTTACTTTCATGTTGGTAACAGCGGTGTCTGTTTTGGCTCTGACATAATGAGACCAAAAAGAGGAAATGAAGCTTCTAATAAATATGCATGCTTATTTTCTGCCAAGATCGTTGAGCATTCAAATTAAAACAAGAGGACTGACTGTAACAGCATGGAAAATGGACCACTGCTGTTTTAGCAATGCTTTTACCTTTAGATCTTCAACAAAGCTGCAGTTTTAATTGACAAAATATTCAAATCAGTCTAGGCAATTTTAAATAGACCAAAGACTAACACTAATAGACAAAAGATGAAAGATTTAAACAGAGAAATTTACTTGAGACTTGAGACTTTCTTGCTCGGAAATGGTAAATCCTTACCAAAATGGTACCATTTTTGCTACTTTAGGTCAGGTTGTGTCCACCTTGCTAACTTCCACTAGGCAATGGATTTTGCAATGAAAAATAATTTACAGCACCTTAAATGAAAGAACTTTGCATCGAAGCCTGCTTTGATCCAGAAGTTTGAAGTGATATTTGGTTTCAGGAAATTTGTGCTCCCATAAACCTGTTCAGTCGGCTTATATACGGTACACAGGCCTGTTCAGATTATGCTAGTTGAGGTGTGTCTGTGATCTATGTGTCCCCAGAGAAAGATGTTCCCTGCTTACTGTGTCTCATCCAGGAAGGCTTAAGCTCAGCCCTACAAAGAGACAAAACGTTTTCTGTTGATAGAATGATAATGGTTCCTTTTGGTCAATTTGGTTGGTATAAGAAAAAATTATTCAGGATATATTCTATAAAAAGAAGTCTTATCTCACACAGTTTTCTTTCTCCAGGCATTTACTTATTTATTTACTTGGGGTTACACTTTATTTTAAGATGTCCTTGTTAATTAATAGTTAATTATTAATTAATAGTACTGAGTAATATTAATTAGTTGCATTTACTATATGGTTAGGATTAGGGTTTGGCTTAGGGTTACTTGCATGTAATTAGGCATAAATTATTGTTATTATAATAGTAAGCACGTGTAACGTGTAACAAGGACACCTTCAAATAAATTGTTAACTTACGTGAAAAGAACACCAAAATTAAAAATGAGATTTTTTTAAACATACTAAAACTAATAATAGTAATAAATTAAAGTCTAATCCACCAGTGTCATTTTAATATTGATTATATACTGTTGTACTATTTATTGATATTATAAATGAGCTTGTATTTTTGTATTTCATCTTTATTTTAATAATTTCATTAATATTTAGATGTGCTTTAGTGATTTTTATTTTTGTATATTTCTAATTAGCTTTCATTTACCTTTATTTAAGTTTTAATTCAACTTAGTAAGTACTTCAACCTGGCAAGTTATATATATATATATATATATATATATATATATATATATATATATATATATATATATATATATATTAGCTTTGTTTAAATTATCAGTAGCAACACAGTAATGTACATTATAAACTGATGATTTTTTTAATGTGTTTTGAGTTTTTTTTTTTTTAAGTTTCCAAATCCTCAGAGCACAACTGTATATTCTTCTTTATTTTAGTGTTATGAAATAGAAATAATTAGTACTTAACTGCATCTGGATGTGATATAAAAAGGTTTTGGTAATTTTGTTGTTGTTTTTGTTGTCTGAAGAACAGACTATTTCATCATAATATAAAAGAGTTTCCTGCTTAAAGCAATAGTTCACCCAAAAACGAAAATCATCCAAAATGAAAATGAGTTTGTTTCTTCATTGCAACAGATTTGGAGAAAATTAGTATTACATCACTTGCTCACCAATTGATCCTCTGCACAGTCTGCAGTGAATGGGTGCCGTCAGAATGAGAGTCCAAACAGCTGATAAAAACATCACAAGTAATCCACACCACTCCAGTCCATCAATGAATGTCTTTTAATGTCTTTTCTCCAAATCTGTTCCAGTGAAGAAACAAACTCATCTACATCTCGGATGGCCTAAGGGTGAGTACATTTTCATTTTGGGTGAACTATGCCTTTAATAGGCTGAATTATCTAGAGTCAGCTAATTTGCTATGCAAATTTATGCCAGTCTTGCTTGCATTACATCGTTTTAGGATTTCTTAAACCAGATAGGAAGTGGGTAAGAATGGGATCAGCATAAGACCCACATTAGCAGGATCGTTTCTAGGATGGGCATTGAGTTCGCGCTAGTGCCACCCGGTGCCGCCCCCTTGCCATGCTGGAGTACGTGAGGGACAGAGGAGATTCACACCATGACGGCACCCACAGAGACGCCCACTCACAGTCTGAGCTCGTGAAGCTCGAGTCCTGATCACCCAGCACAACCACACAGCTTCACCCACTCTTTATCTCACTGCCTCCCTCTGTCTCCCACACACACCTTCTTTTCTTTTATATTTGCAGTTTATATCACCCCGTTTCTGTTTTAAACTCAGTAGCATTGATGCTCTAAAGCCGCTGTGCCACAAAACTGAATGAAATGCTTGTCAAATGATTGCCGGCCTCACATTAATTGACCGCAGGCTGCCATTTAGCATCCCAGCTGGTGAAAACCAAAAGCAGATAGAGAAAGAGAGAAAAAAAATATGATATTCAGTCTCTTTCTTTTTAATCTTTCCCCTTACCCCTCCACCCACCAGCAGTCACTGTACACACACACATTCAGCAGAGGAACAGTTCGTTCTCTGGGCTCACATGGTCTGTCTTTCTTACTCACTGGCTCCCACTGCAGTGTGATCACTCACTCAGGGGGAGAGAAATGAATGATGCGTCTTCCTGTCTCTCTGTCTCTGTCCTTCTGTCTTTCTGTCTGATTGACTGCTGGACCCAGGACATTCAAGGTACAAGTGGTGCAAAACATACATCCGGATCTATTGATTTATTCAAAAATACATTAAAAACGCACTTCATACATACATTCACCTGAATACACCATTTCTGTGATGAGGATTTTATTGACTTCGGTATTAATATTCATGTTTCTGTTTGTTGCTGTCAGAAATGTCAGAGTGATATAATAACTGTACTCATATAATAATGGAAAAAAGTAAAATTCATAGATTTAATGTTTTGAAATGAAAACGTTATTAAAGCTACTGTATGAAAGTTTTTTTTTTTTTTTTCTTGAAATCTCGGTTTCAAAATCTTCTGGTACACTGACTTCTAATAAACCGAATGGTTTCTGTTTCTCAGTCTCCTCAAACATCTGTTTTGGGAGGTTTATAAGTTTAGTGAGCAGGTACTAAATTCCAAGAAGGTGGTGGATTGCTTTATTGCAGCCACGTGCACATGAACAGCGATCCAGTATGATTATGAGAGTTGTGCATTTACCACCATGAATTCCACACACTTAACTGTAGGGGCGCTACAGTGCCAAAAATGCACAAAACTACATACAGTTGCTTTAAGTAGTTAGCCATAATATATTTTTCTTCTTAAAAATGTACAAATATTAAATAATATGAATAAATATAAAATATAAATTAGTAATTAGTTGATCCATCACTGAAACGACTTTCCCCTTTGATTACATCTTAAAGGCCTCTTATTTTTCAACCCTTCATTTTCAGCCTCATTTCTTAAGTCACTTATTCTCACCTCCTTTTATATTTTAGGTTGCGAATTATATTTCCATTTCCATAATATATATATATATATATATAATATATATATATATATATATATATATAATATATATATATATATATATATGAGAATTAAAATGGCAAGATATTAAATAAATGTAGGCCTATGCATAAAAATAAATAAATAAATAAAAAACTCTGGCAATGATAAAAAAAAAGTTTGCCCCACTGGCCATTTTTATTTCTTGCAAAAATGAAATTTGATTCTAAATTCTAAATAGACTCAAATAATATTTTTGAACACTTTGATAAAAAATAATTTGTTTGACGATGCACACTAAAATGACAACTTGATATTTACATTTTTTTTTCTAGATCAAGAATGATGTTGTGGTGATGGCTGTCTTTTTTTTAATTAATTAATTATTTTTTTAGTATTATTTTTTTTGTAGTAAGGTTGTTTGTTTTTTTTTGTTTGTTTTGTAAGTAGTTTTCACACTATAAATATTGCCATGTTTTATGAGTATTATTTCACTCTTTATCTAGATTTTCACCATTTTAAGATTTCAAATTGTATTGTGGCCATACATTAAAAAAAAATAAAATAAATGAATTAATAAAAAGCTGTAATCTGTTAGTTTTTATACAAATACCATGGGACATAAAAGCAGAGGAATCTGAAACTGAGTGCATGTATCTGAAACAGAAAGAGAGATAAACGTTTATCATGGACAGACAGAGCGACAGGAGGTGACCAGACGAAGTGAGGAACACACCAGCTCTCTCTCAGCATATTTTTAGCATTTTCAATCTTCTTAACAGGCCTGAAAATGAGAATAACCAGAGAAATACAGGCCAGTTAGTGGGTGGTTGTGAATTTTGAAAGTGTTGCTTCATTGCATAACTGAGTGGGACAAAATGTGGGCCACCCATTCTTTAGTTTTGAATTGGCCCTTATTTGATATTGCAGTGGTCCAGATTTTCTGTGTGAATATATCACTTTACACACATGGCGTATGATGCGACGCACATGTGCCAGCCACATTGCTCCTTTGATATCTCACCATCTCGACCCTCTATTCAACACAGGCCTTGTTCAGTGTTGCAAATGACTAGACAGAAGACACAAATGCCACCTGTTTTGTGGTCTCTGTTGACATGTCTCTGCATCACTTACAGTAAATATTTGCATGGGTGCACTTATGCCAAGAACAAGGTGTACTTCCTGCAGACGGACGTATTTGAGCACATTATTCCACTCAACAGGCGTTTCTCTGTTCTTGTTTCTTATTGGCATCCTGCTGAGCAACAAGTGCAGCCATTGGCTGTGAGCTAAGGGGTCGGGTGAATTTGTGATGCAAAGTCTGCCTAGAATTTTGCTCTGAGTGCCAAAGCATTTGATATTTAGAGCCAGGGACTGCAGTGCGCTCAGGGCTGCCAAATACTGTGTATGTCACAGATATCTTTAAGGAGTACAGTCTCAAGAGTCTGTAATGAAGTTACTGAGCGTAGAATGAGCAAGTCTTTATAGTTTGATGGATTTTTGTAGATAAGAATTTTGTGATAAGAATAATTCTTTGACAACTTTTACTTTAAAACTTCAAACTTTTTCAACTTAAAAAAATAAAATATAAATAATTATAATTGACAGTGTAAATCTTGTTTGTCACCCTGTCCAGGAGGATAATAATAATAATAATTCAAATAAAATAATGTATTTAAAATTATGTAAAATAATTTATTTAAATTCATTGTTAGGTTATATATATATATATATATATATATATATATATATATATATATATATATATATATATATATATATATATATATATATATATATATATATATATATAGTATAATAGATTATTTAGATTGTAAATTCATAAACTAAACTAATTTAATATTTTTTTAAATAATACATGTATATGTGTCTGTGTATCACTAAATTATTTTAAATAACAATAAAATAATAATATCATCATTAATTATTAATGAGTAAATGATATAATTAATACAAATAAAAATAGTAATTAAATAATTACAATAATTTATTCAAAATAATGTGAACAATAACCACTGAAAAAAGTTGATAAATTATACTAAATCAAACGTTTTTATATTTTAAAAAAATAATATAATATTCAATGATAAAAAATAGCATATTATTAAATAATAATTAAAGTCAGTTATTTCAAATTAATTTAATTTAATATGAATCATAAATTATATTTAAGAATATTTTTTCAAAATATGTATAATAAAAAAATGAAACCTTTTTATTAATGTAAACATTTTAAATAGCTGTTCACACCTATGCTTACACTTAAATGTATTGGTATGAGTAATATATGAAATGAATATATGATATTATTAATATTAACATATGTATATTGTCCAAAATTATAACCTGGAAACAAGGAAAATAAAAATTATAAATTAATGTATGAGAGTTGGTTCTTTTTTTTTTATTTATTATTTTATTTTAAATTGTATATTTCATTATTTCATGCATACAAGTTAAGACAACATTGACAAATTCTTGTTAATTCTCATATTTGCATAGGACATAGTCACAATATTGTCTAACATGTAAAAATAAAAGGTCATAAAAAGGTACAGCAGAGCAACCATAGACCAGCAACAATAATATAATCTGAATAATTCAAGGAACTGTACAACTGTAATACTTCACTGTAGTGATTTGGTTTATTGCAAATAAAATTTGAAACAAAACAAAAAACCAGTTTCATTATGCGGCAGTTGTTTTGAATGAGGTTATGGAGAATAGAACTGGCCATTGCTAGAGAAGAGCTATTGTACAAGGTACAGAGATGCTGGGAAATAGAAACCCAGCGTCATGTAGTCACTGGAGCAGGCATCACACGGTGTCGTTAAAATAGATTGTTAAAATACAGACGAATACGTACAATAGGAAGGCAAGTCGAGTTCACGCGGCGAACGTCTACAGGACAGCATGAGGCCGCTAGAGCCTCACTACGATTCAATATACAACACTTATCGAAATCTCTACGATAGGAGAGCATTTGCACACAATGTGCTTGACTGGTATGTATGAAGAGGGAGGAATCTGAAATCACTTTGTTCCCATATCAGGACCACCTGAACTGATTTCACAGGAGTCGGAGAGAAAAGTCGCATGGAAACTGCAATGGACGAGGATGCATTCAGTCTTTCAAAGGGCTCTTTCACAGTGTCTGATCTTCAGAGCGTGATTATGGGGTTTTATCTTATGGGAAATGTCGGCGTATTCATTTGAAATGAATTTCGGCGAACGGTAGGGGGTCGTCTGCGTGAATCTCTTCAAATGAGGGCGACTAGGTCATGAAGCCTGGGGATCAGAGACAAAATGGGCGCCCTGCGTTTTTTATAGTTGTTAGGTTGTTCAAACCCAACCACATGGTTTGGCAGACGACCAGACTAACAGAAATGACCACAGCCCTCAAAAGCAGTTAGTGTCTCCTGAGTTGAGCAAGAGACAAAACAAACAACAGTCGAAACAAAGCCATGGCTAAGACTTAAATCCACTTCCACCATTTCAAATAAGAGGCTACCGTTACGCAGACCTCAACTAAATGATGTTTGTGAGCACATGACATCGTAAATATCCATTTCGGAAGTTGCGCTAACTGTCTAGCAACTCATTAAGCATTTTGCTTTGTTTACCTGGATAGACAACCACTGTATGGCATTAACATATCCATAGGTTCTTTGGAGAAACATCTAACTGCAAAAACACAGTGTAATTTTCACCAGTAAGTGATCTTCACACCGAAACGTCCAACTTTAACTGGTGGGACTGTAAAGGCAATGTTTTGTATGCGTACATATTCACAGATATGTATTTATTGGACTATATTAAATTAAAAAAAAGCCTTTTGAATGTGTGAATGAAGGTCAACCAACGTTGTCAATTTTGCATATCCATGTTGAAAACTGTCAGCCTTCTTTGATTGTTTCCACTAAAAATGAGTTTTGGGTGCGATATATATTTTTAAAATGCCCCTTAGTTCTTTCGCTTCATTAAAACACTTTCTGAAACCCTCAAACGACTGAATTCCAACTACGCGACATAAACATTCATTAATTCGATCCTGAAGCCTTTGGTAACATCTATTAAACAAGAACCCAACTCTTCTAATGCAGTCACCCAATGCCAAAAGCGAGAAAAGTCGTGGCACTACAGCACCCTTGGCAATAGCATCCTACTAAAACGTCTTCCTCCATCAGCACTGAGATCATCAGTTATTCAAACTGACCCTATTTTGCATGGGAAGACACTATTGGAACTGATAACTGCACATTTGTATGGAAGCCATCTTGTCTTTTCTCTATTCTGTTGAATGTATCAGAACGTGGCATGGCTGAAGAGTATGAAGAGGTTTACAGGATGTGGGAAGGACAGCAAAGTTGGGGAGGGGGGGGGGGGGTGTTTAAGTACCAAATTTAACTAGTAACAAAAGTCATGTAATACATATATCACAGTCAAAAATAAAAGAGTAATAAGAGCAAAATAAATACAAAGAAAAGAAGCTTTGATGCATTGGTTGGATATAAGCAGCATGTTTATAGCAAATGTAATTGCAATCCTTTGGAATGGTAGAGCTTTCACGTAGGATGGTGAACAGGTTAATATCTGAGCTTTCACTTTTACTAATATGTACAACAGTGACAAATTAAGAAAAACATAACTGAAAGAAATAAAAAAGTACATCAAGATCAAACAAAAGGGGTAAATTAGAAATACTCGCGCATCTAATACATCATTCACCCCGCTACATACACATAAAAACGTACATCACTCATAGAAAACTGTACAAGCTCATATTTATCTTGACTATCACTGTATATGTTGATTTAAATCACATTTCCAATGCCTTTGGCACTCGTTATTGAACTAACATGCAGTTTGTTGAATGTAGGATTGAAGGATTCAATAAATGACATCAAAATCTTTTGTCGGATTTTGTGAACAAATAGATTTGTACAAAACAAATCGTTTCTCGTTGAGTTGGGTGTGTGGGTTTACTGGTAGAATGAATTTCATGAAAGATGATTCGCTTTCAATATGATGCTCTGTGGCTCGTAAGACCATGATAATTCATAAAAAATATTGTATTTTCATTCAGATATGAAATCCAACAATTTCCCCTAATACCCCATCCAATGAAAAAAAAATAAAAAATGAAAAAAAATCATAACCTTCTTGATTTTTGTAGAGGTATGAGTTTGAAAAGATACATGATAGAAAAATTAAACACAGATGAAATTCTAATTATGTTAAATAACAAAACAATAAAACATGAATGTGACTATCTACTCACAATGCTGTGGTCTCTATGGTAATGCGATATATCAGACTTAATCATGTGTATCGCATTCAGTCTCACGCAATGTTTTTGAGAAGTTAGGATATTTCCCTTTTTTCTCACTTAAAACCACCTTTAACCCTCCATGTTTTCAAATTTGGTGGTTATACACCTATCTCCCGCTATTGACAAAAAGCTTTCTTTCAGTGTCTAATTTTACTAGCATTGTTGCGGCAGACAGAAAAGCAAGCCTTATGAAACACTAACAACAAACTTCGCATGAAATATTAATAATAATAATAAAAACAGCTAAGATCTGAACACAAAGAAAATAATCAGAAAGCAAAAATACAACACAATGCAGAAATATTGAACAAATAAAGAAAAATGAGTACATCCGTGGGTTTTAAGCTGAGAAACGTAGCAGGTACAGTTTGACTTGTCATGACCTAGACATGTTTCCACCTGTGTTCAATGGTCTTGCTTCGCATTCAAGTAGTATCGGTACAGTGAAAAATACAGAAACACAAGCACGCATGTATTCGTTTTTACATGTAATTCACACTAACCTGGGCTGTGAGTGAATTTGCATTGAGAAAATACATTTTCAGTAAATATTATAAGGAAAAAATATATATTTAGTTGTTGTGTATACTCCATCTAACCAGTACCCAAATACTCGCTCTTGTGTTGCCTGCAGGTTTCGGGTTTTTCGATGTTCACCGAACATGTTTTACCAGGTTTGAGAAGTATTAATTAAGAGGAGGTTGGTTCAGACCGACCTTATACTGCCCCGAAATGCCCTCTACTGACCAGCAGTTGGGAGTATTTGCAAGATACAATCAAAGGCGTTGAACAGCAACTTATATAAAATGTCTACAAATGAATTTCTTGCACACAGGGAATATACATGGCCAGCTTACTTTGGAAGTAAAACTGACGTGCGAAATTCTGGAGGAGAAATCGGCTAAAGTTGACGATGTCGCAATGGCGATGGTTGACATCGCATTTGAAATGACTTTAAAGGGCCAGGGGAGGGTGCAATCGCAGCTAGACAGCTTTACGTGTGGGTTTATTGCAGAAATAATGCCGCTGTGGCACTGTTTATTTTGATTAGGGCTGTTTTCTTTAGCTGAAAGCCATGATTATGTGGAGGTTTTTTTTTTTTTTGAGGGCTATGAGAGAGGCCCCTAGGAGGGGGATGGGGGCTGTTAGAAGGATAAAAGGGGGACAAGGCCTGGCATTCACAGGCCTCCCCACCTGCTCCTCAAGCCCTGGAGCGCTCGTCCAGCTGGGCGACTCTGATGCTGGTATCCCCACGCTGGGCATGGAGGGTGGGCAAGGAAAACGTGCAAGATAATATGAGACGAGACAAGATGGCTGGTGTTGAATAATGAGTTTATAAGTGAAAAACTGTCACAGAAAGTTTGGAAAATGAATATTAAAGTGTCACTTTAGGAACACTGCGCGTATGGGAAAGTGAGACAGTGGATAAGGCAGTGCCACAGTAGTTTTGATAGCGGTGCCTCGGTTCCTGGAGGGACTGTTATGCCTTTCGCCTGAGCGAGTAAGGCCCGGTCGACAGTTTCTCACGGTAACCTTTCATATCCTCGCAGGCTGAAGCGACTAAGGACGGTAAATTCATTGTTCACTTGATATGTATGATTATGTACAAATCGAGTAGTAATGCCTAAAGCCCCCTTTTTAACGAGTCAAGTTTGAAAGCAGCTGTTCATTGAGGTAATGAGTGGTCACACTGACAAATCAGTGATCCGCAACAGTAAAACAAGAAAGGATGTGCGAGTGATTCCCTGTGCTTGAGGAAAAAGTACAGTCATTTAAAGAAAGAGTGACTTATCTTGTCCGAGTAGTCGACAGTGCCAAACTGGGGAAAAAAATACTGATAACATCTCATTAAAAAAATTCCCAACATGCTCAACTCTGATTTGATACCACATCATGCCTATTGTCTGTGAGCCATTATGATTTGGGCCTCAACTTCCTCCATTACAACCCCCCTGCTGGCTGCTTGGATGCTATCCAATCAGACAAGGCCATTTTCCCTCTTTAAGCTCCCACAATGCATTGTGGGATGCTGTTGGCGGGTGAGAGGGGAGTAGTGCAGAGGGGAGGGAGGTTTCCATGTGTGAGAGAGAGGGAGCTGACTGGGTGTTTCTTCTGCTGGAGTGCTCAGCTCCTGATAAAGCCTCTGTCTTTATCTGTCTCGCTATGGGCCAAACCCCTCTTTCCTGCCTCCTGTAGATAGTGCTCTTTGTTCTCATGGAGGCCTGTTGCTCTTCCCACCACAAAGTGAAACAATCCTGATACATCTGCTCTGACTATCTTGTTCACAATGAGTTGTAAATCCATGTCCTAACTAGTGGTCGACCGATTAATCGGGATGGCTGGTTAATCTGCTGATATCTGGCCATTTCATGAATAACTATATCGGCTGATAACAGTGTCTGACAGACCAATATATCAGCAAGGCCCATTAATTGGTCATTTTGATTATCGGTATTGGCAGATAACAGTATTTTAATGACCGATATTTTGTTCAGGGCTACATTTCCAAAAAGCATCATAAGCACCATGATCTGTAAGATGTACTTAGCCTTATGATGCTTTTGGAAAATGCAGCCCAGGCTGATTATTCAAACCAATATTTATGCATTTTGAGATTACAAGTATCGGCAAACAACCGGTATTTCAGACTAATTACATAACTGAAATTTGTTAAAATTATCATTAATTTATCATTTCTGTCATTAAATTCTATTATATAAATATTGGTATTACATTAGTTGCATATCGGTCTCATATCGGTCAACTACTAGTCTTAACCAGGTGCAATGACAATTGATAACTGACAAGACATTTTGTGAACCACATGGTTTTGATTTTTGTTTGTTTTGCTGGGTAACTCTGCCCACAGTCAAATCTCACTGGTCCAAATTCCAGCTTCACATAGCTGTATATTAAGCTTCAAATATGACTGCAATATTGTCACTTTACTATATGCTGCATGGTGCCTGGTTATGACATGGTGTGTAGATCTGATATCTCTTTCTTTTAAACTTTGCTTTGGCCCTCCATCTATCCCTCTCATACGCCCACTCCTTTTTGTCAGATTGAGTGAGCTAGACAGAGTGTGTAAAGCTCCGCTGTAATGGCTCTCGTCTCCCTGGCTAGTGTGCTATGAATAGCCCTGTGTAGGATGATACAGTTTCCTAAGTGGAAGGCCTCTGCAGATGGAGCTCTGCGGAGAGCAGAGGGCCAGGACTTCTGCTGTTACCTGAGAGAATGCCAACATCCCTCCCTCCCTCCTTCCTCTGGGTAGAATAAAAAAACCTATCTGTTCTCTCGTTCACACCTTGGTCTTTGGTGGATTCTGCTCATGTGCTTTTTGTCTTTATTGGAGTCTGAAGTAGGCGTATGTCCAGACAAGTCCCTTTGAATGTGTCAGACTGTAGTGAAAAACCCTGAAGTTGATGAATGTGCTGTTTTTATTGAGGAAACAGCTGCTTTGAAACTTCAGCCTCCAAATTTTCAAGGGGAGTTTAGTTTAGTCCACCGAGAGAAGTGGTGCTGTCTGTTCTCCTCATTGGGTGGCTCAAGCATGTAAAAGTGGACTGATAATGACATTCAAGCTATATTGAGAGGATTCCCTTTGAAACATGGAGCCAGGCCAACAGAGCTCTGTGTGACTACAGGGTTAGTGGGAGATAGCGATGTTGAAAATAGTCATTTCCAGTCTCAAGACAGAATTGCCCCCCTCAACCGTTCGTATCTGCTGAGTGGTTCTGCCTCTCGTTAAAAGTGATTTACAAAAAAAAAAAAATAATAATAAGTAATAATAATAAAGAGATTGAATGACTGTTAAAAGCCAGAATTTGCTTCCCCTGATGTGAAAACCAACCAACCAACTCAAAAAAAAAAAAGAGTGCAAAGTTTCCTTTTGTCCATGTGTAAGGCTGTTTCTTAACGTATGTTTCTCTTCATCGTGTTCATTCTTTCAAGCTAATGAGGCCATCCCTGAGCAGGGCGCAAAATTCAACCTCCGTTGAATTTCAGAGTAAAGTGATGCTTGTTTTGTGCAGTCAATGTGAGTATTAAAGGAGAAAAAAACTGTTCTGAATCCTGAGGTGTATGTGTGCCCCTCTCCCTCACCCGTTTTAAATAAAAAGAAACATCTTTACCTGTCAAACCTTTCAACTTTTTAGTTCATTTGAACAGAGCGGTTGTATATGAAAGCAACAAAAACCCATAATGGAAAGAGGCTGTGGCCAGAAGCTATAAAAATACAGACATATGGTACATCATGTAAATATTGCCATGTGGAAAAGGCAGTTTCTTTTTATGTTTTTTTTCTCTTTTAGGGGTTGCACAAGAAAATTGCACTACAAGAAGCAGTTATGTACAGTACAGTACACCACAGCAAGCAACGGGGTTTAGCATGGCGCTTATTATGCCGCTAAATTTTTTAGGGGGAAAAAATGATGGATAGAGAAAAATTTTAAAAATGAGCCTGGAGACCCAGGCGGCGTGGGAAGAAAGTGCGGCCAGGTTAAGGCGAGTTGGCGGGGCTGAGGGTGGGGCTGAGGGTGGGGCTTGAGGCGTCGGATCGACTGTAATCGCTGAGGGAGCCAGGGCGCGTGCTGCTTGAGACGGTGGCATTGCCACCGCCGTGCTGCCTCTTCAGCATGGCCGGCTGGAAGTCGGAGTGACGCCGTGCGTGTTTCATCAGGTGGTCGCTCCGCATGAATCGCTTGTCGCACAGGGGGCAGCCGAACTTTTTCTCGCCCGTGTGGGTGCGATAGTGCCGTGCCAGCTCATCAGAGCGAGCGAACTTCTTACTGCAGTCAGGCCAGGTGCAGGGAAAGGGGCGCTCTCCTGTGACAAACACATAGAGAAAGCAGAACACACAGCTGTTAGTGTTTACTACACACATTCATGATCACTCAAGACATATGTGACTTTTTCAAAACAGACTGTAAAGCTATACAAGCTTTACACTCTTCACAGATTATAGGCCAATGTGCCATCTACAAATAAGAAGTTGCAGCTGTGAGAATACTTCAGAGTGTTTGATTGTTGAAACTTTACTTTGAAACTGTAAACTTGCTCCAAAAAACAAGGTGTTAAGGAGGCCACATCATAAACACCACCACACGTCGCTAACAGCTAGAAATAGGGGCGACGGTGCCAACTGATTTGAACCAAGTCCAGCCCTTATGTGGACAATGAACTCTTTCAGCACAGAAAGTCCTACTGCTGCCTTTTTTATTCTACATGGCCCCCATTCAGCCCGTGTCGACATGCCTCATTGGCATAATATACTCTTTTAAACTGATCTAGAAACAGTTTTGTGGTTTCTCTTGGTATGCTAACGTTCAAGCTTTCACAGAAGAAAAGGTGAACCTAAAACAGTGCACAAAAGCCATACAGGCCCCATACAATCCAAGTTCACAAACTAGAGCAGCTAAACCGCCTCAGAATCAAGATCAGTTCACACTAAAAACAACAGTGAATGACCCAGACCATTCAAATCCAGATCACGCAAGGGTTTACCTTCCACGGATGGCTTTTAAAATCCCAAAATGAGCAGTCTTTAACCAGACGTGAAAGACCTGATGTGGCACAACTATTTAGATGCGGCTCATGAGAGCGTGCTAATCCTCTCCTATAGAAGTCTGCAAAATAGTTGTTTTTTTTTTTATACAATCGCCAAGCTGAGTGAAAAGCCCACACATTAAACCAAGAATGCACTGCATTGAAAATGAACCATATATTCCAGCCCAATAAGCATTGCATCATGCTAATTGGAGAATCATGAGAGTACTATGGGGACTTGTATCACTTTGACTGCTCCAAAGAGGCTTATGGGATTTATTGACTCATTATTGAGATAACTGATGGACACAAACACATAGTCACTGGTTTATTTGGACCTGGCACACATCTAGAAACAACTTTGCAAAGTATTTTTTCTCCCCCCACCCCCCATTACAACCACATGTTGCAGAGCCAGACAGCCAGTTTAATTAGTTATGTTAATGGTCTTTACTATGGTACCCTGCCCCAGCTTGTACTCAAACGCGAAACTAGCAATGAGCCAAAAGCATGGAAAATTATACCCTACCCCTTCCCCTTCAGGCAATAAAAGTGGGCTTAGACACAAATCTACCCAAAGCCAGATGAGACCATATATCTCGGTGTGGTTTCCTCACAGTCGAGTAAATGCGGTACCAACACCCTCTTTCTTTGTGCACACGTCAGATACAACATGCATTTTAGCTCCATTTCCTTGGTTGTCTTCCTCTAAAAATGTGAGAATTGCTTTACTCATTTTACCAGCTTTTCAACAGCAGTTTTTCCTCCCTTAGCAGCACCACCACAAAGGTCTTAAAACCACCGCTGAATATTGTGTGTTCTGTGACTGCACTTTTCATAATTTTGAAAGGCAAAGAACAGGAAAGAAAAAAAGCCAGACATCTCAGTCATTACTTGGTTAAATTAGACAGAACAGGCAAAGTACACAGAGATCCAGACAGCTTTTTGCTGCTGCCTTTGTTTTGTGGTTTCCCCTTAAGGCCCCACGGAAAACAACTTCAAATGAAACATATACGTGATTCCAAATTTATGTGTGGGACGACAGCTTTGCTGGGGTCCCTTCCCCCTACTATAAAAGATTGAAAAAGTGAGAGAAACACCAGGCAGAGCGAGTCTACACTGCCCCCATCTAAATCTATAACATGTCACTCACTTTCAGAAAGACCTGGTCCCACTATTGGAAACAACACACATACAAAAAAGTAATGTGATGACATATGCACCTCACACATAGACCCTTGCTATGTTATATGTCAATAAATAAAACCTTCACACACACATGAAAATATAGTCTGTGTGTGAATGAGCTTTGTGTCCACAACAATGTCTGTGTAGGTTCACTTGAATCTGTCATATTATATATCCTCCCACACACACCCACGTGACGAAACGCACAAAAATATACAGTTACACACACACACAAAAACTCACTCCCACTCTAAGTAAAGCAAAAAACTTCTTAGCGCTCTCATTGGTACAAAAACACATCATCTGATACTCATTTGCCACACACATATTCAAGTCCATCCAAACATACCGTAAATATACAAAGCTGCTATTTAAATCCACTAATCTTCAAACGTGCCACACCCACAATAACTAATCTGAGACAGTCACTTTTGTTTGACCCTTTTAAACCTCCTAAATCTAGTCATGATTGTGGCATATAAACATAAATACAAGATCTAACATTAGTGTAGTAGGAATGGGGACAGCGCGGTGGATGGTCTGAGATTCTCCCTTCAGCAATGACAGGAGCCAACCTGTAATTTACAGTCTAATTAATGCAAGAAAGAGTCTGTGGGAACTCAAGGTTGTAAAGTGTGAGTTATAAGTGGTGAGGAGCTTCAGAGCAAAGGTAAGAGTTGCAATATTATGAATATTTCACAGGTTACAACAGAGAACCAAAAAAAATTCCGCTCTTTGCAGTCAGTTATTTTATTATCAGTTATATGCCTGTACAATACATTTTAGTATTTATTAATATATTCAACTAGCTTTTATTTTTATATTTTCGGGTTTCATTTTAATTTTTAGCTTTAGTAATTGAAATTTTAGTGCAGTTTTATTTAGATATAGCTTTAAATAGTTTTTATTTAAATTTTAGTTTAATCATTTTAATACTTCTAATTAAACTTATTTCAGTTAGTTGTCAACAATTTTTCGTTTTTTTTTTTTTTAAGTTTATACTTTCCCATCTAATATTTATAGCTTTGTTTTAATAACAGGAAACTCTGTCAACAATTACACCGTTTGCAGTTCGCTGCAAAGGCTAGTGCACTGGGCAGCTAGCATATAAGCTCAAAAGAATCTGTTACACAAAGCATTACCCTACAGACAAGAACATTTGCAACTACCATGCTTAAAATTTGCTGCTTGCATGGTTTAACCATGACTAAAAGTTCAAATGAGACATGTTTCCAGGAATATTATTATCACCAACAAGGGCGCTCTTGACGTGGCTCTAAAGTAGGTTTATGTAAAAAGGTCGCACTGTCCAGCTTGTAACAGTTTCATAACAGATGGAAGTTGCTGTGGCTCTATCTACCACATCAAAAAGGGACACTGAGGACACTTCCTATTTTTTCCCCCTGGGAAACACTAGCGAGGCCATAACCCATGTTGCAACTGTGTCAAACTGTTCATGCAAATACCCACAACAAAATTTATGTAAACTTTACTCATCCCCTAGCCTGAGGTCAATATATTTATCTTTTTCGAAGTGGTTTGTGTTGCATGGGCACTGGCATGTCTTCACACTGATGAGCTACTGTACACCCTCTTTGGTGTGGTGCAACCAGCCCTGCATGTGCCCAAGTCTTTTTCGCAACAGGGGCTAGTAATTAGAAGAGCTTTAGATTCGACCTCTGTGTTAACGAACACAGTGACCCAGTTACCCTTTGCAGCAGTTACATCACAGTTGCTAGTAAGGACATCCAATAGCGAAGGTAGCCGAGCAACAGTGTTTCCCTTCAGAGGTGATACCATTATGTCACAGACAGCAGCCTTTTAGAACTGTTCCCTTTTGGGGCCACTGGGTCAGTAAATAAACTCTTGCTCATGTCTTCTCTCAAGTACAAAAACATATCGCAAATCCACGACTCGATTGCATAGAGGGCCTGAAGAAAGAACAACTTCAGATTCCCTTTTATCTGTAGGAAATGGGAGAAAAGGGCCTTTTGAGGTGAACAGTCTATGCCACAGACATCTGATCGGGCCACTATCTGAGCAACACAAGTACAGACTGAATGTTGATCCAGGAGACTTGGTGTCGCTCACCTGTTCCAACAAGAGCTACCAGCATCTCTGTGTGGGTGAGATAAAATTCCTCAGGTTACTTCAACCGTGAGGCCACTTACGCAGGCGGAGACGTAGGTAGGGATGGAGACAGCCAGACACTACGTGAGAAAGGCAGTAAGGACCTCCAGTGGGAGGTCTTACAAATCCTTTACAACCTCTCAAAGTGGACTCTCTAGGCTTGTTCAAGAGCTACATACTTGATGCCCTAGAACATGCTTTGAAATTAGCATAGTCTGCAAGTCCAACGTCAGCTGCTGTCATTCGGGAAGCAGTTCTGACTGAGAAGACGTTTTAATTAGGTAATTAGGAGAAGACATTAAATTCATCCTCTAGATACCAATCTGACATATCCCTTGCAGACAACACACAGTGCCCACATAAAATGGAGTAGAGGAGTTTATAGCAGAAACCCTGTGCTATTTGTTAATTTTGACTTGCAGTAATGAAGGTCAGGACCAGTACAGTGAAAACTGATCTTAGATTAGTATAAAAGGTCTATTTCCAGCCATAAAGATTTAGTTTTTGCAAGGTTTTTGGCCAAGTATCTTACAGACAGTACACATGTGCCTTCAGTTATCTTTAGCCGGAGGCAAAGCAAAAACTATACTACAAATACAGATGTAAACTAGACCAAGACATGATGCTTTCAATATAATATGTATTAGATCCCGATGTTGCCCATGGTGATTGCAATTAGATCAGACATTCTGAATCAGGGGCACACTGTGTCCTAGCCTCCGGTCTACCACTGATTTGTTATCTGTGGAAAACCACAACAAGCCTGATCTCCAAAATGGCACCACAAATGTAGTTGCAGCACTTACCAGCAGGTTGTAATTTATTCCTGGTGGGTCATGCAGAAGTCTGCCAGCTCAAGCCCTCAATGTTAATGACGAGACTGCTTTGGGCCACTGGAGACCCAGACAGGCCGGTTCTTAATCGCAAAGTTTCCAAGACTGTCTGCGAGAGAGTTGTTAGCTTCTCTCCGCAAAGTGGGGGAATTTCTGCCAACAGCTCAGCTTTCTCCTTTCCACCAGGGATGAGATGCTTGCCGAGATGATCTCATCACTACCCCACAGGAGCAGGGAATTTTGGGAGTGTATGCAATCACATCAGCAACTGAGTTGGGAGAAGATCTAGGTCACGCCCTCCATCTAAATGAGATTGCCAAGAGGTGAGTTCACAGAGACTGCAACACACCATGGAGACCATAAACCACAAAGTCTGGCACAAACATAGCTTGGACTTACGTTATAGTCATGGGCAATTTAACAAATAGTCAGGATTATCGTCATATCTACATAAGACACAACTTCATATTAATCTCATCAAGGTCTAGTGAGCAGATTGCTGACTGAGTGAAAACTTTCCTGGTGGTTTGACCCAGATCACAGCATTTAGAGACAACTGTAGGAATGGAACAAAAAAGACAGAAGTGCACCACACATATGCATGTGCTAATGGAGGGAGGGGTTGCCGGGTTGACTAACCACATTGAGTCTTTGTGAGTCAGATCAGGCTTTCAGTACTCTGTTCGTGACAGTGACTTTGAGAAATTGAGGATTAATGCTAATGGATGTGGGTGTAACAAAGACATTACGGCTAGGTCAGGTGCAACGATTAGGACTGGGCCAGACTTGTCCAGAGACATTGTGACAAAGGCAACTATGTTTAATTTATCATCATCTATTGTCTTCCATGAAAAACGCTAAAAACCACTTGCCTTTCAATTGCACATTCTCCTCCCAGGATTTTAATGCTGTTGAGAAATGTGAACAATAGTACTGGCCTTGTGTCTGACGGAAGAGCCTTCACCATCAGGCATTTCAATCAAGCCTTCCAAGCCTAGTAGACATAACTCACTCCTCCCAGTCTCTACAGCACATGTGCACACACGGTCTAAGACACATTATATGAGGAAGCAGCCACAACTGCTGCAGATTTATGTCCCCTCCCCTCTATATTTTCCCACCTCACAAAGAGCACATCTCACAGCATTGCCCTACTCATTGTTGTAGCTTTGGAATGGACCTTCCTGTGGGTCCTGACCTAACTGGGCCACTAGGATTGTTTTGCAACACAGCGTAATTATTTTAACCCCATTTTCCATTAAGACAGTTATAGCCATAAGACTGCGAATGGGATCAGGCAAAGGCAGGTGGGTGGGGTCACCCACAGATCTGACATTCATGTACAGACACAAAGCCTGCTAAATGTCAGGACACTGAGCTCAATTTTATTTTTTATACTCTTATAAGAGTATAAATTAAATGGCTATTAACAAAAAGTGCTAATGAAGGCTGATCTTGAACAAGTTTCCACTATCGTCAACCATGTATAAAGATTCAAACATTAGTTAAAAATCTCTTTGAGGCTCTGTTCACATCCTTGAGTGATGCAAAACTTAAAAAGGGATAGTTAATCTCAAATTGTTGATACAAACCTGTATGAATCTCTTCCTTCATTCAGAAATGCCTCAGTGCTTTATTTGTCGATACAATTAAAGTCAGTGGGGTCCACTGTTATTTTGGGTGTGACTGACTTTCATTGACTCGAAACTGTTGAAACATACTTTAGACTATCTTTTTTGTTGTTGTTTTCTGCAAAATAAAAGTCATTCAGGTTTGAAAGGTCATGGTACACGGGTAAGTAAATTATCTAAACACTAATTAATGGATGATCTATTCTTTGAACATATTTAGTTCCTGAAGGTTTACCTTGAGTATGACACCACTGACAGTAAGATCCTCTCTATTTGAAACCACCAAGCCAACCCTTCCCCCATAACTGTCCACTGAATTATCCTTTTCATCCCACAGCCACGCCTGGAAGAGCACACAGGCCCGGATCCTCCACATACAGAGACAGTAAGGGGTCAAACATCTCACTGGCAAGAGCTATTGTCAATAAAAAAGCCTGGAAGGAAACCAAGGGTCTGGCAGACAGCAGAAAATAACCTCTCTCCATTTCTTTTTGTTTGCCCCCTCAATCCTCATCACAAAAACCCAAATACACAGAGAATCACCAAATCAGATTGCCAGCAGATGCAGCTGAGTAAGTGACCTACATCAATGGAGGGCTTTGACCACGGATCCCACCCTGTACCCACCCCCACACTTATGCCTCTCTGTACAGTACATCCCCACCCACAAATCACAGTGTTAGCGCCCCACACAGAGTTTGCGTGAGACCCTAAGCTAGCAGCTCATGCTTCAGGAAGCTGAAAATACAGCTCCACACTAGCTCCAGATCCCCTTCTTCCTGCACAGAGAAATCGACACCCATACATAGTAAATGTAAGAAAGCAAAAGAGCTCAAACTGTACAACGCTTCAGCAGTTCTGTCACCTTACGCCCTTATGGGTGGGCGTAGAGGACACAGGGCAATGGGGGGATGGTTAGGTAGGAACAGACTCGCTTTTATAAGACTCTGCCAAAGCTTACTAAAGTATACATAAGTTCAGCAGAGTTTGAAAGGTACCAACTCCAATACCAAATCCATGGTAAGTCAATCAGTCCCAGTTGTGTTTTGGCTTTTATAGCATCTAAAACTGTTTGCTTTTCTTCATATGAAAGAAAAATAAGAGAACTCTATTCCCGTCAGCTAGGGCTGCTTCAGAGAGATGGATGACTGCAAAAGGGTGGATGAGTGCATGATGAAACACCCAGGGGTCTTCAGCACTTCAGCCTATCATATTTGAGTGAGAGAGAGAGATGCACCAAAGCATGGTTTCTACCCCTCACACAGGAGGCTGACAGTAAAAATCAGAAAAGAAACATGCTATATGGATAGAACATATTCATACAGATAACTGGTTAAATGGTGTGAATAGTGTACACAACTAGTCAAAGCATATGCATCAAGTTCCTTATCTATTTTGGGTTCATATGGTTTCATTTTTTTTTTTTTTCCAAAATTGTTACCCAATTACCTAGATCTTTTAACTTCTGTTTGTACTAATCTTTTCTCAAACAAACACAGGTGCAGATATAAAACTCATAAAATACCTGCTTAACATCATTCCCAATTAACTAGCTGGTGCATATCCTGAATGGCAAGTAGGTCAGCCAAGCCCATGCACTCTTGGCATCTAACATATATTCTGGTTACAAGGTAGCAGGCCAGGGGTGTGGAACGGAAAATAGTTTTAGTCAGAAAAAGTAGAATCGCTGCTGTGAAGCCATCACCCTCACACTGAGCGCAGCCACACTCCACCCCAGCCAAGGCACTGTGCCCAGCACAGGGCAGAAGTGCCCAAGTCCCACCCATCCTCTAAAACCTTCCACCTGAACTACGGGCAGGATGACTGCACAGGATGTCATGTCTGTAAATAACCCAACGCAGAGGAAAGAAGAATGGCTGACGAGTCAGTTTAATTTTGCATGTATTTGCTATAAACCTGGGAGGAGGATGTTCTAGGAACTCGCTGATTTAATGCACACTTGAACCAATGGTCGGATCTATTGTTTGAGTGAGAACATTTGACCACGTACACTGTTTTTGTCCATGCACCCAATTCTGTAGCAAAACAATGTCATCTTTACATTGTGCACACTACTGGGACTCTTGAAGACAATACAAAGGGTCACGTAACGAACATAAGTTCACAGGCCAAACAAAAAAGCTAACCAACTGTGAAATATGGCATTATGGGCTTTGTATGTATGTATGGTGCTTCTGGTGATTGAAGCTAATGCATACCAGCCACACACAGATGCAGCATGACATTTACTGATGACCCTATCCATAGTGGGTCAATAACCATCTATTTCATAATACTCAAGGTGGACAGTAGGACTACATCATGCTAAGTTAGGATTCAAAACTAAATGTTTTAATTTGAACCAATCTCGTTAAAATAACTTAAAGTTCATCAGTTTGTAAAAAAGCCCATCCCTGTCTTTGGTGGCACAATGTCCTTTTTAGGATCCTTCCCTCAACAAAGCTGCTTTAGCCAGTCTTGCTCATCAGTTTGTGACAAAATCTGTCCTCCTATTCCCCATAGCATTTCGGGTTGGAGAGAAACCCCACCTCCTCATATTTGCAGGCGATCAGACAAAGCTGTTTGGTAACCTTAGACCCTCAACCTGCTGTGTCCCCCTTCTCTTCACCAACCCACTTAGCACAATGAGCAATGTGTGTACCGCATTCGCTCTCATCTTCTACATCCCACCACTCCACTTGCTCATACTTACCATCTCAATGCGGCGGAGGATTACAAAAACCTCTGAGGCCTTGGAGGTGATCTCATTTAATCTCCCTTGCACAGCACATCATCTAACAGTGTGATCTGAGGCGTGCTATCAGTATTCAAGACTCTATGAAGTACTTATTGGCTTGATGTGGTAACATGCCCCTCCACTTCCCTGGAGATATTCCCATGAGTACAAGGACTAGTGATTTAGGTCCTGAGTAGCCCAATCAGGATAATGAGTCTAGGAACTGGGCCCAGATGACATTATGGAGTTGTACAGGGAGCAGATTAGATTATGGGGCGAGGGAGATTAACCCAGAACACAGGGGCCACATGTACCCATTACGATCACGAGGGTCCGTCATGGGTTTGCCATTGAAAGCAATCTGTGAACCTAATGAACTTTTTCATTTAGCCTTGACTTTCAAAAAGTATTGGAAGGGAATGCTAACAAACACAAGTCTAGTGAATACCATACCTCAAAACTTTAAAGAGGATTATATGGGAAAGGAAGTTAACCGAATGAAGGCTAGTTAAAGAAATATACTGGGTTCAGGACAAGTTAAGCTTAATTGACAGCATTTTAGGCATAATATTAATTTTCAATAGGAGTCAGTTCAGAAACATTAAAATGCTCCCTGTTTCAATAGTATAGCCACAAGACATAAACATAATACAGATGGAAACCTTATTTTAGTGTGCAAAATAAAACGTCTTACTAATCTTTTGCATAACTTGCATGCAGTTTGCTGCCATGATGACACAACACTTAAATCCTTAAAACCCTAAAATGACTTGATTTAAACAGATTTGCACCTCAACACAACTTTTAACAGAAGACAATTATGTATGTGCTTTTAAATCCTCTAAAAACTGGCCTGATTTACTTCCATTGTACGTATCTCACATAATCTTGATTTTTAATTCATTTTTTTTTTCTTTTTATAAAATGAGGGACGAGTTGAATTTATATTTTGAAGTGATCAACATTATGCGACAAATTGCACAACTTGAATCGAGCAATGCTTTATTGCATTTCATTAAATCTTTACATGTGTAGAAATCTAATGCTGTAGAAGTATAAGTACTACTACATCAGTTTCACTTTGAGCAAAAAAAAAATTTCAAGTCAGGTATTGCATGCAAAACACTTTCAGAGGAACTTCACTTATGAGAAATTCACATGCACTGAAAGGACACCATGTCTTTTCTGCACAACAAACAGCCAGATTACGTCACAGCCATGGCCTTGACAGTCTCCTCAAGCCATGTCACTTCCTCTTCCTAAACCGAAACTTGCAGGTTTGTGAAAATCTTTTTTTTTTTTTTGATCCCCGATGGCCCCACACCCATTTCATCTGCATGTATAAATACCACAGGTTCCTTTTCTCGTAACAAGTCAACTGCGGCCTAATAAAGTAATGAGAATGTTATAAATTATCATCTGCAAGCATATTGTGCACCATTACAGTTAACAACTCATTAAATGCAAAGCAAGCATCTCTCTGAATCTGTCCATCTGTGTTTATAAGGATGATTAATGAGCCCTTCCTTATCCATCCACATGCTCGTTGGAATCTTTTCCTTACTTTCTACCCTCTCCAACTTTCATGTGTGTCCTCCTTTTTTGCCTTGAGACTGTGCATAGCCATAAAACATGTCAAATATTATACTTGATGCTCTCCTAGGCCATGAACTATTCTTAACATGACTATAAACCCTGACAAGTGAAGTGACGTGGCCAAGTATGGTGACCCATACTCTGAATTTGTGCTCTACATTTAACCCATCCAAGGGCACACATACACAGTAGTGAACACACACCTGGAGCAGTGGCCAGCCATATTGCTGCAGTGCCCGGGGAGCAGTGGGGGGTTCAGTGCATTGCTCAAGGGTCTCACCTCAGTCGGTGTATTGAAGGTGGAGAGAGTGCTGGTTATTCACTCCTCCCACTGACAATTCTTGCCGGACCTGAAACTCGAACCCGTGACCTTCGGGTTATGACTCTCCGACACTATATCCATTATGCAATGACTGCCCCAAAGTAGAGATTTAAGTCCAAGATGCACCCAGAGAACAGAGGCAGTGGCAGTACAGTCAGGCTAAACTGAAAAAGTCCTCTCGAAAGGTCACAAGAAGGTTATTTTACCAGACTTATCTCAGTGAGGGACACTCTGTAACCACAGGTTACCACAAAATTGCTGTGTTACAATACATAGTCTTTCTTTAAAAAGAAAACAGAGCTACAAATAGACCCAGAACCTAAAATTGGAGGCTTGGCAAACAAATGTGGTATAAGTCATTTCAGTCTGCAAACAAGTACTTTACAAAGTTAAGTAAACTAGTAACAAATTCTTGGGAAGGGAAATAACACTTAAAAGACTTTGCACTGACACAATTATCTATACTAATGCAATATTGTATAGTCTTCAAAAGTACAAAGTTAAAAGTTCCTTTCAGTGCCATTTAAACAACTGCATTTGCTGCAGTGCATTTCAAAGAGGAGCCCTGTGCAACATTTCTGTGCCGTTTGATCATGACAGTACATCTGCTTCAGTTCTATCATAAAACGCCTTCATCTTCCAGCAAGCTTGCACTTGTGATAGTTTGGGCCACCCCCCTTTCCCCTGGAACTACTTGTTCAACGGAATAGCACAAGAACACCGCAAAGATCTAGTGAACAAATTCAATAAATATTTACACTTTATCCCTAAGCTGCCACGGCAGTAAAATGCAAAAAAGAAACATATCAAGACCTGTTGCATTTTTCAGGAATTACTAATCGTTTTTACGAAAGCAGTTTGACTAGTGTGACTGCAACTTTGCACATGAAGGAAAGCCCCAGAGCCCAAACTTTTATCCTACCGCTACAGTATACGACTCCATCGGCGTCACTACGGTCTAAGTAGAAAGCTGGACGCAACTCTTTGTGCCCAATTCCTGCTGGATTAAGAAAAATTATCCAAAGCAGGGTGCAAACCAGAACCAGCAGGGAATTTAGGGCGTTTGCTGAAGTCAAATGAGGTCCTCAGTACTTTTGGCTCCCCAAGTTTGTTTTTATAACTCTGTGTTCTCCCTTCAGTTTAAAAGCAGTGCGTTGCTGGGAGAACGATCCATCTTCTCTTTGCTCCATTGGTAGAGACTGATGGAAAATCTGCTGAGTGCTTAAGAAAGGCGCCCAGAATGGAGCAGGTTGACTGAGCCTGGGCTGCTGAACTCAAATGACCCACATTCTCTGATTACCAAAACAAATGAGATGGAACACTCATTGTTTAACCGCATCATGGTCCGATCGCAGACCGGTGACTACAGTAAAACCCAATCTAAAGTCTGCAATTTAGAGAATAGCCCAACTGAAAGACAGGAAGTGAGGGAGGTCTTAAATACACACCAATAAACAAATTCACCACAAACGATGAATTGAGCTGTTTATCTGACTTACTTTGACATGTCAACACAAAACTAGACACATAACCAACACCATACACTGGACCGCAACTGAAGCTGGAGTTTTACAGAACAATATGCCTGAATGCAGGGTGGTATGTGGTGTGTTCTTCTGACATAAACGTGTCATTATATACACTGTAAAAGACCCAACCTATTATCAAGCAAAGTAAAAACTAAAAGGAACAGCAACTGTGTAGACAACACACCCACCTTGAGTACATCAAAGCTTCAAAGTTACATATTATATACAGCCTTCTGTACCAAAAATCCAGTCAACCCACACTATATATATATACACAGTATGTATTATTTTAAAGTCAATGTAAGGTTTTGGAATAGTCTTGCCTCACAAGATATTCTATTCATGGTGGAAGCAAATCCAGATATGCATGGTAGTACATTTTGAATTATTCTGACTGATTTTGTTTCTTCTGACTGAAATATAGATATGCTATCTATGTTGTAATTTCAAAGATGACAGTTTAAACTGGTAGGTCATTATAAGCAAGCATAGATCAAATGTTCAGAACACCATAACCACAAGGGATGAGTCACTATGGTTGATTAGTTGGGTTCTGGACTAGTTCACTTAGATTTTTGTTACATATTGTTTTTATATATTTAATGGCAGTGCTTTAATTAGAATGCTAACAACCAAGCTATAAATTCTGCACAATAGCTGAACCTTAACCAACCTAATTATACAGTCTATTAATGAATGTGCAAAATTAGGATATAGACATATATCCTCCCCTAATATTCAGATAACTGTGGTCAACCAACATGAGCAACAATTAGCCTACACATTCTTAAATTTCTATATTTCATAAAGCAGAGATGATGATAAAGAACTGAGTGTATCAATCTAACCATAAGAGGACTTTCAGAAACTCTATCTGATCCATTTTGTCTGCATGGCACTGTCTGAACATTCATCATTTAGAGTAACCAGGGGTGTGTTTCGGAAAACCCTGACACAATTTACACTTCTGCGGTTTATCTCTGATCTGAGGCTACAACGCCTTTAGGTGTCAAGAACGTTTCGATTTAGAGCAGGTTTCCTGTCAGGGGGAACCATCTATTGTCTGATGTGACAACAACGCGGCGTTAATAAAATGATTGCGGCGGCAATACACGTCACGAGGCGTGAAAATGCGGTGCAGAAACGTGTAATTACTTTTCTAAATGTATTTTTCATCCTAACCGTTAATTACAAAGGGCTTGAGGTCTGAGCTGAGGGCGGGTGCGCTGCGCGGTTCAGCGCTCGGCTGGTCGAGTCTGTTGCTGGCCAGATCAGCTGGCAGTCTGTCCGACGGGGGTGTGGCACATCACAACAAAGAGCTTAACAGTCAAACAAGCAACGCAGAAGTCTCACCAACCCCCATCTTTTATTAATTTTTAACCCCCTTGCATGTATCTAAAGGACTAACGCAAAGAAAACCAAATTATGCGCGAACCCGTTGTTTCTGGACTTTAAAAGCCGTTCGCTGTCTGCGCCGCGCGCTATCGCCAGTGACTTTACGCAAACTACCACCATCGCCTCCTGAAACTATAGCCTACAAGACTTTATGAGCGATTACATCATGGGGTGCCTGGCTCTTTTTGCGCCAGCAGTGTGTTAGATTTAATTGCGAGCAGATTTTTCTGAGAAGGTATTGAATAGTACAAATATGTGTTTATGCATGAGCACGCGCACTATATGTTGTAAATATTTTTGTTGTTGGTATTCTTGTTGAATGTTTATTTTATGGTACATTGTTGTCACTATTATTATTTTTTATTAACATTCCTGCCACTTTGTTTTATTATTATTATTATTTATTTTTTTCTGACCGTTTTATTGTGTGGATTAATGCGCTGGCAACATTGTACGCAGAATAATGGTGCCAATAAAATTTGAACTTGAAACTGCAAACTGGTTTATTGGACATGTGTGTGTTGAGTTGGCTCATATAGGCGAGGCACTGGGGAGAGAAGAACTGTTGCTGTTTACCATATAGCTTCCTCATAGTGGGCGTGCCAAGATTTACATCGAATAACAATTTATTTCCATTAAAACTACTAGTTAGAGTTAATGCATGTTTAATAAAGAATATCACTGCAACACAACAGTTGTCCCATCACGCAAAAACTGACCTTGTGTGGAACACAGTGTGCCCAAAGTGTGCGAACGCGTAAATGTCGCGATGTTTACGTTGGATCTGCGAAACGGCAATACACTTGGCAGGAATGGAAACTGACCTGTATGTGTCCTTAGGTGGGCTTTGAGATGGGACGATTTGCCATAAACTTTTTCACACCCTGAATAGTGGCATTTGTGCTTTTTCTGTGGGGGTTCTTGCTCAATTCGACCCCTGAATCGTTTGCTTCTTTGTTTAAGAGCAGAGTCGCCGGTGATGGTGGTAGGTGTGGCAGAGTTCCCATCATCTCTGGTTAGGGTTGCTGTTGGTGGCGTGCTCTCCTCCTTTATTTTTGCCTGCTCGGCAAAATTGGTGGGGGTCTGTTGATTAAAATCCGCCAAAATTCTCGCCACCACAAAAAGAGATGAGTTGTCTTTTAAAGGCTCCTTGGTTTCTTCTCCATTCCTCTGTGCAGCCGCAGTTTCGGGCTTGATCTCTCTATTCCCCTTTGGACCGTGGACAATTGCTTGGCTGGACATTGACACAAGGCACTCTGCTGCGAAGTGATCCATTTCGTTGAAGAGTAGAAGTTGTTTCTTTATGACATTCAAACCCAATGCCAGTAGACCACTGAACTCCGTAGATCCCTTTGTGTGATGCTGAATAGGCAGCTCTCGTAACTCGCACTTTGCACTATCTTACCGGCTTTTCAGCAATACTGACATCCTGCATGTAAATCATGCGAGATCGAGCCGTGAGCGCGCCACACCGATTGCTTTCATCATTTAGAGATAAGTTTCTTGTGATGCGAACTCTGAAAACTTGTCTGGATTGAGTATCAAAACTGCCATCGTGGCTGTAGACCTCACAACGTTAAAGTGACAGTATGCTGTGCGCCGATTAGAGCTGATTGTATCCATGCTGGGGGCGTGTCGGCCGGTAGCGTTTGGCAACGTCACCGTGCGGGCGCGCACTCATTGGATGGCGACGTGTCCCGGAGTGCACTACCTTACTTGCCCCCACCAAACTTTTTAGAAAGTGTAAAATAAACTTCTATCAGAATCTAAATGCACATATAAGACATGCATTGGTAGGTGTGAGAATGGAGTTAATGTTTCAAGGACTATTCAAGTAATGGTAAAATTGATAAAGATTCCACCCCTCACCCAAAGCATTTTTGTAATGACTTCAATCCTACATTTTTTTTTAAAAAAAATTGTAATTTAACAGGATTTGTAATGTAGGCTACAGTCAGAGACTCCTGGTGATAATGCTTATATTCAGCATGTTTTATTATTAATTGCAAATGTATATTATAAGCATAATATTTGCATATAAAGTTGACCTGAATTTTTTTTTATTATTATTATTTGATTCATTTCCTTATCTTTGAATACTGGATTATATAATTTTTTTATTTTATTTTTTTGGACACAGATCTCACTCTTATTTCCCCCTTTATAATGGCACCCATTTAGGTTGGAAAAATCAACATTATTTCATATAATTTACTGTATGACAAACCAGTGGTCGCTATAATAGTTCTCACTTAATGTATGTTGCCGCAATAGCCCCCATAGAATGGAAACAATACTGTAAAATGGGCCTGGAAGACACAGACACAGAATCCCAGATTGGAAAATATAGTCATATTCCCGCATTTCACAAGCAGACTGTGGGTGTGAAAATCAAGATCAGTGTTTCAAAAGTTACTTAATCTTTTTCATGTGAAAGCAGGAGAGGAGGAAAGAAAGGGCTGAAGCCCACCACTTCAGCTCTAACGATGCACTATTCTCCTGTGCGAAAGCATGTACTCTCTTTCAGTCCTATTCACAATAGACTTCTCTGGAAAGTTCAGAGTGTTCATTGAGAGCAAGGCTACATGGCATTCAGAGAGCCATCTGGTTGTATTACTTTACATATTCTTTCACCACCACGAGAACCGGGTGTTCTTGCATTTCATGCAGTGTTTCTGAGGCAAATCCTATCACAGCAGAACGACAAGACGGCATTCCAGTTTCACAAGATGGCTGCCTCAAAACTCAAATGGAAGAAATTCAACCTAAAAAGATCAATTATATTAAAATCATTTATTTATACATACAATTATTGTGTTTTGTATTATTCTTTTTTAATTTAATATTTATTATTTTTATATTTAATATTAATAATATTTCATATTTATACAATTATCCTAGCTCTTTATATGTGATTCTGTAAATGTATAGATACACAGTATAAGATACACCTTACACTTTTGAGCATAATTGTTCCATAATACATCACAAGATGCACTGATTTGCCTGATCATACTATACAAATTTTACCAATTGCTTCTGCAAAATGCCTTTTTGCAACCAGTGAGAAAATTTAAATGAAACTCAGTGTCCCACACATTGAACAACCCACGCTACCATTCTCCTATTATAATTTGTGTTCTCAACAATCACCAAAATGTTTCAGAAGTAGGCTGAATCATGTTCTCAATTTCACCACACGAGTGAGATGACTCAGCCATTCTTCTATACTATCAAGAAAAATCCCATTCTCCTGGGGCTCTGCATCATTACTGATGATTGTTGCACATGCCCTCTCGAGTTTTGAGATGTAATCCCATTGGATATGAATAGTTTGTAAGGACAGCCTGACCGCAGCACCAGGTGGTACAGACCAGTCAAGGCCATGCTGTCCTAGAACACAAGGCCCATATACTGTAGCACTGTGGACTGATTAGACTGTTTCCTTGTATGGCGCATGCCATACAGTTCATAGTGTGTACACTCTATTTTTCTGTTTTATATAAACATGACTTGATGAGATCTGAGTCTGACTTAGTGAATGAATGTGTTAGATTTAAAAGTAGATTTACTTTTCTTCTGAGAGAAACAATGCTGCTATTTTCCATCCAAAGAAATGAGGGAGACAGACAGATGGGGGATAGATAGACTGATGGATGGACTAACAGATAGATAGACAGACAGACAGACAGACAGACAGACAGATAGACAGATAGATGATAGATAGATAGATAGATAGATAGATAGATAGATAGATAGATAGATAGATAGATAGATAGATAGATAGATAGATAGATAGATAGATTTGTATATATACTGTTTGAATGACAACTTGGTAAATCAGCTGGTGATTAAATATTCAATATCACTACTCATCATAAGTACTTGGATCATTATCAGTGCGAGACGTTCAAACTAATAGCACGTAATTTACTTCTCTATGATGATTGGTTGATACCAGAATGGAGGCTAGCCTCCTTTACGAGGTTTCTTTTCTCAACACTTCTCAGCGCTGAAAGAGAACACTCAATGCTGATTGGCTAATTTTTTTACCAACTGAGGCACAAGAGCTCAACTCTCCCCCAGCCTTCCCCTCCCCTTATCTATCACATAGCGGTTGTAATTACATCAGCAGATTCGGCACGTTCACGACAGAAAAGCAGTGCTTTCCAACTTCAGTAACGTTATGGTATTACAGCTGTGAAATTACAAAAAATACACATTCTGAAACATTAACTGAAATGAATTATGAATTTTATTAACTTTAAATAGTCCTCCTCTCATTTTCACCTCAAAATTTTGGGGAGGCTGTGCCTCCCCTGACGAGCCGCCACTGATAGATAGATAGATAGATAGTCCCCTCAAAGTTGTCAACTTTTTACCTAGGCAAGCTGATGCCTTTTAAGCAAAGTCATTATGGGCAGAAACTGAAACTTTTCCAGTCATGACTCATGTGGGTTGTGCATGTGATTCCTTTCCCTTACTGGACAAGCAAAGAAGAACAATAAATTGGCACCTCTTACTGTCTCTCATAATCACCACTTGACTGCATACTTCCCAACAAGGTGTCATCATGACCTGAAAGTCTGACTAGCAAACACACCTCAAAAGCTTGAAGGTCATATAATACAGTTCAGTTTGCCTTCTTTCCATGGAAGCTATAAATTAGAAATGAACTGCACTCTCATCATGGCCTGATAACTAGGGTTTGACTGCTGTAAAAAGATTTTGTTCTTGCCATTTCTTTTCTCTCTCTTTCTTTCGTGTTGTTGTTGTTGTTGTTGTTGTTTTTTTTTTGTATTTTATATTGAAGTTACTGTACCTTTTAAATGTCTATTCAGCAGCTCTGGCACATGTGAAACTCAGAGGCTGTTTACTACTTGTGGTTTAGCTTTATTCGTTTGATCTACAGTTGGGAAACATATCATTTCCCATCATGCATGTAACAACTCTCTTCCTGTTCATCTTCAGACAGTGCCTTATGTTGATCTAGGACCAGCTTTGTCCCTGCCCAATTCTGATCGTAACCATCAAAAGGAAACCACAGAACTGGTCTCAGATCAGCACCCAAAGACAACTTAAACAAAACCCTCTGCGAACTTGAGCAGCACAAAACATATAACAAAACATTAAACCTAAAAAACAAACCTGATCATGAGAATAAAAACCTGCAAGAACTTCCCGAATAACATCAACAGTGCTCTTGCATAACATAGTTGACTGGTCAATCATTTCACATGTTGAAATTTCCGCCCATGTCCTTGGCAAGATTCCTGACCTCAATGACTACCGTGGATCACACTGTTCTGCTCTGTTGTATCCCAAACACCCCAGAACAAACATCTCACTTAAAAGTACATGAACTGAGCTTCAACCAGATGCTGGGCTTTTGTCTTGTTTGTTGAAGGAGACTAGAGCACAATGAGAAACATTAAGCTGTAAATCAACAACGAGTCCAATACATAAAGCAGTTCTGAATAAATTAATGACAATGAGGTAAATGTAGCATAAATGTCAAGAGAAAAATTCATAATTTATTATTACCATTAATTATTATCACTACCACCTCCTATCTCTCAAATGGACCATTGACACTCCTAATTGAGATTGTAGATAGAGAGTCAATAGTCCATTTGAGAGATAGGAGGCAGTAACGCACTTATAAGTCTGCGATCCACCGTAAAGCAAGAAGAAGAAGAAGATGCATTATGTGCCGGGTGTTGAGAACACACTCAGGACAGTTCGGACATTGCGGTGAATCAGAGGTAAAAAACAATATAAATACTGTTCAGTTTCTCGCACAGACCGATCATTTCGTGTCTTTATACATCAATGTGTCGTCACGAGCTGCAGGGTTTAATTTGGTTTAGTTTGTGTATGTTTTTTTTGACTCTCAAAGCCATGATTCCCATTCACTTCCATTATATGGGTGTTCTACTGAAGAAACAAAGTCACCTACATCTTGGATGCCCTGCGGGGTAAGCAGATAAACATTACATTTTCACTTTTGGGTGAACTATCCCTTTACGGATTTCATGCTTCTGAGATACAAAAACAAGTCCAAAGTTTGTTTAATCAATGTCCAGAGCATGGATTTGGTCCAGCTAAATATTTAGGTTACACGTGCCACAAGTAATTCATATATTTATTTAAATAAAGAAGAGAATTTTCATTTACGGTTTGAACTATAACTTTTAAATATAGAAATATAATAAAGCCACTTTAATGACCCTATGAAATGAAAATAGTAAGTTTTAGCTTTATGCCTTAGTCCGTGTGAAAGTGTAGTCCTACATGTTGCATAAATGAGTATTTAAATTTATAGTCACTGTTTCATAGGGAAACAGACCAAAACACTGATGACTCATCCTGCACCACAGATTTTTGTCCAATCAAATGCTCTTCACAATGATAAAGTCCCACCCACAAATACAATCTGCCATAGATAGATAGATAGATAGATAGATAGATAGATAGATAGATAGATAGATAGATAGGTTGGTTTTTGGTTTTTGATAAAATATATTTGGGTAGGAATCAAACCTGCAGCTGTCAAGTGATTTCAATGCAGATAGATAGTTAGGTAGATAGATAGATAGATAGATAGATTTTTACCAATTCATTAAAGCAGACCACAAGAAGGTCATATTAGTTATGCTAATTAGTACAAATCAGTGACATGCTAAGCGTCTTGAGGCTGAGGCTTGCTGAGGCTAGCAGTAGTCCACTCCGGCTTTGTCTGCTTTACACGATACAGCTTAAAAAGAACAAATTGAACAAACACACTTTAACAGGTGGCTGTGAGGAGCAGCTCTATTCATGAGCATCAATCAGTGGGCTGGTAAGACATCTCTGATGGAGGAAGAGGAGGTAATCCTTCATCTATCTATATCTCTCCCTTCAACGACACAGTTTGACCCTCAGGCTCTGAATTAGCAAGCCTTGATGACGACATGTATAGAGGGCCTCTAGCTGACCCCTATTCAAACTCAACAGTGGTATGTACATGCACACTATGTACACTACGCTCATGTAACCTATATAACACAATGGCATGGCCTTAGGGTACGCGTATGTAATGTACTCAAGGTAGGACTTTGAACATTGCATTTCCTGTTCTTTATCAAAAGACATAACCGTTACTAATGGGAGTTCTACAGTGACTGCCCACTTTTACAGCAACCTTTCTTACAGTATTCTCCCTATGCAGTTTCTTCAAAGTGATTTCAAGTCAATATATATATAAAACATTTGGAATAATAATACATTGAAATAAGAAGTTTACTGTATTTTTAATCAAATACATGCAGCCTTGGTGAGCATAAGAGAATTCGGCACCTTTACAATAAGGTTCCATTTGTTAACATTAGTTCAGTCATGGCTGCTCTTAGGACAGATTGTAAAATCTTTATTAATGTAAATAGAATGTGCATAGGTTTAGTCCTGGCGGACTAAATCTGCTATGCTGCTGCTGCTGCTGCTGGAGAGCAAGTAGACTTGCTTCTGCTAAATGCTCAGATAATAAAAGTAAAAATTCTGCTGCCGCTAGAGAGAGGAAGATCCCCCATAGATCTGGACAAGTGGTGCTGGGGAGGTGGTGGGCTAAGATCAGGACAGGCATAGTGCGCAGACACAGCTTTCATTGAATACGACCTGTTTAGTATGTGAATTTGATTGGCTAGAAACTTTGAACTGAATGAACCCATTAGAACGCAAGTAGAGTTTCATAGCTAAACTATACATTTAACCACACAAGTTAACATAAACTATGAAAAATACTTCTAAAAAATGTATTAATCTTAGTTAATGTAATTCCAACATTTACTTATACATTATTAAAATCAAAAGTTGCATCCATTATTTGATGGACCTGAGCTGACATGGACTAACAATGAACAGCTGTATTTTTATTAACTAACATTAACAAATATTAATAAATACTGTAACAATTGTATTGCTTATCGTAGTTAATGCCAGTTAATGCATTAACTATAATTAACAACTGGAACCTTACTGTAAAGTGATACAGAGAATTCTTTCAGATAAACTAAATTATTACAAACTTTTGGCCACCTGTGCACATACATATACTTTTTAAAAAGTTTATATAAATATTAAAAGTACTTTGAGATGTCATTTTTATATATTGCATGAGTGTTTCTCCACTCTGATTGGTAAATATCTGATTAGTGATAGTGTAGTTCTTTGCACACGCTTTTTCTTTTTTCCTTGTTTCTTTTTTTTTTTTTTTTATAAATTCTGACTTGTGTCAGCACCACTTAGGTTTATGTTTATGTTAAAAATCTATTAAAAGAAAGAGTTTTGTTACTCCAGTACCCCAATTGCTCTCTGTTGGCACATGATCTTTTGTCTTGTTTTAGCACCACTTATGTTTTTTTTTATGTTAAACTTTGTCATGTGGGATAAACTATGGAAATTGAAAATTGAACATCAATATTTCAACATCCAAACCTTGCAGCGGATGTCAATACCCTGCACATATGAAAAGTCAAACAGGCTGTGTCCTCTAGCAGATAATGAAAGGACAGATTAACAAGGCTCTCATTAAATGAGAGCAAATCCTTCTGAAACAGAGAGAGGTCACCGGTTGGATTTGAATTCAGTGTAACTCCAAAATCATTGTTAAGACTTTTAAATGTTATTTTTAAACTCCTCGGATTTAGATCATTATTTATTTACTGTTGTCCATATTCAATATATTGGTTCAAAATCACAAAAAAAGAAGAGGATTGTTCCTATTGATGTATTCTCAAGGGATTTTTAGCATGAAGAAAATGTTCTGAGGGCAGACCAACTGACCACAATAAAACAAGGATAAACACAGACATAAAGTTACCACTGACTCTTTATGGAAACTTTAACTCCATAGGTCTGCATAGTAAACATCTATATTTTGAATTACATTATTTGAAGCCAGTACAGTGGGTGTGCATTTGTGCTTTCAAACATATTGTTTGTAAGGAAATCTTACGAAACCAAAATGAGAAATGCAGCTGCTATAGCGTGTGAATGCTCTGAATTTCAGAGCCTAACTTGCTCAACAATGACCTTAAAAGACTGTGATAAACAGTCTTTGTCATGTAAAATGGTAAATCTAATATGGGAAATATACATATACAATAATATATTTTTGAATAAACAAGCAGTACTTTGGCTTTTATTACAGAATTATTTAGCTGACCTCACCCTTGTTGTGTAATGCATGGTTTGCTGGAGGTATAGGTATCATTGCATATTCTCACATGCTGAGGTTGTAAAGTATTTGTTATTATGGCCTTCATTAGTTTCTCAACTATATCTGACACAAGCTCTTTCCATTTGGAATTGGACTTTGGAGACATAAACAATCAAGCACTGTACACAAAACCACTGTTATCGAGTTGCACAACACAGTGAAGTAAAATAGCAGGCAATAATGTGTGTTATCTTGAACAAGAGCTCTGAGAATTTGGGAGGAAGCAGAGATGATTGTATCACTTTTTTGGTTTGTTTATTTATTCAGAAAATATTTAGCCTTAAGCTTTGAAATTTAGACTTTTAAAACATATTGTGGCAATTAAAAACATACCTAGGTGACTCAGTTAAAGTCACAATACATGTGAATGGAAGTAGTGACCAATCCTTTCTTATTGTGATGTACTGTACAAGTGAGTAAAATAAAAAGCAAAATAAAAATGTAGGGCTAATCTTGGTTGATTAGACTTTTCCACACTTCCGTGTTTCTTGCTTCCGGATTGGTGCTTGCAGGGTAAAGTTTTTCCAGTGACAACAGCGGCTGTACTGAACAAGAATAAGTATTTATTTTTATTTTTATTTTTTTACGAATTAGATACTATAATAATGCTTGAACTGCTACAAAGCACTACTAACTTTTTGTGTCAGCTTCAGTTCATCACAAATAATTAGTTTTATTTTAAATGGTGGCATAATTCAGTAAGTTTTGCTGTTCTGTCTGTTCTCAATGTGAATTTTTATTATTATTATTATATTATTATTATTATAACTAAAGTAATATTATATTTTCTACTTACATTTACATTTAGGCATTTATCAGATGCTTTTACCTAAAGCTGTTATCCAAAAATGAGGACAATATAAGCAATCAAAACCAACAAAAAAACAATAATAAGTAATAAATTAAAGTTAGTCTTACACAGTACAGGTTTTATAATAATAATAATAATAATAATAATAATAATAATAATAATAATAATAATAATAAAAACAAGTAGGCCTAGATAGAATAGAAAAAAATAGAGAATACTTGCTCTATCTCCTTTGCATTATTAACATGATGGCGTAATTGTATGTTGTATAATGTGCCCTGGGAAATACATATTAAACAAGAGATGATGCAGATTCATGGCTTTATTCCTATTCTATCGAGATTATCGTTGTTGCGGTGAGTTTAATACAAGCTTCAATCAGACTCAGAATTGTTTAATTTATTCTTGGAAAAATGAGAATCTGTATATAAATGTTGTGGTTTTGAAGTAATTTATCATGATGTGGTGATTTGAGGGAAATGAATGACTAATTAAAGTGAGATAATCCTATGCTCAAATATAGCCTACCAGAGATAGAGAACAGAACCATTCGGTGCTGTTCATCACACTATCTCGACGAGTCAGCGGTCTGAGTGGCCATATAAATTACAAACAAGTAAAATGTTATTTCTTTGTAGATTATATAACAACAACTTATAAAGCAGACAAAATAGGAAAGGTAAAAAGCATTATTTGAGAAAAGGGCACACTAATATAATAGGCGCAGACCTGTAACAGAACTAACTAAAAGTCAGATAAACTTGAGAACCAGATCAGTCTCAATCATGAATTAATCATCTACTTTTTTTTTATTTGTGAACTAAATCAACTGATTCATTGAAAAAATCCAACAGCAACAACAACAAAAGATTACTACTGTGGACTTTTAAAAGATTTACAGTTCCAGTCCCCATTCACTTTCAATGTATTGAAAACAACAATCTTTGGAAAAAAGGAAAAAGTCACGTTTTGAACAAGAGGGTAAGTAATGATGCCATAGCCTACATTTCATTCGGGGGTGAACTATCCCTTTAATTTGAAATTCCCTTTAATTCTAAAATTATTTATCTACTACTAAAATAGATTTTTAATTGCACCGTCCATGAACACTTAGTTTCAAATAGTACCATAATGGTAGCCACAAAGATGTATTCCACCCCTCAGACCGAAAACAAAACCCTCCCCCGTTGTGTGCACATTCTTTGTATGGTTGTTTTGATCGGAGTGCGGCGAGTCAACGGGTTCAAAAGTGGGCGAGGCTCATTGGGGCTGCGCAGCGTTTCAACTCTATTTCCCCAAACCCTCCGCGCTGTGTCTTACACGACGAAACGTGTCTTATTCCAGCGAAAAAAAAACTTATATAGGCTATTTTCTCGCATCCTTACCAAAAACTTAAGTGTTCCAGATATGTTGTACACTGTGTTTGTACTCAAGTGACCCGCTGCAGAAGTGAGTACATCCCGTTCCTGTGATATTAATAGCTCCCTTGCGTCAACAAATTGTGCTAGACTGCTCTGCTAGACACGCGATGCTAGCCAAACGCGCAGCAACGCGCTTGCTCTCCAAACAAACATCGTTATAAAACAGATATCTATCGGGCATCAGATGACTGTCTAGGTCGGATGTGGGAACGTGTGCACGACGTCATACCTGATGCATTGATTCTACAGAAGGGCTTACCAGGAAGTGGTTATCCTATTTTGTTTAATTCAAGAGTCTACTTAATAGGAAGCTTATTCGTGTGGAAATGCAATATCAGATGAAAGTTGCATAAGCTTAAAGTAGTTAGAGGGAGCAATTGGTAGAGAACTGATAACTCATCAACAGTCACAGTGTAGTATCAATACAGTGCAGTCTTAGTCAATATACTGTAAGAAATAGTTTGTAGTGCCATAATAAACATTATTTCTGGATCCATTAGTGCTAGTATTCACTGCATATGTTCTACTTTCAGAGTTGACACTAAACTTAATGCCAGTGTCATGTTTTTATTGATCATCTGTGACTTTTTGATACATAACACACTGAATATATGTTACAGGTATATGTAGGCATAATATAGTGTAGTTCCTAATTGCAGCACTGTAACATTTTTCAACCAGTTCATCCTCATTTCTGGAATTTTTATATTTTGCTGTCATAGAAAGCTTGCTTAAAGGCATAGTTCACCCAAAAATTTAATTTGCTAAAATTCACGCACCCTTAGGCTATGCGAGATGTAGTTTGTTTCTTCATCGGAAATGATTTGGAGACATTTCGCATTGCATCACTTGCTCACCAATGGATCCTCTGCAGTGAATGGGTGCCGTCAGAATGAGCGTCCAAACAGCTGATAAAAATCGCATAAAGTAATCCACACTACTCCAGTCCACCAGTTAACATTTTGTGAAGCTGCATGTTTATAACTAGGATATTTATAACTTTAAACCATTGCTTCTGGTTAAAATACGAGTCCTTTATACATAACATTGCTTTCTTTGGTGAAAAGGCCACCTCGGCTGAATCAGGAGAGAAATATGCACAGATCAAGCTCTGTTTACAAGCATTAACAGTTCAAAGCAGTTCTAAAGAAATATTTTAGTGGATAATTTTACAGTCCTGTTAAATGTAATCTTTAGCAAATGTCAAATCCATTTTTCATACTGTACATAGTATTACTGTGATGCATAAAGTCTCTTGTAGCATGTAAAAGGATTTCAGTTTGTAGTGTTTTATTTTAAATTTATTCAGACAAAATCGTGTCAGTCAAGCACATTTCTTTCCAGATTCACCTAGGTAAATATTATGTTTATCCTCATGTGTCTCTCCAGGTGAAAGCCAACATTTAAATCAACACTTGATGCTTAGAAATCCCCATATCATTATAAATGATTTTGTAAGCCTATTTTGGCATTGCTCTTGATCTTTGTAAACATACTTCAGTTTGTGTGATTCACATCCACACCTGTTGTTTTCAGGAAACTCTCTAACCATAATGCCACACGCAGTTTTGCAATTAAGTACTAACATGCCCTGCAGTTGCAGTGTTGCATAATGTGTATCTGGTTACATTATTAGAGCAACCGCTGATATCATTCATTAGCCTAATATAACAACGTGATGCAAAGTAATGCTGATGTGATCGCCTTTCACCAGCTTCTGCTGGAGTTTACGCTCGGGTGCAGTGGGATCTTGGCACGGCCCCAGAGAAAGGGGGAGGACAGCAGACAGAGAGGAGGAGGGAGAGAGAGACAGACAGAGGAGGGAGGTGGATCTTTCAATTGCTGGGTTCAGCGTTGTAGTCTATGGGGAGATTGGGGTGTTGATGCATAGAAACAAACCTGACTGTGCTCCCTTGTGTGTACTGCATACAGACAAACCTATTTAGTCACAAACAACTCACCAAGATATTTTTGTTTGACTTCAGTAGGAAGTTAGCAGAGTGGATGCTCTGGGAGTATGCAGGTGTGTGTTTCTGTGCCATTGGCATCTTCAAAGGTTCTGCATAATAAAGACTGTTTTCAAACAAGTTTCCTTACTGCCATTGGCCATCAAAACCAATAGCCACACCCTCATTCTTCACTATTGGTTGAGTTGTTGTTGTTGCTATGTCACGCTGGTCTGGATTCTCAAATAAACAGACTAATTTAATAGCCCCACAGAGCCTAGACCAACAAATGCCATTTATTTTACTATTTTAATAATAAAAAACTAAACTAATAGGTGTTTTATATGCAGCAAACCACTTCCTTAAAGTTAGAAATCAACATTTAGTGGCATTTTTATGTGTATATGTATTAATAAAAAACTAAACTAATAGGTGTTTTATATGCAGCAAACCACTTCCTTAAAATAAACCTGGTGGGTCGTATAAACATATAAGGATCTCCCGCACACTATCTTAACTTGCAAAATAATTTTTTTTTTTTTTTCCAGATAGTGTGCGGGAGATCCTTTTTTATGTGTATATGTATGAAATATCATATAACTTTTTTAAAATTATTTTGCTAAGTCACTGTGAAAATGCTAAAAACCTGTTAATTTTTAAGTTACCTATGCATTGGCAAATTGTAAATGGTTAACTTCGCATTACATTTTATTTTATTTTATTTTACTTTAAAATAATTTTAGATTTAGTTTTTGTAAGTAAAAATGATTCATTACTATATAATTTAAAGTGAAAACCACTAAAATGACATTCCCGTAAGTCCCTGTGTGAGGCATGATTATATTTTATTTAAGTAATTGTGTTTGTTCACATTTTTTTAACAGTGATGTACATTAGGGTGTTTCATTTCTGTTATTTAAGGCTTTTAAAGGATTCATTTTGTGTCTCTGTGTTCCCTGAAGGTGTTTTGTCTTTGCGTGTATGACCCTGTGAACTATCTACATGAGTATTGGCCATCCATTTTTTTTATGATGAGTTTCTGCTTCCATTTTTTACCGGACGTTCAACTGAATATACATTTACAGTGTAAATCTATTTAAAGTTTTCCTTTTCAAGCGGTACATCGATTAAGCCTGACAGCTGTCATTATGTATCACTTTTTAGGTTTATATATCACAAAAACACTTTTAGTATTAATTTTAATATTAGTGTTTTGTCTTTTAGAGAATTGATTGTGCTAGTGGCTTGTGTAAAATAAGCTTAAGTGCAGGAGACCCTCCAATTCTTCACAACCCCATGTCTACCTAAAGAAACATCGCATCTTGGTTATCTCAGCAAACCGGCAATTACGAGACCCATGCAAGTGACCAACATCACTGGGTCTCAGTTCAGTCAGTTCAGTCAGAGCCTCACCCAGACAGCAGGCACCATGCAAATTACAGCGCAATCCCAAACACACACCCACTTACAATTACCAGTGAGACAGGAGCCCCTACGGAAGGAGTGTGTCCATCTGAAGCAGACCCAGACAGATAGTAGAACAGGACTGACAACTCTGTGATGAGCCTTTTGAGTCACGAAAAGCAGAGGCCCTGCCTATGGGCCTCACATTTTATTACCCATGAGGCCGTTTTGTACTGCCATTAGATACTCTGGGTCGTATCTGAGCAATGTTTTGTCAAATCAAAATAAAACTACCCAGGCTAAATGTGTTGGATGAAAAAGCAATGGTTGTAAAGTTATAAAGATGTTTTTTTTTTAAAAACTACTGCTCTCTGAAACTGTTTCTATCTCTTATAGATGTGAAGTGCTACAGTGGTCACTTGACTCAATACTGATTAGATTGCTTTTGGTTTTCTCATGGAAACTGCAATACTTTCAGTTCCTGTCCTTGAATATTAGGAGACTGTGTTGCACAAAAAGTCTGTTGAAACTTGTACATTTTTTGAAGAAAATACAATGCTGCTTAATGTCCAGAACTTGCGGCCACAAGGTTAGGTAGTTGTGGGTGGTTGCTATGGTATCGGTAGAGTGTTTTGTGTGGTTTTTAGCATGTTGCTAGGGTGTTGCTATAGGTGTTTTGGGTGCTTGTGTATGTACCCAGAAGTTAAAAGAGCCCAATCACAATCTTTATGGGATTTTTATGATCTTGCATATGAAAATCATAAGTTTGATGGAAAAGTAATAGCACACTTCTTTTCAAAAAGCTGTATGATTTGAAATATCATTCTTATCTGTGGGGTTAGGAGTAGTGATGCATAGTGGGTAGATTACTTACAAATTGTTGTCCATTACTGATTCCAAATTACATGAGAAAAATTGTACTACTTTTTGATTACTTTTGACCCTAACTCATGTATCACGTTAATTTTAAATAGGATAATGTTGTACCATATTGATATAAAAAATATATATATTTACCTGCATGTCGTGTGACCATTAACCGATGTCAGAGAACCATGAACATTTATTATTAACTGAATTATTAAATTATTGCCTTAAAATCTCATGGGGTACTTCAAGTGTAAATATATTAGGTGAAAGAGGTTGAGATGGCAAAAAAGTGCCTGCATTACATGTTAATAAGAAATGAATTTATGCATTTTAATGTGTTTGAAACACAAAAGACTTCCAAAGACACACACACACAGTAGTGATACATGGTTAAATAGCCTACTCAATGATAATTCAAATAAAGTGTGTTCATCAGTAGTCGATGCAATGTTGAAACACTTCTTAAACCTGAAATGATTAATTTAATCTAATTACAAGTACTCAGAGTTTTTTTGAATCTGATTATGTAATCCAGATTACATGTAATCACTTACTTCTGGTATCTGTCAATATTCGATATTTAATTGTGCATGTTCCCAAAACTAATCTTAAAAACTGTCAGATTTAACTGCAAATCTCAAAATTCATATCCATTTTTCATACTGTATATCATAATGTCACTATGTGTAAATAGCATTTGACATTTCTATATATATATATATATATATATATATATATATATATATATATATATATATATATATGTATGTATATATAGACCATGGCAATCAATCAATAAACATTTTAATACTGGTGCTTAGTCGGGTGTTCGTTCAAATAGTATATGCATAACACAGTTTATCCATTCTATAACCTACTGTTTAGATACAATTTAGATTAAAAGAGTAAATTAATTTGCTGAGCAATAGGAATATCCAAAATGTTATTTGAAAATCCTTGTTCCTTTTATGCTGCATAGCAACTAAACACTAAATATTGTCACTGGGAATTCCTCTTTCTGAAATATGCTGCTGCTAGTTCTCTGCTAGGTTCTGCTAAAGTGCACAGCGTTCAGGACATTGTGAAAGTGGGTCAAATATTTGTGAACAGGGACAGTCTTTTGTCATGCAGATAACTAACAAAATCTCAACATGTTATTTTGCCTGTATACAGTGTGTGTGTGTGTATGTATATATATATATATATATATATATATATATATATATTACAGTAGATAACATAAATGCAAGCTTTAGGGTTCAGTTAAAGGCTAAAATGTTTAAGTATATTGGGTCTCCTTTTCACAGAAACCACATGGCACACGTTAATCTCATTTAGCCTTTGCCCATAGTCAACTTGAGCAGGTATATTCAGTCCACTCTACTGAAGCATACCCAATTACGACATTTCCTTCCCATTTGTTGTGACCCCCATCCCCCTCACACACACACCATCTGTGCTTCAGATAATACATCCACAGATAAGGTCCCATAAATACAAGGCAAGACAGCTATCATCAGCAAGATTAAACAGATGCTAACAGACCGACTCCAATCCATGGCTTGGATGAAATCGGCCTTGAATTTTTACGCTGACTGTTATTTTCAGATTGTAGAATCAAAGTCTAAGCTTTAAAGACGGACATGTTTTATGAATGTGCCTAGTTGCTGCACAGTGTTTTTCACTGCATAGTTCTATTCGCCTTTGCTCCACCTCAGTATCTGATTGAGTGCATTTTATCTGCAAGGACTGGATATCGGTACAAATTTCCAGATTTAAATTAGATTCTGATTTACGAGCTCTCGATTTTTAAATTACTTTGATTTGATTCTAATTCATCTGAGTACATTTCATTTGTAATGTCCAGTTTGTTTGCTTACGAAAGAAGTCTACTCTCCGCTAATGCTGTAAATTATACAGCACAGTGTTTTTCTGACGCAAACCAGTAACTCATCTTTTTAAACTATTCATTAAAAGAACTGGCTCAAAAAATGAATTTGTTCTGGAACTGACCTTAGTCAGGGTTTTGCCATATTTTACATTTTTTGACAGGAATGAAAATGAGGCTGTGAGAGAGAAGTACAGCATGTTCAATGTTGTTTAACAACATACTGATTGTTCAGCTGATGAAACATTTTTTCTGAAAAAAAAAAAATAAAAAAATAGAAACTTTCAGTAAACAAGAACTCCATAAAAAGTTGAAAGTTGTGAAAATATATGTACACTTGTTGTTTTTTGTTTTTGGGTCACTAATTTGTTCATGAATTGGATTATATTGATCCTGCTGTTTGGATTCGATTCACTAAAAATAATATTTGTCATTCGAAGTTATCCGGACAGTCCACACCTAACTTAAGTTTCTAATAAAGAACTGCCTCACAAGAGTAATTTGTTCATGAATCACTTTACACTTGTCACACTGTATGTTTATGATTCAATAAAATGAACCAGTGCATATGAGTCCATGAATTGGACTAAATATGTGTAATATGGTTTTATTTTATTTTTTTCATGCAGCCCATGAGGACGATGCGATATAATGCAATCTTGTCATTATTTTGCAGTACACTGTCTTTTTATTGCATAACATTCAAAATAGGCCACAAACTCACAATCATTAATCTATATTTTTACCAGCTCTGTCATCTGCAAATACTACTGATATCTCAAACCTGATAAAGAGCAATATTGGCAACAGTGAAATAGGATGAATGTTCAGTCCTCATCAGACTAGAGATCTTCTTCTGTGCATATTCAATAGATTTTTTTTCTTTGCATGTCCCTTGTTTCTTATCGTTTCATCTCAACTGTTGCTTGAAGAGTCGGTGCTGGTGCTCCAACGATAAACAACAATTGTCTTCAGTGTCTTCTCCACCCAAATGTTCTGTTAAGAACTAGATAATAACCCTACTGCATCCATCTTGACAGCAGGCACATTTGTTTCGCGTTTTGGGCTTTCCAGTGGACCCACAATTACTTGGGTTTCTCTGATGTCGCAATCTGTTCACATCAACCTTTAAAGTTCAATTGCAGGTCACGTCTTTGTCGACAACTATGGGACGTAACAAGCAGCAAAAAATAAAATGGTGCATCAACAAGATGGTGTGGGTGAAATAAAGCACAAGACTGCATTTCAGATTTGTTAACATGCAGCGTAATCTACCGAGTGGAGCTAAGGCTCACCACAAATCACCAAGAATTCAAGCTGAGCAATGTGGTTTACATTCTCAAGACAATGACCCACATTCGTCTCCTCCATTTAGCAAAAGGAATCATTGACTCAACTGGAAACATCTTAATTGATTATTTGTGTATGGCATATACAATGTTTCAGGGTATCATACTTCAGTTGGAGTGCAGTACTGTAATATTTATGGGACTTTGAGATGCCATGTTGAGAATGATAAAGCTTCTGTAACCTAACGACAAAGCTTTATTTGGCTAGTGCTGAGTAGCTGACAACATCATTTGGCTTAGGCGGAACAAATATTGACTGCTCATGCTTTGTTATACACAATAATCCCAGTCTAGTCAGTCTTTGTCTTGTGAGCCAGTCAAGCATTACAGAGACTGATACAGATCTTTGGTGATTATATTCTCTTGCTGACGTTCATTTACATTATGGTCATATAATGGAGAGTTTGTTACTGTAAAATGCATGTGAGATGGGCCATGGTATGAAATGGGGTTTGCCTCAGTAATTTAGGTTAGTTATAGGATACTATATGCTGGTTAGTGTAAACATGTGCGATGTAGACATGTGTAGTACAGCCATATGACTCTCTCGTGAGTAACAGACAGCAGACATGTCTATTTTAGCCTCTTGTTGTCTTGCAATCTTGGAAATGACCCATACAGCAGATTTGTTGTTCCTCACAGCAGTCCGCAGGTGATACGAACATCAGTCGAGAAGGAACTCTGGTGCAAGCGTAACAAAATAAAGGTTTCTTGTCTAGAACACAAACAAATGAATGCATTTTAGCTATATCTGATTCATTAACAAATTGTGAATATAGTGCACAAGACATATGGAGTACTTCTATGCCATTTTTCAGTTCTTGTTGAGTATTGGAGTTGAGTAACTTCAGTTCCCATTCATTATAATTTCATGGAAAAGAGCAACCAGTGCAGTCTTCAAAATGTCTCCTTTCATGTTTAACACGACAAAGAAATTCTTACAGATTTAGAACAACATGGGAATAGTAAATGAAAACAGAAGTTATCAGAAATATCCCTTTAGCGTGATTTGAGAGATATTGAAATGGCAGTTTCCAAAAGCTCTTTCAGCCAGAGCTAAGAAAGAGACAACACAAAATAATGTGTTCAATCCAACCCTCTTGGATATAACATCTGGCTCTCATGACTGCAGACGTTAGTTTGATTCTAGAAGTTTATACAGTTTACTTGGAGATGAAAAGCCTGAGAGTTTTCTCCTCCCATTTCGACAAGGCACGTCACCCTGAATTGAACCTTGGGAGTAGACTTAGTTAGCATAAAATCTAACACCAAAGAGGCCACTGCTGAAAGAAAACAGAAGGGCTTAATGCAGACCTTCACACTGAGAAGAGAAGCCACTCCTTTTACCATCAAATCGGACACAGTGCTGACAGGTGACCAGTCGAGTGACTTCTAGGTTAATAGCCATTGGCACCTACACCTACATCTGCCATTAGTTTTGTTTATTTAAATAGCCTTAAGAGTCACAGAAGGTGCGTCCACAACTCACTAGCCAACTCATCAATTCCAAGTTAGTGAGCAAGAGGAAGCCTCTTCAAAAGGAATTCCCCTCGCTCAGCCGAGTGTCCTGCTTGGGGGCATGACCTTTTGTCCAACTTTGTTCTCCGAGCAGAAAGGGATTGGAACATACAATTACACGGCTCACTAGGGTTCCCCTTCACCCTTTCCAGAACTCGAAGAGGGGGATTCATGGAATGAGGTAACCCACGGGGAGAATTTCTAAGAAGTGTTTACCCTAAACGTGAGCTCTGCACAGTGCTGAAGGTGGAGAGAGAGCAAAAGAAAGGGAAGTAGGTTGGTACTGCAGAGAAACATTGAGGTTGTTCCACTCATGAGGCCTCATGGTTTCAGGGGCAAATCCCCTCTTTCCCAAGACCCAGAGACAGACGGTGCGTTGGGCTGCATCTCCTCCTCCACCACTGCGTCTCCTCTCATGCCACCAGCCCCCAACCAATCTGGGGCAGGATGTGTAGATGGCTACACCTTAGGAGCAGAACAGAAAGGACACCACCTATTCCTATGTTTCTTGTCAATGCAGAACACCTGCTATGTTTCAATGGTTCAGCCCCCTCTGCAAAGGTTGGGAACAGAGGAGAATTGTTAAAATACCTACATATCATCTAAAGAATATGTTTTTTTTTCTCCTTCTCAAATCATTAGAGGTGGTTGCTTAGGCATGAATCCCTATTTAGATTGCTCATAGGGTTACTGATTGGACAAAATGTAGCTTTTCTTACACTGTTTGTGCTACAAACATGAATTTTACCTCAAATGTCGAGGAAAGGTGTGCTATTACTTTTCTAAGTGATTGGATTTGTGATATCTACCTGGTAAGCTTACATTGAAAGAGGGATCAGGCCTTATCTAAGAACTAGAATATCATGAAGACTTGGGGGTTTTCATCAGAAATAAGGGATCAGGCCTTATCTAAGGACTAGAATATCATGGAAACTTGGGGGTTTTCATCAGAAAATGTAAAAATCTAGCATCTGAGAAGCTGAGCAGGAATTAGATGCTTTACTTGTCAGCATAATTGCAAGATTATGTAGGCTTTATAAAACTCTTCATTGCCAAATTACATAAGTAAATAATTTAGATGGATAGCAATGGGCTTTGTCATGAGTGTCTAAGCAGTGGCATCATCAAAAATCATATTGGACAACTTGAGTTTCATTGGAAGAGATATTGAAGTATGAAAATTTATAAACACAGTGTGTATCAGAATAGAGTCTACTAATAAAAAGCAAGAAAACACCAGGATCAGCATGGAAACTGCACTATTCATATGTTTACCCAAAACATCCTGTGTAATTGCAGTAGGTCTCTCATGAGAGTGATATGACACCTCTCGCGGTCTGTCTCTCGTGTTCGCTCCCTCCCACCCATCCCAGCCCCCACAATTCCACACAGGAAACAAGCTGTAATCCTCATTACTGTTGTTTTTTACTGCTTTGTTAGGGCTTGCTGAGTTGTGCTCAGTCAACGCAACCACTTTTTTGAACATCTGACAATTAAAATGGGAGTCTTGGCACAAATAGTACATACACAAACACTGGTGGAAAGACTGGTTAAATTTGAGTTAAATGGGTAATTATGAGACCCAGCAATAAAAAAGATTGCATCGGTGCTATAGAGAAATCTAAAAGTCTTTACATTTTTTCTTATAGGAAAAGGGGAAAAAGGCATCTTGGCCCACTTTATTAATCCCACAGTGCATCCAAAACACTCTGGCATGTCATATTTCACATTTTGTTCAAGGCTTGAATTTCACATCTGTGTTCTTGTTGACAATGTTTTGTATCATTCAGCGCTAACCTTTGACAAAACGTTCCCATCACTCCATCCTTAAATTAATGAAATCCTCTCCATCAGTAATGTTGTGTCCTGATGACATGACATGAAAACTGTGGTAAATCCTAATGCTTTCCACATGCCTTGAGAAATGTGAGCGAGTTTGAACCATAAACAACGGTATGAGGCACTGCAGGGCTGGTTAGCATTTTGAGCTAGCCACTGCTAATAGATTAGCCTTTAGCAAGCAGTCTTTCTCCATTTAAAGAGCATTCAGAATATTTTCTGTATTTTCTAGCAACATATAAATAGCAAGTATTTCATTATAATACAGGAGATAGTTTACCAGTGACTTGAAAATGTAGTATGAACATATTTCACAATCTCCTTTTTTGTTCCACTAAGGAAAAGGTATTTCAAAGTAATTCCAGCCTGATCTCAGTAGTATTAATAGGTATTCATACGTAATGTTGATATGCAAAACATACACTATGGAAGTAGTGACCGTATCTAAAAGGTGGAAAAGTGTTTAAATATTGGCAGCTTTAGAAATGTAAATAATCCTTAGAAAATCTTTACAATTGTAAATGTATTTAAATTGTCACTATAATATACATATCTTTTACCCCTTTACCCCTACCCTAAAACTAAACACTGTTCTATAATCTAAAAAACTTAGTAGGTAGATAAATGTACAGTGACAATAATTTACTTGATTAAATATTCACAAAATATTCACTCATTTCAACTTTTCAAAGCATATCTTTGGTAAAGTGATGGAATCCTTTAAAGGGATAGTTCACCCAAAAATGAAAATTATGTCATCAATTACTCACCCTCATGTCGTTCCAAACCTGTATAGACAGCAATGGAACTACCATGTTAAAGGTCCAGAAAGTTAGTAAGGACATTGTAAAAATAGTCCATGTGACATCAGTGGTTCTACAATAAGCTACAATAATATGTTTTGTGTGCGTCAAAGACTGACACGGAAGAGAAGAAACTGTTGAATAAAGGTATTATTTTTGTTTTCTTTGTGCACAAAAATATTCTCGTAACTTCATAAAATTATGGTTGAACCACTGATGATGTCATGGACTATTTTATGATGTCCTTACTACCTTACTGGGACTTCAATGTGTCAGTTCCGTTGCTGTCTACGCAAAGTCAGAAAGCTCTCAGAATTCATCAAAAATATCTTAATTTGTGTTCTGAAGATGAATAAAGGTCTTGCGAGTTTGGAACGACATGAGGGAGAATAATTAAAGGGATATTTCACCCAAAAATTCTGTCATTAATAATTCAACCTCATGTCATTTCAAATCTGTAAGACCTTTGGTCATCTTTGGAACACAAATTAAGTTAATTTTGATGAATTCCAAGAGATCTCTGACCCTCCCATAGACAGCAAGCATACTACCACAGTCATGTTCCAGAAACGTAGCAAGGTTAAAATAATCTATGTGATATCATTGGTTCAACCGTAACTTTATGAAGCTACGAAAATACTTTTTGTGCACAAAGAATACAAAAAGAACGACTTTATTCAACAGTTGGTCTTCTCCGCGTCACCCTGGCGCCATTTTAGAGAGTATCCACTGAACAAAAACAACATATGCTGTTCTTTGTCAGCCACAACACGCAGATACGTTGTTTTCGTTCAGATCAAAGCATACAACGTAGACAACATATCCTCGTGTTATTGTTGAATAAAGTCATTATTTTTGTTTTCTTTGAGCACAAAAAGTATTCTCGTAGCTTTGTAAAATTACAGTTGTGAAAATGATGTTGTATGGTTTATTTTTTTAGATGTGTATGTTATGTTTTTGTGGATTTTGTGTGTTGTTGTGTTTTTGGGATATATGTGGGGGTGTGAGATATCTCTGGGTTTTTATCAAAAATATCTTAATTTGTGTTCCGAAAATGAACGAAGGGCTTACAGGTTTGGAACGACATGAGGGTGAGTAATTAATGACAGAATTAAAAATTTTTGTAAACTATCCCTTTACAGCAGCACTATGTAACTTTTTCTGTATTCAAAATTTGCTAAATGTATATAATGGGCAAGTACATCATGAATTCATCTTCAAAACCACGTTTTTGTCTGATCCCGAATCACTACTTATAATAAGTGCTTATGTTTGGACTATTGATGCCTGGTCGGGTCGTCACCGCTGTGGAGAAACACAAGCCTGCGTGAATCGCCATAGACATAAACTTAGAGAACTGGCTCCGGTTACAATGTTCTTCCGCGGGATTCATGCAGTTCTGTTTAATAACGGCTAGGGCGCCTAAAGTTATATAGTGCTGCTTTAAATTGAGTTGAAAACAGTGCCTGGAAATGAAAATGTTATAATGTCAAATGATGTAAATGCATTGAATAAATGTTAAATATGGCGTAGAGCGTATCTAATGCTATTAATTTGCATAAAACCAACCTCTTAATTCCAAGTCTCAAGAAGGCCAACTAAAGGTCACTGGCTTCAATTTCACCAACTGTGAGTGATGTTTACCTGAAGGAGTAGGCACGTGCCTGTGATGGTCTCACACTGAAAGCATGCAGTGATGTGGTAATCAACGGGTGCGTCCCTCACTGCATGTGATACTGTGACTTTGTTATGACTGTCATTAAAAAGATCAATTGTATAAAAGCTTGAACAAAGATTTTTCTTAAAAACAGTGTAATGCATTAGATTAGTGATTCTAAAGTCAGTCTCTAACAGTCTCTCCGGTGTCTGTTTTGACATATCCAGTATGTTCTGCTGTACTTCATTCAAGGTTGACTAGTTGAACTAGTAGAGCCACAGGTTCAAATCCTCCTGTCTCTAGAAGCTCTGCTGGGAGAAATCGACATGCCACGGCATGCCTTGCTATCAGCTCTGTGTAAAGTTTTCCTTTCTCTCTGGTGCTTGTCTAACCTATGTTTCACTTTTCGCAGGATGGCATGAATTCTGAAAGACCCAAACATGAATGGTCCCACCTGTCCGTCTCTTGTACCTTATTCTCTCAGAACATGAGGTGTACGTGATCCGCCGTTCGTTCCCACCTTCCCCTCCTCCAAACACACGTGGGGAAAGTAAAGAGCGGAAACGCACACCTTTGTGCCTTCTGGCGCTGTTGTCTGTCACTATAGTAACCAGGTGGGGCCGTCAGCTTCCAGGTAGGACAGACACCTGCTGCATTATTCATCTCTGCAATGCGTAGCTGCCTGTAATCTGACTACACGGGAACAAATATCCCTTGACGCCAGACTGTGAAGTTTCTCTTCCACATTTTCTTTGAACCCACGTCCTTTATTCTCGAACTTTTGAGGAGGTTGAAATCGGCTAAATTGACCTTGTAATACATTTCTAAGAAGTGTTTTCCATAGATTAGCACATATGGGACTAATTTGGGGGGAGGAGGTTAACCTGCAGGCCAGCTGTTTACTATATTTTCCCTCTTTTTGGAAACATGTCAGGGCAAAAATATTTGGAAATTTACAAGTAGAAAACAAAGCAATGCGTTCATGACAGATGTTGGACATCTACAACACGACACAATAAACTTCATGCCTGCGCATGTTTGTTTAGTCGGCTTGGTGTCTGGTTGGATTGATTTTTTCCATGTGGACTAAGCAGTGATTCAGAAATGTTAACAGACCTTAATGTGAGCTTTTGAGTAGATCTGATGAGTCCATCAGACAGTTCCTAGAAACTTTGTATGTGACCCTCTACAGTTGGCCTTGTCAATAGAGAGGTTATGTTGAATCATGGACGTGACCACCTGCAAGATACTAGTGATAACTGGTTCAGGCAGTAAAGATACCTGATGTAATTGCTTGAAAACATATCATTTTCATACTGTTGCCTAACACAAAAAGTGTCGGTTGACAAGACGTACAACAGGAGGAGACGTTCAAACAGGAAGCAAATTAGCATGGCACTGTTGACCTAAAACTTATCTCTTATGCAAATCAGGCAGACAAAGAGACCAGGAAGTGAAAGTTCATGCCAGCTCCTTCTAGTTAGAATATGTAAGCAATGTGAGAAACAATGTAGTGTGAGCGCTATCTACTGGTAAGAAATATATTACAACTCAAAAGTGATGAGTCCGGAAAATGATGACCTGTTAGCAGTAACTAACAATAGCATAAATAATCTTTTAAAATTATATATATATATATATATATATATATATATATATATATATATATATATATATATATATATATATATATATATATAATATTAAAATACTAAACCAAATTAATTTGTTTAATATTATTTGAATATTTTCTATTATTTTAATATTTTATTTTATCTATCTATCTATCTATATGTCTGTCTGTCTGTCTGTCTGTCTGTTTATTTATTGTTTTACATGTCTGTTTATTTGTCTATCTATCTGGCATGTTTTTTTCTTCTTCTAAAATAAGTAATCTTTTGCTAATATGTATTTATTTTAAAACAACTCATCAGTCTCCAGTCTTGAAATTGGATGTGTCACTTGATATGATCCCCACCAGCGCAGATTACATTAAGTTCATGCTTATAATTCTGCATTGTCATTTAAGGTCTGCTGAGCTCTGTGGGTAATGTTAGTGTATGGAAATCCAGCTTAAGACAATGGATTGGGTTTCAGCACATTCCTGAGAGGGGAGATCATGTGCAAACCCTCGGCTGCCTTACTCATTTGTTTTCACATATCAAATATTCTCACTTAGACAGGGGCTGTGTATAATACACTCAGGCTCATATGCATTCTGATATTTATTTGTTCAGGACAGCCAAGGCTGGTCAAAGGAAATAGACATTTTATAATAAAACAAGGTGTAAATGCATTGCCTGTTTCAAATAACAAATCCATGCTTTCATAGTGCTTTTTTTATATTTGTTTATGCTACAAAATAGTGCTAAAAAGCCGATACAGTTTGGTGTCCGCTGGGAGCCTTCAGGTTTTTGTGGAGAGCTCTGGTCACCATAACAGGCTCATGAGTTGTAGGGAATTAGAATGTGCGCCTGAGCCATCTGCGCCTATAAAGCTCATTTGTGTCTGCTTACGAGGAGAAATTATGCATTATCTGTTCTTAAAGCAATGGTAACACTTTGAGTATTGTTTCCTGGAAGGCAAGCACTTCTATTTGAGGAAAGCCTTCATTGTTTAGAGCACAATGACAGCTATTGTGAAGTTCACAGAATTCGTCATAGGTAAGAGTGTTTATGTCTTGTGTTTACGCATGCTGTAGACTCATCTGTAGGTACTTGAAATGGTATTGTTGTGAGTTTATTGTATGTCAGGGATTCGATTAGCAAATGCACTCATCTGTGGCATTTAATCAAAAGTGTTGGAGGAATTAGTAGATGTTTTAATTTTAGCCTGTAAACTAATCAGTGTTTTTCATGGCTTGTTTTAAATCCCCTCGTGCATGAGGCCATTTTTTTGGATTGGTTTTTATGAATTATGATATTGTCATTTTAGAAATCATAAAGCCTCATAAATAATACAAAATCGAGCAATCTGTGGGTCCCTACTCTAATGTAAAACTAGAAATGGTTCATTTCTAACAAACTGACAGGTTGCCAGTCTGAACTCTACATGTGACAGAAGTCTATCTTTTTGTTCTTTGGATGAGCAGACACACAGTAGCTCTATTCACATCAGCTGTGGTGTTCTTGACTTGACATGGATTACTTTACTTTTCATCCTCTTATAATGAGATGAGGAGCTGTGCATTTGTTCACCGGGTTGACATGACCTTGTTATATTGACGTCTTCAGCCAATGTATCAAATAAAATACGAAATTAATGAATACACTAAGAAAACAAACAAATTTTACACACACAATCACTGGTTTCCATTTTTTGATTTTCTGTAGATGTAATGGTTTTTATACTGTACAAACTGTATTTTCTATCCTGTTATCCTAACCCTACCCATCACAGAAAGATTTCTGCTATTTTAGATAAAAAAAAATTTTAAAAATCATTCTGCATGATTTATAAGCTGTTTTACTCATAGAGACAAAATAATATAAGAAAGAAAGAAAGAAAGAAAGAAAGAAAGAAAGAAAGAAAGAAAGAAAGAAAGAAAGAAAACAGTAAAATAACTACAACTTTAACTAAAATTAAATACATTTTCATTTAAAATATAATTTAAATATAAAGACAAAAAAAGGTCAAGTGCCCTCAAGATCAAAATTGTGTGTGTGTGTGTGTGTAAACTAAAATTAAAACTAAAACATAAAAAAACCTGAAATAAAATAAATCTTAACTAATATTAAAATATGAATAAATGAATGAAAAAAAAATTACTAAAACTTTTAACTAAAATTAAAATTATTTTAATTTTAATTTAAAATATAATTAAAATATAATGACAAAAAAAATGTCAAGTTCCCCTCAAGGTCAAAATTTAATGGTATAAACTTCCTTCCTGTGTGTGTGTGTGTGTGTGTGTGTGTGTGTGTGTGTGTGTGTGTGTGTGTGTGTGTGTGTGTGTGTGTGTGTGTGTGTGTGTGTGTGTGTGTGAACTGAAATTAAAACTAAAACCATTAAAAAAATAAATACCTGAAATAAAATAAATATTAACTAAAATAAAAAAATGAATGAATCAATGAATGAAAAAATATAAAAAAAAACTATATAGACATACATAATTAAAAAAAATACAAAAAAAAATTAATACAACTTTAACTAAAATTAAAATGATTTTTATTTTAATTTAACATATAATTAAAATATTATAATTTAAAATATAATCTCAGTGATACTAAAGTAACACAAGATGTTATAAACATTATCATATATAGCACATATACAAAGCATACATATAATAAACAATTTAATTATTAGTATTTGGTAATTTTTTGTGATTGTTAGTAATTTACTAGTAATTTACTTTTTACTTAGTGCTTGTTACTGTGTGATTTTAATTATATACATATACATATAATACAATAGTAAAAATAATAGTAATGTTAAAGCTTTAGTAATTAATCTAGAAAATGTGTAATATGTATGGAGATTAGTAGAAATTGTATAGATATGAAGTGATACTACGAACACATGCAATTACAACAATAACCACAAGAGGACAATATTCTACTTTTCAGATGTTCACGTCACATTAATACAGAAAGGTTCCTCTCAGTGTAATTGATGTGAAAGTTCTGGAAGCTGCGCATCTGTTTCAGGTTTCATTTGAACGATTCTTTTATTTCTGTGTGCATTAAGAGATAAATTAATTTCATTTGTGTCCTCATTTAAAATAATCCTTTGGTTGTACAGTGCTAATCTCTGCGCGTTTGATTATTTAGATGGTTCACCTACCTTTAACAAAAAGGATACCAGCTTGTTTGGAATAAAATCACAGTGAGGTAAATATTGGTATGGTTTGCAAAACCGTCGGTCCTCACAAACTTTCTTTTCAAACTTCACCACAGTGAGTCAGGCATATCATGGTTAGTGTGTAGGCCTACCTGTTTTCTTATTGTAACTCAAGTCTTCAAAGTCCAGGAGAAACATCCTCACAAAGTTTGCATGTTTTCAAAACCTTTTTGGCCCGCAGTGTCCCAAAGTAGATTTACCTTCAATAACCATTTATTAAATCTCTGCCCCATTAAAGTCGCGAGCTTCCAAGAGCTGGCTGCATTAATCCTGATTACAGGCTGTCAAGCGGAGGAAACGGGGTCTATCTGTCATCGAGAGATGGTTTATCCTCATCTGCGACTTTCTGTCTTCAGTTAAGGGCGGGAGAAGCCAAAGAATGAACATCGGGAGATGAGTTTGAGCGCTGATAGTGCAGGGACTGCTTTAGAGAAAGAGCAAAAAAGGGTCTTAGAGGGTCCGACACGGTCATGAGTCTTTGAGGTGCAGCGTGAACGGGACACATGGAGAGGGGTGGTAGAAGAGCCAGTGGCTCCATCAAACGGGCCTCCATCAAACGCTCAACATCATTGTCTCAGAAGGTAAGAGTGTCCACTGCTTTAGGGAGGTTTAGGGCCGTTACCTTGAATTTGATTCGGTGATTGAAATGAGTGAAAATGTGTTCTTCTTTATGAGTGAAGTCAGGTGTATGTGACATGATACTGAGCCAGGTATTCAAAGCAGGGTTAATATAGTTAACTACTTAAACTAAAACCATTAAGAAGACATGACCATGATCCATGATCAACTTGGGCTACATATTCTTATAATTCTTTCCATAATGCACTTCTAATACAAAATCAGTACTGCTTGTTATTATTTTTTTTATTTTTTTTACATATTCTGTGCTTTTTAACTTAAGCTAAAGCATTGCAAAATATATCATATTATACAACTGTTAAGCATTTTCAAACAGGGTTAACCTTACTGTAGTACACAACACTGATTACTGTCAGACTTTCAAAATCCTTCACATGAATTAAGATTTTAATTGAATTTTAATGCACAGCCACCACAAAATCAAATTTTAGCGCCTCTTTTTACTTTTAGAACATTCTGAGGTTAAATACAGGTTTATGATACTATGATACTGTTTTTGAAATCAAATCTTTGCATAGCTATGACAGGAAACACTGGCATCTGGGCAAAAAACAACAATGCATTGGGCAAAAAAACAGTTAATCTTTTAAGCATATAAGCATATACCTAAACCTAAATAGGAAATAAGACAGTTATTGAATAAACATTTGTTATATTCTGTGGCCTATAAGCTCATATTTTAGAGCAGCCAGTGAGTAATATTCAGATGTAACCCCCTTTGTAATCATTAACATTTTCATAATTAATTGTAATTTAATTACACTTTTTTTCTCAGTAATTGTAACAGATTAGTTACATTTATTTTGTAATTAAATTATGTAACACCACTACATGTAACTCGTTACTGCCCAACACTAATTATATTTTAGAAATAATTTAATATAATATATTATATAACAGGTGATCCTGGACCACAAAACCAGTCATAAGTAGCACGGGTATATTTGTAGCAATAGCCAAAAATATGTTGTATGGGTCAAAATTATACATTTTTCTTTTATGCCAAAAATCATTAGGATATTAAGTAAAGATCATGTTTCATGAAGATATTTTGTACATTTCCTACTGTATTTATATATATCAAAACTTAATTTTTGATTAGTAATATGCATTGCTAAGGACTTCATTTAGACAGATTTAAAGGCGATTTTCTCAATATTTTATTTATTTATTTATTTATTTTCACCCTCAGATTACAGATATTCAAATAGTAGTATCTCGGCCAAATATAGTCCTAATCTAACAAACCACACATCATTAGGAAGCTTATTTATTTAGATTTCATGTGATGTATAAATCTCAATTTCGAAAAAATAACACTTATGACTGGTTTTGTCATTCAGGATCACATATAATAGCTCACATTGCATTTTCCACTTATATTTCCACCTTTGTTGAAGTTTTTAAAAATGGTTAATGTGAAAAATGTATTTCTTCCCTCTTTATATCTTGCTGATTATCTTTACAGTTGTAGCTTTAACAACGGACACTGCTACGAATTGGAAAAACAAATTTAACTTGTTACAATGTTGCAAAACATGAAATTAGAGATGTATTATATAAAACAGATTTGCATCTTTGATTTAAATCTCTTACTAATCCAACTCCTAATCACAAGAGAGAGCAAAAGGGCAGTTCCAGCCCAAGCAGCACCTCTGTGGTTTGATGCTCCTCCGCTGCCTCTAATCCCCATAATGCCCAGTATGAGCACCAGCAGCTGGGCAAGATTAAGCACTTTACCTCCCTACTTTTTAAATGTCTGCTTTCATGTGATTAAGACTGAAAATATAGCTTGCAGAACTGCCCAAGGAATCAAATATATCTTTACACTGGTAGCCTCTCGTCCGGGTCGAGTGTGGCACTTTCTGATGTAATACATGTAGGAACTGTCAAAATAAGCAAGTTTACTCAGTATCTTCTAGTAGTGGGTAAACAGGTCAGAATGCATAAATCCAATTCCGGTGAAGATTTACAAACCTTAGAAATGAGTGTTTAGTGAATACATGAAATCATAAGTAATGCCTTTATTATTTTCTGTACAGTAAAAACAGGGTTTTTCTTAAAAAAAAAAAAAAGAATAAGACAGCACATGCAAATAGACGTGCAAACAAAATTTTGAGGGATGATTGTCCAGTCTAAGTAAATGAGGAAAGAAGGACGTGACTGTTACTAAAACACTTCCTTTGACATTTGCATGCATCCTCCAAAATTTAGACCTTTTTTTTTGGTCTCTGCCCCTTCCCCCTCGCTCAAAGACAGACAAAAACATTCTCACACAAACATAGTTGTCTAAAAAATGTGTCTTATGACTAAGAAATCTCAAGGCTAATCAGTGACATGTTGGTCTCATGTGATGATGGCTAACTGGATTTTCAAACCCACAGAGACAATGAGTCTTTTTAAAGGGCAGAGTAAGAAGGGGAAAGCACTGTTTTAAAAAGGATAAGTATGTTAAACTTACCCAAAAATCCACATGCCTATTGTCTCCAGACCTGGTATAACCTCTATAAAACTTAAAAGTAAGATATTTCTCCCTCTCTTGCTAGTTGTTTATTATAGATAGATAGATAGATAGATAGATAGATAGATAGATAGATAGATAGACAGACAAACAGACAGATAGATAGACAGAGACAATTGGATAGATAGATAGATAGATAGATAGATAGATAGATAGAAAGACAGATAGATAGATAGATAGATAGATAGATAGATAGATAGATAGATAGATAGATAGATAGATAGATAGATAGATAGATAGATAGACAGACAGACAGACAGACCTCACGTCTCAAAGTGTTTATACAAGGTTGTTGTGTTAACTGTGAGCACAAATCAAATCCCACACTGCTCATTAGTTTGAAGGAATGGGACTGTTGCCCTCTCATGTGATCTTCAATGTCTAGTTTTGGAGAGGCTCATACAATTCATGAAGTGTGTGAACAGACAATGCCATATCTAAATTTCAGTAAGCATGTATTTGCAGACTTGTACAAAAACTGGGGGAAGGATTTGCCTAAACATTTAATCTGATTTCCCCCTTTCAGCTCTCACAAATCGCAGCTGCAATCCTATTTATGAACAAACGCCTTTTTAGTTGAGCAACAACGTGCGAGATGTCTGACTATGTGGAAAGACTCAATAGTGTTGATTGTTGCCAGGTTTGCTATAGGCCTTGTTAATTTAAGCAAGAAAATCAGATTTTTCCTCCTAGAGAGCTTTTGTGCATTTTTCTGAACAAAGCTGATGAGCTCTTAGCGGATTTGAGTTTTAATTGTTGTGGATAATGAGTTTAAACTAGCCAAAATAAGTGCGTCACACTGGCTGAACTACTGCAGTGGCAAGAGCCCTTTGTCTTCAAGAGCTTTAATTACCAGTTGTCCACGTGCGTTTTGATGACAGCACCAAACTGCTGAAAGAGTGAGATGGTTGAGGAAAGAACCCATTGAAAAGTACTTTAAACCAATGATCTCACCATTTCAATTTGACCCATAAAGGGCAACAATGGACATCTTCATTTTGGGTGGAATCTCCCTGTGTTTTCAATGGTTGACCAAGCAGCCCTGCTGATTAATAGATTTTAAACCAGCCAAATGTGGTTATATAGGTTCCATGCCTAATGCCAAATTAATCAGTCTGGTCTGTTCTGAGGGCATTTTAAAGCTGGTCATGATAATAGACCCAAGCAAACACAAGCTTGGACTGATTTACTGATTATTTACTGTTTTCCAAATACTGGTCACTCAAAGCCTCTCAAAATGATTTGTGAATATCTTTACAAATGTAACTTCTCAAATCAACTGATGAAACACCCTCCATTGAGTACAGTTCCTCACTTAAATGCTTCTCTTCTTTTGAAATAAAGGACTGTTAGATGTCAGTACTGTCATCAATGCTTAGAGGTGATTGTTAGTCCGTCAGAACCGTTTTCCCCCCACAACACGGTTGGTGAAAATAGAGCTTAACAACAATTAGTATTGGATGACCTTGCCCCCAACTGGAGTCCTGTCATGTCTTAACTAGGCCTCTTTTCAAAAGAATGCCTGTGCCCAATTCTCTCAATTATGCAAATTGGGCTTGAAATCAAAGTGGTCGGAGGAGGGTGACACTTTCAAATGAAAAGCTTTGAGTTCCTTCAGTTTCTAGAGTTTCTAGATACAAACCTGTCTTTCTACATTAACTCGCGAGAAGTGTTTGTGGTAGAAAAGCCGTCTCTCAAGGTTTTCTGAGCTTAAGAAGTGTGTTTCACAGGGGTTGTGAAGCTATCAAAGTAGATTTGTTGTGCTTTGCTCCAGCGAGGGATGAAAATACCCTGTGGGCTAGGAGAGAGGGGTCATGGGACTCCCAAAAGGATTACCTTGAACTGGAGTCATGGGACGTGCCCTGAACAAAGAGCTTGCTCACATGCTCATCATATGAACAGCCCCTCATAAAGTGATGAAGTTTCATGTCTTGTGGGATTCATTGGGCACCGGTGCTCTGGGAAAGAGCACCCCTCGCCAGCGGAGCTCCAGGAGGGATCGCTGATGCCGAAAGTTTCTCTTTGGCACCTTCTTGATGTTGATTAGAGGCTCTACAGGTAGGACCCTGGCTAGCTAACACTGGGTGACCAGAAGGAACCCAGGGATCTGTGGTCTACTGATGTGATGATGGGGTAGAAATGATCAGGATTGGGATTACGAGATTGTAATATTGGGATTGATTTACAATTTTTTTCTTGTTTCTCTTGAGGCAACAAAAATGAGCAGTTTCCAATAAAACATTATCTTTGTTAAACAATGTATGATTTTAAAAAAGTTTTTTTTTTTAAGTTTAAAAAGTGCAAAAATGACTGATTTATATTTATTATTGTGCAATGGAGAGCCATGGTTTTGTGGTTTTCTAATGTGTTCTGTCTTTCTTATCATTAATGTTCTGTGACTGATTTTTCGAGGGAGATTTGCCTCAAAAGCTTTCGTCTTAATTAGGGCTGAACCAACAAAAGCCCAGACAGATATTGTTTTGAACCAAAGGTTATTTTCGTCCAGTGCCCGAGCACAAATCTGGCACTACAGAATCTTTTTCGAAAGCTAAAAATGTTGGTGGGTTTCCATGGCACTTTCTCGGAACAGAAAAAAAGAGACAAATGGTCTTGAGCAGAGTTTGCACTCTAATTTGCTATGCACTAATAATTTCAGGCAAAACAGGCTGCAGCCTGGATCTGGTCAATGACTCTCTGTATGTGATGGCATTCAACTCATATCTACACATCTTGAAGCAACAGTTAGTTGTTTTGCAGTTTTAGTAGCTGACTATGGGAACTGTTAAAGACTAGCATTATCTTTGTACTAGTATATTCCTAAAAGCACACTTATCACTGGTAATGGTGAACAAATGCATTTCACCAGAAGTCAACATAGTTAATCACTTTAGATATTTGCCACCTACATATTTTCTCTTCCATGTGTTCTGTATATCTACGGCTTGTGCATACTGTACCACTCATACTTTAGTAAGGATTATCATCGCAAAGAGGATTTGCTCTATTCACTCTGGGCAAACTCAAGGCACTAAAAGCAGTTCTTGCTGTAATTGATGTTATACATATATTAATATGGTTGAATGGTACATTGAATATATGTGTAATAATGTAGGTTTGTGCTTGTATAAGCAAACTACTATTTTATTTTATTTTAATCATTTGAATTGATTTTCATAATAATGTGAATTGTGAACTTTCCCCTTTCTGCTTCTTTGTGCCGGAAAAGTATTTATTTTAGTTTAGTTTATTATTTGATGGCCTATTTACTGTCTTTTCTTGTCTGTTTCTTAGGGCCAGAAAGCTTGGATTGAGAAAACCTTTAACAAAAGAGAATGTATCCACATATTTCCAGCCAAGGACCCAACACGGTGAGCTTTCCTATTTTGAACAATTTCAAAAGAACACGTAACTACATATAATGACACCATTGTGCGAAACAAATTACCTCTATGACTCATTCTGTTTTGAGGCTTTTTAGACTCTTATGTAATGAGGGGTGATGTGTGACATCATAAAGCCCTTTCACAGATCACTATGTGGGCATGTTTAAATGCTGGATGTGAGGGGGGCAGTGTAGTGTTCAGTCCACCACACTTCCTGTGGGTGGAGGGATGCCAGGGTGTGCACTGATGCATGAACCCATTGAACATTGGCTGCAGTTTAGACACAGCCCTGATAGGTGGTCTGCGTGCACAGAAAAACAGGAAGTACCATCAAACCAAATTATTTTCATGATGAAATGTCAACTAATTGAGTTACGTAAGCAACATCCTGTTGCATGCAATAAAACAAACCTCCACCATTACTTCTGCTGTGATTTTCCTCAGGTGCGCCTGTGGTTATCTAGTGACTCAGCACACGGCCATTGCAGCAGGCGCCGTCACCAACAAGCCCTCCGAAGAGAACAAGCTTGTGCAAGTGGACCCTCCTCAGGAGAAGTGGTCGGTGGTCAAACATACCCAGACCGTCCCCACAGACGCCTATGGTACCATTGAATTTCAAGGAGGAGGATTTATCAACAAAGCCATGGTATTTTGAACATTATGGGTTGAATTTACTAACTAGTTATATTATTATTAAACCTAGTATTTTGACGCAAAAACAGTTTTATTTGATAACCACCTGTAAGCAGGATTCTCTGTTAATTCCCTCTCGAGATTTGAAGTCTAAATAATCCAATAATTTAAAGTAAAGGACCATGTTAGCATAGTTCATGTATTGAGGAAATAAACATATTTCTTTCAAGAATAATGGTTAAATTATTTGTTTTATGTATAATTAATTAATTTATTTTAAGTGACCATATGAAGATCTGACATTAAGCTTATAATTCAATATCTCTTACAGTATATTCGGGTGTGATTTTTATATCAGTTCATGGTGGCCTTCAGAACTTTGACCTGCAGCCCAAACTCAAGCAAGTTTTTGGGAAAGGCCTGATCAAGGCTGCCGTGACCACCGGAGCATGGATCTTCACTGGTGGAGTCAGCACTGGTAGGTATTTTTTGAGTACAACAGGGATGGGCAACTCCGGTCCTGACGGACCACTGTCCTGCAAAGTTTAGCTCTATCTCCACTCAAGCATACCTGAAAAAAATCGAGCCAAAATCTTCAGGATTACTAGAAAAGGTGTGTTTAATTGGGGATAGAGGTAAATTCTGCAAGACAGTGGTCCTGCAGGACCGGAGTTGCTCATCCCTGGTCAACAAGTATGATTCAATCCACATGGATCACTTGGATCCAACATTTGGATCCATATTCAATTTGGTTTGGTATCAGATATAGTTAAGAAGCTTTCCTAATCTGTTTTATATTACTTTCATAATGTAGGAGTGATCCGGCATGTTGGAGATGCTTTGAAGGATCACTCTTCTAAATCCAGAGGGAAGGTGTGTGCTATAGGCATCGCTCCATGGGGAATCCTCGAAAGCAAAGAGGATCTAATTGGAAAAGATGTAAGCACAAACTATCGGTGTATAATACAAAACATAATGGTGCTCATAAACTTATGCTACATCATCTAACATTTGAAGCTTCATACTTGTCCACTGACATCTGCATTGTTATGTTCCTCTTCAGGTGAACAAACCATACCAGGCCATCTCCAATCCTCTGAGCAAACTTGCCGTTCTCAACAATAGCCATTCGCACTTCATACTATCTGATAACGGCACATGTGGGAAATACGGAGCAGAGGTCAAACTACGCAGGCTGTTGGAGAAACACATCTCCCTCCAGAAGATTAACACGCGTAAGTGCGGTAGCATCAGCAAATCTTATCTGATTTAGGTCTAATGTATCTCTGATCCTAAGAGGGCATATTTGAAAGCATGCTAAGGGTTTGAATGACGCGAGATACATCCTGATTATCCGTAATGGAGTCCATGGGGTCAGGGACCAGTGGAGATATGCTCTTGCCAGTCTAGATTTGATCAAGGCTTTGGTGTCTGTGACCTGTGGGTTTCCCTTTGTCATCCTATGCCTGGAGCTCGTGATAAGGCAGGGACAGCAAAGGGAGGCTCAGCTGTCACCACTCACATCGTCATCTGGGATCAGACCCGAGAGAGTCAAATTAAAATGATTGTACTCCCCACTTCTCTGACTTTTAAATACCTCTCCTTTTGTTAATCATAAAAGGGCTTTTTACATTTTTAATGTGCATGCATTTTAAGTAATTGAAAATAAGAATTACAGCGCAAAACACCCAAAAGGCTCAAACATTCAGGCTAATGTTTTGTAATAGTATTATATTGATATCTGCAAAATCCCTGTACCAATTCAAAACATTTAGGTAAGTGAATTGCCTTTTTTCTGTGTATGCATGTTAGGACTGGGCCAGGGTGTACCGGTGGTATGTCTGATTGTGGAGGGGGGTCCTAATGTGATCTCGATTGTCCTGGAAAGCCTGCGTGAGGAACCGCCAGTGCCTGTAGTGGTTTGTGATGGCAGTGGTCGAGCCTCTGACATTATTTCCTTCGCCCACAAATATTCTGAGGTTGAAGGGTGAGTATTAATAATCATTATTACACAGAGCTCTGGAATGCTTGATTCTAAATTATCTATCACAACATTCTTTCAAATGTTGAAACATCGATATAACTGAGAAATAACTAAATAATTAATTTGTTTAGTTCAATCTTTTGCTTAAGCCTGAAGGGATCCAGATGCTTCTGTAGGGGTTCATGTCTAGAAATGACTAGTTAGATGCACATTATCCCATACATTTCTAGTATTGAGCCATCTTTAATAGAATGACAATTGAATTGTATTTTTTTAGACTGGTAAACGAGGAAGCAAAAGAGCAACTGCTGGTCACCATCCAGAAAACCTTTAACTACAACAAAATGCAGTCAGGGCAAATTCTGCTCATGGTCATTGAATGCATGAAGAAGAGGGAGTTGGTAAGTATCTATAGTGATGTAAGTTCATGTAATAGTTGTAGACCAACATCCATCAACACAAACCCACTCTCTGCTTAAACCAGCCTAAGATAGTCTTAGTGGGTCTCTCATTCTGGTCAGGTCTTCTTGTTTTAAATTGGCTTTGGATACTTTTCAGCTTGGAGACCAGCTTAAGACCAATTTGGCCAGGCTGGGAGACCAGCTAGACCAGACTAAACCAGCGAAGACCCGCAAATCAACCAAGGCTGGTTTTAGATTTTTTCTTTTCAAATATACATTTAAACAACATAATAATATACATTTTAATTAATAAAATTTTTATTCATTTTTTTTAACTCTTTGTGCAACCTTTCATCAATAAACTTTTCCATTCATTATTCATTTTGTCATGTGTCTTTATTCATGTGTCCCTCTCATGTATCCATCTGCATTTGCTCCCTAGTTGTATTAACTGGTACAAAACATCATATCACATCACATCCTTTCATATCAGGAGCGACTAGTTCTTTTGCTTCACATATGAGACCGTTGTGATTAACAAGCACTTTCAGACTTCATATGTTAGAATGGACTTCACAATCACTATATACTTTACTATAGACTATATATCACCTATAAGATGACCCAGTGCACTCTGGGAGCTTGGTTAATGGTAATATTTGTGCTGGTGCAGCTTTAACTGAGGCTAAGTGATGTGTTAAGTACTTAGTAATACTGCTTCAGGGCAGGAGATAATCTGTTGCTCTACACATCTGGACAAGGATCAGTGTAGTGCCACCTGTTCTTGCCAACCCGCTACGTTCATTCACCCTGTTCCTGAATATGAGCAGATGGGGGGAAGGAGGGTGGATCCATTTCTCTCTAATCCACACTGAACATCTCCTCCGCTTATTTCAGTGACATCACATCTCGTTGTCTGGCATTAGATATGGTAATGGCCTTTCACAACAGTGTTTTTACATTAAATACCCATGCTAATGTATGTTAAGAGCTCAAATGTCCACATACATACATAAGCATTTCCATTATATGAATATTAGGTACGCAAATGTACAACTTTCAAGCCTACTATTAAACATGAATCGATAGCTTAACAGATGCTATTATGAAAGCAAGCAATGCTAGTGCTTCCCTAAGCCATCTGTGTCCAAATGGTTTGCTTAAACCAAGATATTAAACATGAAATTAACTAGCATTCATTCTCGAAATATTATAAAGAGTTCAGTTTAAGATATCACCCCTCCCATTGCAGCCATGAGGTACTAATCTAAAAGCCCAGACTCCATCTTTACTCTCTCATTAGCAATGCATGCTAACACTCAGGAATGTCTTGAAACAGGGCGACTAGTCCATGTCAACGTGATTACATTTAAGATTAACATACATGTGACTGAAACTGCAAAAGTAATTTCAGTTGATACTAGACATCCTAAACAAGGAAAGCAGTATTATGTAATTTGAAAGGGAAATAAGCTAGTTATGCAGAGTGTGGCTAAGAATGTCCGGCTAATGCTAATATAATTAAGCAAACCATTCATCCTAAAAACACATTTTCCATTCACTTCCACCACAGTAATTCTTTAATCATCCTCATCCAAAATAAATGTATGCATATTAAAATTGTGCTGCCCCATCTAACTTGGTATATGTAGATAACAGTGTTTCGAATGGGTGCTGAGGGACAAGATGACATTGAAATGGCTATCCTCACTGCATTACTGAAAGGTATCGTGAATATGCAGACCTTCTGAAATACCACAGATTTGGTCATGGTTAGAAATGAACTATAATCTGTATTTGTTGTAATTCAGGAACAAACGCATCAGCTCCAGATCAGCTGAGCTTGGCTCTGGCTTGGAATAGAGTGGATATAGCACGCAACCAAATCTTTGTGTATGGACACAATCTACCAGTATGTGAAATAAACTATATCCAAGAAATAAGAAAACATTTATTTCACAGAGACTTTCTTAAGTTAAAATGTTTGTTTTCATAGCCTGCAAGCGCCATCGCTGCCATCTCCACCAGTGCAGCACCATCTAATGAAAAGCAGAAAGGAGCCACTCAACGTAACAAAGGAAAGGCCAGAGGAAAAAAAGGCAAAGGAGGCAAAGCCAAACCAGAACAACCAGAGGAAACTGACCCCAGAAAGTTAGAACTACTGAACTGGGTAAGACCGTGCGACCCTTCTGCTTAGATTTCCCCTAAATGTATTATGTTTCTCATATAATGTATCTCATTTAAATTCACCATTCATTTATATATGAAGTCTAACTGGTATTTCTAAAGTGGTTCCTAAAAACTTGCGTTAAAGATTCATCAGACTGATTTTATCCAGCAACTCCAGAGTTCTTGAGTCTTTGATACCAGTTAATTAAAAGAACCAGCTCATAAGAGTCACTTGATTGTAAATTAGACTTTAGTGTTTGTGTTGTAGGCTTTTGATTCCTTGAACAGATGTGGCTCATAAGAATCATTTGTTTAGGAATCAAATTATACCATCCTTGCAGCTTGCTTATCATTATTTTCTAGCTTACAGTCTGTAGTAAACACTGGTACACGTTAAGTGAGACACGGTTTATCGTCCACCTTTTCCTTAATTCACAACTGGATAATCCAGAAAATTAATGTAGCATATATATGAAGTACTTGTCTTTAAGTTTAGTATTTCAGCAAGCTTAGCATTCCACCTAATTTATCACTCGCTGTCGCCCTCTTCAGGTCAACTCCCTCGAGCAGGCCATGATAGACGCTTTGGTTCTGGACAGAGTGGACTTTGTCAAGCTCCTGCTAGAAAATGGTGTAAACATTCATCATTTTCTAACCATTCCTCGATTAGAGGAGTTATATAACACTGTAAGCACTGTAACCATTATCATTTTGGAGCTTATCATAAAGACAGGCCCTGCTGTCATATTTTTTAATATTCCTCATAATTCTGTTACTCAATCCTATGCAATCTGTGTTATTTTGTGTTTATCAGAAACTTGGTCCTGCCAACACTCTTCATATTGTCGTAAGAGATGTTAAAAAGGTAAAGCTGTCTGACTATTGGATTCTGGTTAATCCAACTTCACTGCTGACGTTTTCTGAAGAATAATTTTATGCATCGCTTGTATTTCATAAAACTTGACAAACATTTCAGGAGAAATAACTGTTGATTTCAGGGGAATCTCCCACCAGATTACCAAATCACATTGATCGACATTGGACTGGTGGTGGAGTACCTGATGGGTGGAGCCTATCGCTGTAACTACACAAGGAAAAACTTCCGAGCTCTTTACAACAATCTTTATGGACTAAAGAGGGTAAAATGTAGAGATTAATCAAATTACTAAATGTTTGAAGTACACACAAACAGTCAAAGTAATCTTATGTCCCTTTATTTCCAGCCTAAAGCCCTAAAGCTGCTTGGAATGGAGGTACACATCAAATATTTGAACTTCTTTAAATTCTAAGAAAGATCACCTAATATCTCTATTAATATAAACATCATTAGGATGATGAGCCCAGGCCAAAAGGCAAGAAGAAGCAAAAGAAGAAGAAAGAAGAAGAGGAGGAGATTGATGTGGATGACCCAGAGGTCAGCCGCTTCCAGTATCCGTTCCATGAGCTGATGGTCTGGGCAGTGCTGATGAAAAGGCAGAAGATGGCTCTGTTCCTGTGGCAGAGGGGTGAGGAGGGTATGGCTAAAGCTCTGGTGGCCTGTAAGCTCCTCAAAGCCATGGCTCATGAGTCGTCTCAGAGTGAGATGGTGGATGACATATCCCAGGATCTCGATAACAACTCCAAGTAAGTGCATGTAAAATCCCTTTCAAGTCTGCATAATATGCAGGTACCTATGAGGGGGAAAGGGCAAAATACTAAAATGTTATGCTAAGTTAAATGCTAAGTGTTTTACAGTTTTAGATCAAAACAATTGGTTTTATTACTTAAATATGGCAAAAATCTATTTCTACACTGTAAAATTACTCTTCTGGTAATTTTAGGGAGTTTGGAACCTTGGCCTATGAGTTGCTGGATCAGTCCTACAAACATGATGAGCAGCTAGCCATGAAACTGCTGACTTACGAGTTAAAGAACTGGAGTAACTCTACCTGTCTGAAGCTGGCAGTGGCTGCCAAGCACAGAGACTTCATAGCCCACACCTGCAGCCAGATGCTCCTCACTGACATGTGGATGGGCAGCCTGAGGATGGGTAAAAACCCAGGACTGAAGGTGAGGCAATTTCTTTTGATATTTCCAGGGTTCCTGGAGGCCCTTTAATTAAATTGGAGGAGGAAGTCTTATATTGCATTACGTGTTACATGTACTGCAACAAACAAACTTCTTCCTGATTATTTTTGTCTTGTTTTCCTGTACAAATATCTAGATCATTTGTTGTAATTTGTTTCTTGATTGTGATTTGCCTTTTTCTTCTGTTTCTGCAAACTCCAGGTTATACTCAGCCTCATTTTCCCACCTTTTATCCTGCTATTGGATTTCCGTCTGAGTGATGACGTTTCTCATCAAGTCACTGCAAATAATGAGGACAGGAAGACCAAGGATGATGATAAGTCCAGCCGGGTAAAAACTGCACCACTCCTTCTATTTAAACTGCACAACTCCTTTATTAGATCAGTGTAGCATACATAAGTGGCACATCCACACATGATGGAGATAGAAAGTGGAAGGATTAAATAATAGAAAGCACATGTAGTTTGCAGATACTCTATTATTTTACAGTCTATAAAAACTCTTTATGGTAAAAAGTATTTATGGTTAGTCCTGTGGGGAAAAACAGTAAGGGAACTCTAGCGCAGGGGTTAATGCTGCATCAAACGGCTTCTTAATCTTATGTTTGGTTTGTTTGAAACAAATCCAGGATGATTTGGTGATTTTGATTTTTGAGAGAATGCTGTTTCTATGAATTCTGCCTGTTGTAAAACCACCTCATGTACATCTAGGATGCCAATGCAGATACAGCATCTAAGAAAGGAGATGAGGAGGAAGGTAATAAGAAAATGAGACGGATTCCTATTGGAACGAAGATCTATGAGTTCTACAATGCCCCTTTCACCAAATTTTGGTTCAATACTGTGAGTAAAAAATTAATCCGTCCATCCATTTTCCAAACTGTCATATTTAGGGTAGTCTATCCCAGCATCTTGGGCCATAGTCAGGAAATACTCTGAAAGGATTGAGTAGAATATTTTTGCTATATTATTTTTAAAACAATATTGAAACCCAAAATCGGTTTGCATTGGACAGATTTCCTACCTTGGCTATCTCATGCTGTACAATTATGTAGTACTGGTGAAGATGGAGCGTTGGCCATCCTTACAAGAGTGGATCATCATTTCATACATCATCACTTTGGGGTTGGAGAAAGTCAGACAGGTAAAGATGTAAATCTCTCCTTAAAAACCCACTGCAGCCACATCTCTAGAAATAAATGCAAAAATAATGCAATCAACCAAAACCCAATAACAAAGAATCAGCTTGTAGCCTATATCTGGTACTATCTCTTCCAGATTTTGATGTCAGAACCGGGCAAGCTCAAGCAAAAGATAAACGTGTGGTTGGAAGAGTACTGGAACATCACAGACCTGGTGGCCATCTCGACCTTCTTGCTTGGGCTACTACTTAGGCTGCAAAGTGAACCCTACATGGGCTACGGCCGTGTGATCTACTGCGTAGACATAATCTTCTGGTATATCCGCGTACTGGACATATTTGGAGTCAACAAGTACCTAGGACCCTATGTCATGATGATTGGGAAAATGGTAATGCAATTTATTTTATTAAATCTATTATAGCTTTAGACCTTGTACACTTGATTATCAACTGTATGGACTTTTGACTTCAATAAGCTGCCACCTGCCTTGCAGATGATTGACATGCTGTACTTTGTGGTGATCATGTTGGTGGTCCTGATGAGTTTCGGCGTGGCACGGCAGGCTATCCTCCACCCAGACGAGGAGCCCACATGGCGCTTAGCTCGCAATATCTTCTACATGCCTTATTGGATGATCTATGGAGAGGTGTTTGCAGATTCGATAGACCGTAAGACTAGAATTTATAGTAAGATTTTGTTTCCTGCCTCCAGGGTAGATAGATGGCCTTTAACAGTCTGATCCACCTTCCTAACACCTCACTAATATCTCCATCACCTATGTGATCCTGCTGATTGTTGCTGCTTCCCCTATAACATCATGCCTAGGGCCTTTCTTGTTGTGTTGGAACCTTTTGAGAATTAATTCTTGTAATGTTCAAACTTGGAGTCAGAAAAAATTGTTGTCAAATTGTGTTTGCCATTACTCTGCCATACACATCGCAGAAGTTTCTAGTTGATTATCCTGCCTGTCTGTTGATTAAGATGTTGGATTTGATTAACTCTTGTTGCATATTTTGTTCTTGTTTCTGGTTTCCACTTGCACTAACTGACTGTTCGTGTCTATTCTGCTCTTCTGGAATGTGCTCAAGTTTACGCAATGGAAATAAACCGTAAGCAAAACTATAAACATTTGAACCAATGATAAAAACTGTTTTCATGAAAAATAACCCTACTATTGGTAAAGCGACATTGGAATTGTTGTGAATGCAGAACAGATCGATTGTTGGTGCTAAAATGTGACAAGAAAGCTTTTTTAAACAGCCCCCTGTGGAGAAAACTTATATGATGAGGATGGGAAAAAGCTTCCACCCTGCATCCCTGGAGCATGGCTGACTCCGGCCATCATGGCCTGTTATTTGTTAGTGGCCAACATCCTGCTTGTGAATTTGCTCATTGCTGTCTTCAAGTAAGAATGCTACCATTTCATGGTTTTGGTGACTTATTTCACTTGTAGCATAAAAACCAAACAATTTGTGGCTATTGGTCTTTACAAACATGTCTTCATTGGTGTATATCTTTTAACAGTTAAGTGGCGCTGATTCACTGCTATGTGTTTTGTCTCATTAAAGCAACACATTCTTTGAGGTTAAGTCCATTTCGAACCAGGTGTGGAAGTTTCAGAGATATCAGCTCATCATGACCTTCCATGACAGGCCTGTGCTGCCTCCACCTATGATTATATTTAGCCACCTCTACATCCTTTTTCGCAAACTCTGCTGCCGCTGTAACAAGAAAAAGGAGGGAGAACTGGATGAAAAGGATAAAGGATTAAGTGAGTTTCATAAAATAATTAGACCAATTTATAAATGATCAAGATGCAGGTGTTCCAAGTGAGTAGAAAAAGACAATGAGATAAATTCTTGCTTGTATTCTATGTCTTTTCCTCATAAAGAGCTTATTCTTACCCCGGATGAGCTGAAGATGCTGTATGAGTTTGAGGAGCAATGTGTGGAAGAATATTTCAGGGAGAAAGAAGATGAGCAACAGTCCTCAAATGATGAGCGTATCAGGGTTACAAATGAAAGGTGATTTAAGTACAGCAATACGGGTAAATCTCTTAAATCCCAGTCTGCAAACTTCTTATCTATTCAATCATCACATTTACACAATCTTCTTGTTCATGCTCAGGGTGGAAAACATGTCCATGCGCCTTGAGGAGGTGAATGAGAGGGAGAACACAATGAAGGCCTCCCTTCAGACAGTGGACCTTCGTTTGTCCCAGCTGGAGGACATTAATGGCCGAATGGTGAATGCCTTGGAAAGACTAGTGGGAATCGACCACTCCGAACTCACCCGGACACGCTCATCGGCCTCCTCTGTTTGCGACCCCTCCTCTCTCCAACGCCACAGTAGCATCAACAGTGCTGATGGGTACAGCCTCTACCGCTATTACCTGGGTGTTGATGACCGTCCACCTGAGGAGAAAGATGCAGATCTAAGTAAAACAATAAGCTCTACAAACCTCAACACAAAGGAATATGGCCAGAAACTAGAGGTGGATATTCCAGGGGTAAAAAGACGCCCTGGCTCATGTGTGGACATCCGAATCTTCCCTTGTGACAAGGATGTTGAGGTTGAAGGGACAAAGCCAGAATCACCAAAATCTACAGTTCCTGACAACCAGACTTCTTCAGACAGAGCCACACTGAAAGAAGACTTGATGATGGAGAGAGCAAAACTTCAGGCGACTACATCCTACCCTCTAGAAAAATTGAAAGCTTTTAAATACTATACTGGAGAAATACAAAGCACATCCCCGTCCACTGTAAGGAGGTGTTGGAGCACAATCTCATTTGATCAAGCAAATGGAAGAGAACCAAATCAAGAAGGAGAAGGAATGGGTGGGTCTCCAGCTACAAGTGTAAGGAGGTGTGGGGGGGGGGGGGGGGGGGGGGGGGGGGGGGGGGGGGGGGGGGGGGGGGGGGGGGGGGGGAGACGTTGGAGTGCTGGCTATGAGTATAAGGTACACCCTAGTCTTTTTGGTCAGACGCCAAAGGTATCAATGGTAAGACCCTTGGTAGACCAGACTGACCAATTTAGCAACAGTTTCAAGGTAGAGCAACACTCAGCGGGGACAACTGGAAGACAGGCATCACTTGATGTAGATCAGGTAAATCAGGAAGAAGGGTCTGATAATGTGGACAAATGCATGAAAGATACTGAGCAGGAAGGGACAAAGGAACCAGATGATCCTGAAGGTCTTGGAAAGGAGGAAAGTTCAGAGAAGCAAGATGGAGAGCAAACAGAGGAGATACCAACAGTTGCAGGTCCCTTTGATTTAGAAGTCCAAGCTGATGGTAGCCATCTGCTTCTGCCAGAAGACACAATGTTCCTCCCTGGAAGATCTAAAAGCTGGTCCACAAAACCTTGCAAGTCCTTAGGAAACAGCTTGAAAAGAGCCCACGGATCAAGCAGTGAAAGAGACCTTGTTGTAACTTTTGGGGACTCTCCTGATGATCCAGGCAAACCAGCACAGAAGACAACAGACGATGCACCATCAAACGAACCGTGACCAGACACTCCAGAGGGAGTCCAGTAAAAACAGAAATTCAACAGACTAGAATGACACACATTAAATTCTGTATATTCACCTATAACACTATATACTTACATTAACAGTATGCACTCAGGTATCATGATCAAGTTAACTGGATAGCAAATTTCTGAAGCCATAGTATCAACTATCCATTATTTGTGTGCTTGTACTTAAAGTATTTCCATCAGTATATGTATTTAATGTACAAAATACATTATGTGACGGTATGTATCCCTGCTCACTGCTCTGGTTTTCATCTTTTCATTTATGTATTATGGTTTAGATGTTTTTGACTGGTAAAATGACAGTATTATGACATTTTATGGGCTAAAAAGTAAGGTTATGCAAACTGAACTAGTCAAAGGACAAAATGAGTCTACCTCAATGCAAAATGTTTGGAGTTAGCATGCTGTATGAGTGGTGCATTCTGTTTATTGTGGGAATAAGACTGTGTAATAGCACCATCTGCTGTTCTGGATGATGAATTGCTGGAAAAAAGAAGACAACTTTGCAATAGAAAAAAAATAAGTTTATACAGTATTTACTTTGGTTATATGTAGTATAAAAGTCTACAATTAATAAAACCACACTTCAAACTCTTGTTCACATTTTCTTTGTTAAGGTTTCAACATGTTTAAATAAGCATACTGTAGCTTTTCAGCAAACAGATCACATAATAGAGTCCAATAACACCACGTCACCTCTTGAAACTTCGGTCATACAATCACAAATACGAAAGAAAATACATGCATAACAATGGTCCCATCTGAATATCAGTGATCATGATATGCTACATTTGTCAAAATGAAATGACGATCACCAAAAATTTATTTTGAAGATTCAAACAGTCCAACTCAGAGTAATACAGTAGATCCAGTTCCAAGGCATTAAGGTCCCCAACATAAGCACAAGTAGTTGGAAGAGAGAATTCCCAAATGGGGACGTTTTATTGCTGTAATCTGTGCTACTTCTTCTGACACAACTATTAGTACAATTTGAATAGGAGACCGAAATAAACGCATAATACCACTTTTTGGCAACTGTATGTTTCTTTTAAGAGCCTATGGTGAAAAATATGTAAACAGTAAATAAAGGTTGCTTGTACATTGAGTACGGTATATAACCTTATGCACTGGATGTTACAGAACAAAAAATGAAAAAGAACTAAAATGAAAAATATTAAGCTGGAATAGAAAAAAAGATCAGTTTTCATTAATGAATTTTCATAAACATGCATTAGTGGTTTTCCTGTTTAGCAAAATACAAAACATACTGTAGCACTGACACCAAGACCCTAGTCTCTATACTTGATTTCACATGGACAAGCAGCCTGTTTTCAAATTAAAACATCAATTTAAATGCTTATTAAATAGTTAATGATAATTTTCATATTCAAAAATGTCACAAAATTTTCACAAATCAGTGCTAGACTGAATTTGAATATAAACCCTATATTTTATCACCCTAAGGCTAAGGATCTACAGTACAATGCAGGCACAATTTCTCAGGTTTAGCTGTGTCAGACACACACTTTCTATGGGTGACTGTGATTTTGCCAAGTAAGACGTGTTCTCTTTGATACCTGACCTGAAGATGTCCCTTCACCCATCTTGCTTTACAGCCATCATGTTCTATCTTTGCAACCTTCCTGCAGATGGATTGATGCCCGTCTGTGCTATACATGGACGTGCCTGTGAGGAGAGCTCATTGAAAACACATATAAAGTGCTTTTAACCCACTGGTGTTGCAAAAATGGCCTTTTACAGATTTTCTCTATTCAATTTTTTGAACCAGTGCAAGAACACAGTGTATATACTGTTTAAAAGACACACAGGAACATATTACAACAAGACAGATTCACTGACTAATTCAGAAATACTGTACATGATACATCTAAGCCTTCAGCAGCAAATGTTTTAAGACAGCATGTGCTGTGTCCATATAGAATATTTTACAATAACATATATATTAAAAAAAAAACATTCGTATTTGATCCATTATCTTTTAACACAATCATCACGATTATCACCACACAATAAAATAAATGTTTCCCATTGTGACTCTACCACTGAGTGAACTGACTAAATCTCTCAAAGCTGCATCATTCCTCTGTTTCATCTTGACTTTAAGGGCTTGGAAAGACGAACCTTCATCTGTTCTTGAGCCTGATAGTCCAGCTCTTTGCAGGGGCTCGTGTCATATGTTATACCAGCAGAGCATTTCTGGCTGCCGCAGACACACATGAGTGAACGTACTGTATACACTTGCCGTAAAAAGTTACAGAAGAGCACACTTAAAGATGCTATGCTTTTTAGAGCGCTTCTCTGAAATCTTCACTGGCCCTCCGCGATCTCCTTGACCATCATCATTCTAGTCAACAGAAAGATAGAAACATTTTAATTTTGTTTTGTTAAACATTTAAACGCAACTTGACTTCTTTCAATTGCGAGCTATAAAGTCCAGTTCTGCGGAGAAAAAAAAGACTGTTTTCTCTTTTTATTCAGTTAAAAAGTTAGAATTGCTTTGTTAAACATATTTTAAAGAAAAAGTATATAAATTCGCAATCGACACGCAAAATAAAGTCAGAATTGTAAGATATATACTGAAGTCAGAATTGCGATATATAAACTAGCATTTGTGAGTTAAGTCAAAATTTCGAGAAATTGTCAGAACTAAGATAAAAAAAACTCGCAGAATTGCGTGATACAAACTTGCAACTGTGAGTTATAAAGTCAAAATTTTGAGAAATTGTCAGAACTGAGATAAAAATTTGCAATTCTAATTTTTTCGCAGAATCGCATGACAAACTCGCAATTGCAAATTAAGGCAGAATTGTGAGATATAAACTTGCAATTCTGAGAAAAAAAGAATTGTGAGATAAAAAGTCAATTAACTTTTTACATTTTTTTAATTTAGTGGCGGAAATGGGCTTCCATAGTAATCAAACTAAGTGCAATCATAAAACAATGTTTTAATCGCAGCAAATATATCAAACTATTTTTTTTTATTTTTGCCCACAGTAATGATAATTCTAAAATGTGATTTATTGTAATAATGATTCATGACTTATACTGTATACACTCTATATATAAATCATTTGTACAAATAATTTTAATACAAATAATGATAAATGATATCTAGTAAAATACTGTTTTTTCTTTTTTTGCCAGTTTTACAAAAAACTTCGAAAAACACTCACCGTTTTTCTGCTAAGTCGAGCCATAATGTCTCTAGCAAGGGTGAAAAAGGCCTCTTCGACATTTACGCTGGTTTTTGCACTTGTTTCCAAAAACTTGATCCCGTAATCAATTGCCAACTGGACAACAACAACAACAAAAAAAATGACAACACAGTTATAAACAAAAAACTAAACAAAACAAAAAACTACTAGATAAAATATTTAATAAAAATACAAAATATATCATTAAAATTCGTTCCAGTATCACTCAAAATACTGAATATTTTATTCAAAATATTGTACCTATACAGGTGCATTTCAATAAAGTAGAATGTCGTGGAAAAGTTCATTTCAGTAATTCAACTCAAATTGTGAAACTCGTGTATTAAATAAATTCAATGCACACAGACTGAAGTAGTTTAAGTATTTGGTTATTTTAATTGTGATGATTTTGGCTCACATTTAACAAAAACCCACCAATTCAACAACATCTCAACAAATTAGAATACTTCATAAGACAAATAAAAAACATTTTTTTAGTGAATTGTTGGCCTTCTGGAAAGTATGTTAATTTACTGTACATGTACTCAATACTTGTTAGGGCCTTCTTTTGCTTTAATTACTGCCTCAATTTGGCGTGGCATGGAGGTGATCAGTTTGTGGCACTGCTGAGGTGGTATGGATCCCAGGTTTCTTTGACAGTGGCCTTCAGCTCATCTGCATTTTTGGTCTCTGTGTTTCTCATTTTCCTCTTGACAGTACCCCATAGATTCTCTATGGGGTTCAGGCCTGGTGAGTTTGCTGGCCAGTCAAGCACTCCAACACCATGGTCATTTAACCAACTTTTGGTGCTTTTGGCAGTGTGGGGCAGGTGCCAAATCCTGCTGGAAAATGAAATCAGCATCTTCAAAAAGCTGGTCAGCAGAAAGAAGCATGAAGTGATCCAAAATTTCTTGGTAAACGGGTGCAGTGACTTTGCTTTTCAAAAAACACAATGGACCAACATCAGCAGATGACATTTCACCCCAAATCATCACAGACTGTGGAAACTTAACACTGGACTTCAAGCAACTTGGGCTATGAGCTTCTCCATCCTTCCTCCAGACTCTAGGACCTTGGTTTTTAAATGAAATACAAAACTTGCTCTCATCTGAAAAGATGACTTTGGACCACTGGGCAACAGCCCAGTTCTTCTTCTCCTTAGCCCAGGTAAGACTCCTCTGACATTATCTGTGGTTCAGGAGTGGCTTAATAAGAGGAATACGACAACTGTAGCCAAATTCCTTGACACGTCTGTGTGTGGTGGCTCTTGATGCCTTGACCCCAGCCTCAGTCCATTCCTTGTGAAGTTCACTCAAGTTCTTGAATCGATTTTGCTTGACAATCCTCATAAGGCTAATCTTTTTCTTCCACACTTTTTCCTTCCACTCAACTTTCTGTTAACATGCTTGGATACAGCACTCTGTGAACAGCCTGCTTCTTTGGCAATGAATGTTTGTGAAGGGTGTCAATGATTGTCTTCTGGACAACTGTCAGATCAGCAGTCTTCCCCATGATTGTGTAGCCTATTGAACCAAACTTAGAGACCATTTTGAAGGCTCAGGAAACCTTTGCAGGTGTTTTGAGTTGATTAGCGATTGGCATGTCACCATATTCTAATTTGTTGAGATAGTGAATTGGTGGGTTTTTGTTAAATGTGAGCCAAAATCATCACAATTAAAAGAACCAAAGACTTAAACTACTTCAGTTTTTGTGCACTGAATTAATTTAATAAACGAGTTTCGCAATTTGAGCTAAATTGTAAAAAAAAAACTGAAATAAATGAACTTTTCAACGACATTCTAACTTACTGAGATGCACCTGTAATAAAAAGGTAGTGTTACAAGAATGACATGTATGTATTGTATTTGTTCTTCTTATTTTAAAAGATTCATTTAAATTACTCTTTTTAAATTACTTCTTATTTGTATGGAAAACTATTAGTTTGTAAGACGCGAGAGGCCTCACTTTCTCTCCTCTCTCTTTGGACACCTGTCTCCTGTCGTTCATGTCACATTTGTTTCCGAGGATCATCTTCTCTACGTCAGATGATGCATGCTGAAATGAGTAATTGAGAAGTTCAGCACTTCAAGTTAAATTCTCTAACAAATGTATCAAATAAACAAATTATATTGGATATACATTTATAGAATGAGTAACAAGCCTATTATATAATGTCCTCCTAATATGATTGGACAGCAATGTATGGAATGCAATGGAATCATTTTTATAATGTAAATTATAACACAACACAAATCAACATGTGAGTATATTCCTCTTCAGTGTTACCTCCTCAATGTTACGTATCCAGTTTTTAATGTTCTCAAATGACTTTTCACTGGTGATGTCATATACCAACATAATGCCCTGAAAACAAAGCAAGCAGAAATATGAAACATCCATCTTCAGTGATCCTCACTTTCACATATATACATGAGCAGTAGCCAGTGGTGTTTTACCATAGCGCCTCTGTAATACGCCGTGGTGATCGTCCTAAATCTTTCCTGTCCTGCTGTGTCCCTGTAAAACAATCAGACAGTCACACGCAAATAATATATGCATCCTTGTTCCTTCCTTCCTTTGTCACCTTGCTCGGCCTCAACACTTCACATTCGTTTACAGTGAATCCCACCCTGCTCTTTGCCAGCTTTTAATATAAACATCCTGTAGACAGAGAGAGGTACGGATGTAAAGCCTGTCCATGACACGTCTCATCCTTCATTAGTCACCTAACTGGACAGGGTGTGTGAGCATTATGACTGTTATCAGGAAGGCCAGCCACAATGTGTAATGTGATATCTTTCTTACTCATCAGTCTTCACAGATGAACGATCAAGGACTATTAAAAGTTAGCAGGTTAATGGGCTAGCCATATGCTACATTAGCACGTCAGTCAGTGTAGTCTAGTAACTTGTGTATATATGTCTATCAGACTAAGCAGTTAAAGTATGCTAAGCTTTGTCTAGTGGCTAAATTTCTAAATTTGACTAAAAGGCTAGTGGTATGTTAAACTAGCAGAATAATGGGCTTGTGAAATGCTATGATAGCAGGTTACTGGTATGCTAAGCTAGCAGTTAAACTGATGAGGGCTACACAAAGCTTGCCTGCTAACTGTTTAACTTGCAAGCGAAGTGGAAAACAGACTGATAAATTACTTATTTGACCATTTATAGTTATATATTGTCATCTGTTTGACATATTAAAAGATTTTGAAAATGGATGTTTTAACCAGGTATCTGTGTTTACGAGTTCTAACTAATATATCCCTGCTGAAAAAAACAGCATATGCTGGTTAGGTATGTTTTGATGCTGGGATGCTGGTTTATGCTTGTCCTTTGCTGGTTTAAGGACCAGCTTAAACCACCATCCCAGCGTCAAAACATACCTAACCAGCATATGCTGATTTTTTCAACAGGGTCAGCATTGTAGGAGGCCAAAAACCTCCGTTGTAGGGCTTTGAATGAAGTACAGAAATAATTAGCATATTGCTAGCTCATGATTAGCTACTTGTGTTTGCTAATCACAGGCAAGTTGTAGTTGTAATTTAGATGGGAAAGAAACAGCACTTAATTGTACTGAATGTGCACATATATAGTATATTTAAAACACTTAAAAAGTATATTTTTATAGAACTGTACTTGGAGATAATATAATTTTGCTGAAATTAAAAGCCACTTAAGTGAATTTAACACACTTTTAAAAGGTTTACTCTGTAATAAAGTCAAATTAAAGGTTGTCCTTTAATGTACGTTTAGTTACGATCATTAATTTACTATTTGGTGTGCTTTAAAAAGTACACATGATTACTTAAGTACTTGATTACACTGTACTTGATTATATATTGGAATTATTTGAAGGTACATTTAGCTATTACAAAGCTTATATATTTGAAATGTTCTAAGTCACAGCTTTATTAAAAAGTGTGTCTTTTCTTAAACTTTTAGAAGAAGCCTACAACAGCTTAATAGCTTCAAAGCTACTTACAAGCAACTAAACTCTGCCTATGTGCAAAAACTTGTGTTCTCTATATCCGGAAAGTCTTTTTAAGATGTGAATAATACACCAACAGTTTACACAGCTTTAAATATCTCTGAAGACAAAGTGTAAATGATGATATAACAGGACGCAAATAAAACAGGACTTATCGCTGCATAATCATGACAGACACATGGCTCACCATATCTGAAGCTTGATTTTCTTCCCATTCAGCTCAACAGTTCTGATTTTGAAATCAATTCCTGGCAACAGAGAAAAAGAGAAACATCGTCAGATCTTCAATGACTGGCACCACATGGAATCAATGGTGCAATCAATGTTGCACTGCAGTGGTGAAGATATAATGAGTTGTTTCCAGTTCCTTGGGGTTAAACTGCTCCTCTTGCCATTTTTTGCCCTGGTAAGTGAAAAATTTTTTTGTTTTTCTGTATTCCAGCTTGCCACGCAACAATAAACTCAACATTTTAGGTCACTCTGTATTTATGACATCTCATGGTGTTGAGAGATGACTGATTTCCAATCAACAAATCAATCAAGATGGAGGATTCAAAGCTTATTTACGATGCAAAATGTGGCATTCAGTAGAAACTTAGAGAAATCATAGAGATAATATGTCTTACGCTCAATGCAACTAGTCAAATGAGTGGTTTTCCTGTGGAATAATGTCTAATGCTACAACAATATAGTGGTTGAAGATCTGGGCTGGTAAACAAAAGGTTTATACCGAAAAAGTTTCTTGTCTTAAGCACAAGCACAATTTAGTCAGATTTTCATGCTCTTTCAATCGCGTAAATTGTGCGTTTACATTCCATCTTCGTTATCACAAAACCCAAGACACACAACAAAAACAGCTCCATTCACTGTTGACATTTGTAAATGCTGTGAATAAAGACAGACATCGCTGTCAGCTGCTTCCGAGTTCCTGATGCCGGTGCAAATGCAACCAGGAATACGGCCCGAAGAGGAAATTGGTTCTCTAGGAACCACCATGCTGGCCCGTTCCAAGAACTACATGGTGTGAAACGGCCTATTGTCTATATAGCATCAAAAGCATACAGCAATCAATAGCATAGCAATGTATAAAGAACAGCTCACACAGAACTCACTTTGACCTTAGTGGAAGTGAGTTTTGACTGAGCAAAAAAAATATCTTTCTTCAAAAAACATAAAAGAGTTGTTTAGGTCAATGAAACATGGTTATTACATTTACATTCACTAATTCAGTATATTATTTTAGCTACAGCTACAATCAAGAGCATAACAAGCATTATTTTAGTTATTTGTAAGTAAGTGCATCTTGGCGTTTCCATCCAGACTTTTTTAATGCAATATCCCAAAATGCGCATAAAAATATGTGAAAGGAAACATAACTATCACATTTACATTTACATTTACATACAGTAATCTAGCCAAAGCAACTTAGTTAAGCAATATCACAACCCTTAGAGTCACACACACAGTCACAGGAAGCGGAGGTGGGATGCTCAGAGAAGTGTGGGGAAGTATGCAGAGTGGCCACAACTGGGGTCACGGACGTCCTGGCACAAGAATGCAGATGCCAGTCAAATGCTCGGCTGCATTGGCGGAAGAATGCTGAGATGGGCTGAGTGAGTATCACGAGAGCATGATGGGGATTCAAACAGTACAGCCCTCTGTTCACAGTCAAGTCTACTATGACCTCGCACAAAGGAACCGTACTTTCCCCAGCACCCCGTCCTGACGTTGTCACCAAAGTGTTGTTCATGCACTGACCGTGATGATTTCCAAAATCCCAACATCAACATTTTCAGCAAAATTGCTGCATTTCACCAGGGAATGTTACAGATAAATAGGCTGCAAATACAACTAAAGTCTGAAAGAAAGTCAAGGCTCAGAGACCCCATTGCAAGACAGCATTGCAAACAAAGGCAGAGGAGGTGGTGACGTTTCAATCAGATGGAAAAACTGACAAAGGAAATGACTAAACTCTCTGTGCAGGCAGACGAAAGACAACTGTGCAACATTAACACACACACACACAATTAATGGAAAATTTATAAGTTGTTATAGTTTTATGTTTTTAATATATTTATGTGTTTTGTTTTTATTTGTCTTGTTTTTCTTTCTTTTTCTTTTATTTTTTGTTTGTTCATGCTGACAGAAAAAATAAGGAAAATCTTTCTAAAATAAAAAAAGACTACTGCATGTAGCTACCAAGCTTCTTCGCCCTGTATACTTATCAATACAGTTTATTGCAAGTTTTCTACATCATGAAGAAGCACCTTCCTTCTTTCTCACCGTCAAAGAATAATGACTCTCATTATATGGAAAACAGCATCTGCTTATGGTTTTAAACCTCAATGCTACAACAAAACATCTATCAGCAATGTACTGAGTAGCTTGAGTCCATCAGCGTGAACACAAAATGCCTATAGATAACTCAATACACTGTTTATGTTTCCCTTGTGCAGACTCCTGTATGAACTTGTAAGGCTATTAGTGAACGAGTTTCACAAGATAAAAGTAGATACAGCACTGGTCAGCAAAATATGACTCTCACACCTGTACAGAGCTGACAGCATTGTTTCCAGAGTAGCCTACCTATATCTGTACATATAGGCAGATATAGATACAGGCTACTCTGTCTATATGCTAGAATAAATTGTCTATATGTTAGTAGTTAATACTATTTTTTTTTTATTTTAACAGTCGTATGTACTCAAAGGCCTATGCATTTCTGAATTTATACAGATGTTTTAGTTTTACACATAATCACATGATTGATAAAAAAAAAAAATAAAAAAAAACACAGGTGCTTTCTAAACGTACTTTATCAATGCAAATGCAACTAGAAATGTAATTACTGCAGCTTTACTGTATCTGATCACTATTGTCCTGCACATAGCGGGACACCGTCCAGTACCTTCTACCCAGACCAGCGGCGAACTGACCGATTGTGGAGATGAAGGTGGTGTTAAACGCGTCCTCGCTGAATCTGAACAGCAGACATGTCTTTCCCACTCCGCTGTCTCCGATCAGCAAGAGTTTGAAAAGGTAATCGTAAGTCTTCGCCATTTGCCAAGCCGGTATTTCCTTTATGAATGACAGTGCACAGTTTCCCTTGTTCGAGGCATTGACACAAAAATCACACAGGGTCTCGAGCGAGGGCGGAGCCTCGTGGCGTGACGTCGGCGCATGCCTCCCGCGTGATTGGTCAGTGTAGTTTCTAGGAGGACAGTGATACATTACGTTGGTTTGTGTCTTCGTTTTCAACGTAGACTATTGAAACACATTTATTGTATACTGATATATTGTTTGATAGACACCAGGATTAAATAGCCTACGTCTTTGGACCACCTTGAACCGTTTTCACATTCAAGGTAAATCCTGAGACGTCTTTGGACATTAACCTTGAACCGGTTTCACATTCAAGGATTAAGCCTAGTCCTATATCAGTGTCTTTGTTTTGTTTCAAGATGCACACCAGTAAGTGTTTTTTTTAAGGTACAGACTACTTATTATTATTAAAATTTAAAATTATTTAAATTATTTATTATAAAGCTTTTATTTATTTGATCTTTTCATTCTCTTTTTATTTAATGATTGCTTTTCTAAATTTCCTGATATATTTGTTTTTATTTAATTTTTTTTTTTTTAATTTTTTTTTTATTTTTGCTTTTCTTATTTTAATGATTTTTTTTTGTGGACTGAAATACCAAACGTATCCTTTAATTTTACATCTATTTGATAGATTAATACCATTTAGAATATCTATTTGATACCGGTTCCTGTCCATTAAGTGTCCAGTGGTGGCAGACACAAGATCTGCCAGCTGAGATTAAATAGTAGGTGCAGGTTTACTCGTGTATTGCAAAACGTTCAAATAAGAATACATAATAACACAAATAATTAAAATTAACAACTAAATGTATCCCGTAGAGATGGCTGCTAATACAAACAGTAGGTGCCCCATCTCTCGAGATGACTATCAGGGTTGCCAGTACGGGAACTATTCATCCAGAAGGTTAACTTCTTTCTTTCTTTCTTTCTTTCTTTCTTAGGGTTGCCAGTACGGGAACTATTCATCCAGAAGGTTAACTTCTTTCTTTCTTTCTTTCTTTCTTTCTTTCTTTATTGCAAATTGTAATTGTACAGCTTCTTCTTCTTCTCCTTCTTCTTCTTCTTATTATTATTATTATTAACATCATCATCACCATATCATAGAGCTGATCGATGTTCTTTGTTGAGATATATAAGGTGACCTATAGCATCATTTCGCCACCTCGCCATCACTTACTGTCGTCAAGCTGATGTAATTTTCGGGAAATCCCTGTAATGTTGTCAGGTTTTATGAGGTCTAATGTATAAAGGCGTGTTTTATTGTGGAGCATGCCTGGGCATGTCTCTTCAGATTTCCTTTATGAAGCTGCACTTGGCAACCCTTGCAGTTATCGAGAGAGATTCGAGGAAAACACTCAAAGCAGCAGCAGCAGAGCTACGAATGCGAATATCAGCAGCTCCCGACAATGCCTGTAAGTGGATTTGCTCAACTAGACAACGGTTCTCCCATTTGACAGTTGTTAGTATATGCTCTATCGTCTTGCGTTTCAATATCAATCCGATTGGTGGTTATTTTAACCGAGCGATAAACATGGGAAAGTTTGTGATTTCACGTGGCGCTGCGCAGGCTCAGAGAGGGCCTCATGTTTCAGTGTTTAAACTGTTTCAGTGCACCGGATAAAGTGATAGTTTGGACGAGATTGATGTTTTATTTGTCTTTTTAAAAGTAAAGTATTATAGTTTTCAGACTGACAGTGATGGGAGTGATCAATATGGCTGTTGAACAATGTTGTTTTCGTGTGCAAAGAAGCATGGTGACAGTTTGTAATGTTATTGTGGTATTGTCTGTATAAATATAGTGGTGCCAAGACTGTAGATTTTATATTTAAGAGAGTAAAACCACTGTCATATTGTTAGCGATAGTGTGTATATAGTAACATTTATGGGGTGTGTGAATGAAATAAAATGTACATAAATTTAGTAAATATTAATATTTGCATTACACGCATATTTTAAATGTTAAATATGTGCGTATGCTCTTATGTGAATATTTGAAATGTCAAAAACTCACATTTAAAATTTCAATATTTTCAGTATATGTGTATACATATATACATATACTGTATATGTATGTGTGTGTTTGTGTATGTGTATAATTTTAAATATTAGTATATTTTTATATATTATGCTGCTGCTTTTTACATACAGCAGAATTTATAATATAAAAAACTAATATAAAATATATTAATATTTATATATATATATATATATATATATATATATAATATATAATATATATATATATATTATGTGTAATTTTATGTAAATATTTAAATTCTAATTGTAAAAGTACTGAAAATGTAAATATTTACATATTTTTCCACGCACATTTTAAGTATTTATATATGTGTAATTTTTTTAATTTAAATATTTACTTAATTTCTTTTAAATTAAAAAAATATATATATTTAATATAATATTTGAACTATATTTTTGCCAGCTGGCCAAAGATCTGCTGAACCCGTCCTTTGATTTTGAGAGAAGGCAGCATAAGAAGAAAAGGCTTGTGCAGAGTCCAAACTCGTACTTCATGGATGTGAAATGCCCAGGTTTGAACCGTTTGTTTGTCTTAGTAATGCATCACGTGTAGGAAATGTAATCTTTTCTGCTTATCTCCACGCAGGTTGTTATAAGATCACGACTGTGTTCAGTCATGCGCAGACGGTGGTGTTGTGCGTTGGGTGTTCAACAGTGCTCTGCCAGCCCACAGGAGGAAAAGCAAGGCTGACCGAGGGTGTGTATTTGCTGAATGATGTGTATGTGTATTTGCCTGTCTGGGTTGTACTTTTGAATCGGACGTAACTACAAATCAAAATATTTGATACAATATCTCAAGCTACTTCTTTTTTTGTTTCAAATAGGTTGTTCTTTCAGAAGAAAGCAGCACTGAGAAGGATGAAGCAACTTCTTAATGCCTTACTTTTCATTGATTACAATGAATGAACTTGAATAATGTGATGATGAATGGTGCATGGCAGGTTCTTTCTACCATGCTATCAGTTCAGTGGTTCTGAATAAAGTTTCTTCTGCATGATACAGCTGCATCCTGCAATTGAATTCAAACACATTCAAAACAGTCAGTACATTTTTAGTTTCATTTCTCACCTCATGCAATGATCAGCACCTTGACGTCATCTTATGTAATCTTTAACATCTATATTTTGTAGTTAAGAAACTATCTACACTACCATTCAAACGTTTGAGGATAACGTTTTATTTTTTATTTTTTTTTAATTCTGTTATGCTCAGTAAGGCTGAGTTTATTGGATTAAAAATACAGAAATATAGTGAAATATTATTATAATTTAAACTAAATTTTTTCTATTTTATATTATTTAATAATGTAATTTATTCCTGTGACGTAAAGCTGAATTTTCAGCATCCAATACTCGAGTCTTCAGGGTCACGTGATCCTTCAGAAATCATTCTAATATGCTTTTCCTTTTCATTAATATTATACATATAAAAAAACAGTTGTGCTGCTTAGTATTTTTGTGGAAACAATTTTTCAGTGTTCTTTTTTTTTTTTAAATAGAAAACTCAAAAGAACTTAATTTATCAAGAATGGGAAAAAATCCAGTTTAAATAATTTTTAAAGTATCCTTGTTGATTTCTTTTAAAAAATTTAATAATAACCTCACCGACCACAGGCTATAAATTGGATGTGAGGGTTTGTGTACAATATAAAATTAGCTAGAATAATATAAACTGACTTTTACATTGAAAAGATTGCTTTTATTCGGTTGAAATTATGTATATTCAAGTCAACAGGAGGAATTTTAATGAAATGTTTTATTTGTGAAAATCAAACACATTTTAAAGAAGGAAACGACACATTAAACATATGGTGTGTCACATTCTTAGAAAATATATAAATACGGGTTTTCAACTATCAAAAAAAGCACAAGCGCCCGCTCTTGACCAAAGCACATCGGATTAACATACAAAAGTGAACATACTCAAACATAAAGAATAATTTACATGCAAATCAAAGTCACTATTAAATTCCATTTGTAAATGACTGACATTTTTATCCAAAATAGTTGCTTTAATTAAATCTCCGTTAATACTTATTTATGATGGTAACCATCAAACACACTCCTGGTTCCTCCTCATCAGACACTTCAGAAAGAATTCCAATTGTGGCAAGAAAGTGGTCCGTTTCGTAAGGCTTGGTGAGGAAATTCTTGCTGTATGTATCGCTTAACAAGATCTAAATTTAACCGGCCTTATACTGAGTGTAGATTTGCAGCCACACAAGTACTGCAGCAGTGTTTCTTCTATATGACTTTTACTGAGTCTGGCACTGGACGCCACCATGCCTGGGCCCTTCGTCTTCATCGTAGGCTTCACCACTGCGGTTTCTCTTTTGATTTTCATAGTCTACTTCACACAGGTCAACCTCTTCCATATCATCTGACATCATGACATGATCTCTGACTGGAAGTAGCTTCTCCAGGTCAGGCAGCATGTGCTCAGGTAGCCAGTGTTTATCTGGGAACTCAATCTGAGGGAACAAAAGGGCTTCTGTAAGATGTGACGGTCCCAACACAAATTATAATTTAATCATAATTTTTTTCAATATTAATTATTTTTATATTTACAAAACATTTATTTTTCCAATTTCAAGATTTTTATTTATTTATTTGGCTCTAAACAATTTTTTTTTCATAATAGATTCCAAGCAAAATACTATAAAATCTAAATAAATGAAAAAAATTATAACACATTAAATTATATTCAATTACTTTAGTTTATATTTAATTAGTTTTTATTAGTAATTGTGTTTTTTAGCAGAAAGCAATTACTTTGGTTCCTATAAGATGTTAATCAAAATAAAAAAAAATATATAATGATTTTTTGTTCTTTTTAGTATAATAATTTATGTTTAATTATTTATTTAATTTGTTTTTGTTCTTGCAAAGCAAAACTTAAATACAAATAGTAATGAAATAAAATATAATAACAGTACGATTTTTAATTATCACAAATCAGATTAAATTAATTTGTCTATTTTTTTCTATTATTTTAATTTATTTATTATTAGTAATTACTTTTTTTTTTGAAGTAGGTCATCTATTTATGGTTTGTTTCTAAAAGATGCAAAGCAACATCAAATAAAACAAGCCCTAATGAAATAAAAATAATAAAAGGTACTGACTTACCTCAAACTGTATGATGAGAAGCCCTTTCTCATAAGGGTCTCTGTACACAGGCATGCCCTCATTATGAATGCATTTTAGATCATTAGGTTTTATTACTTGACCTAAAACCAAAAAAGAATAAAAATTTGATGTCCTAAATATTAAATGAAATATCACTTGAATATTATGCACATATAAATAGTATATAGGGCATACCTGGAGGTGAGTTGATGAGCAACAGTCGGTTATCTAGCATACGAATAGTTTTTTTAAACCCACAGAGCGCCTCCACCAGCTTGATCTTCATCTTCATGATCAGGTTGTCATCTTGTCTTTGGAAGACGGGGTGTTCTTTCAAGTCCAGTACGATTATAACATCACCAGGCTCCAGTCCAGGCTCCTGATCTCCTTCTCCGTGGAATGTGATCTTCTGGCCGTCCTTCATACCTGTGACAAAGACCATTGTTAGTATGCTTCTAGAATACTTCATTAGAATACAGAAGGGCCTGGAATGACGCGAACTTGATGTTCTTCTACCTTTGTCAATATGGACTTCAAGAATCTTCTTCTTGCGTTCCACTTTGTGTCCATTGCAGTTCTTGCAACGGTCCTTGGAGTTGAACATCTCTCCCTGTCCTTGGCAGTCGGAGCACATGCTCTGAATCTGCTGGATCATTCCCGGTCCAATCTGTTGCACCTGGACCTGAACCCCTCTTCCTTTGCATGTTGAGCATTTTTCAATTGCGCCTTTTTTGCCTCCATAACCTACAAGACGGATCATTTACATCTTAAATCTTCAAATCACCACTGGGTCTTGAATTACAATATTATTAGAACCATTTTCCTGTTAAAGATACTCAACAGACTTGCAACCTTCTTACCTTCACATTTCTCACAAATCACGTTCTTCTGAAGGCCAAGTTTTCTTGTCGAACCATTGTATAATTCCTCCAGTGTGACTCCAAGCTGGTGCACCACATTCTTACCTGAATAAAGGAAAACAGATTACACCGTATTAGCTACCAACCACCAGGATATGGAACATTACAGTTCATAAACTATATTTAAGACTATATTATTAGTATGTCTTACTTCTTTTTTTTTTCTTTATTCTTCCTCCGCCGAAGAAAATGTTGTTGATGTTGTTGGTGGGTTATTCTCCTGCTGTGCCTCCCTCCTTTATGGCTTGTTCACCACCTTGGTCGTACAAATCCCTCTTTTTGGGATCTGACAGGACCTCGTAGGCTTGTGATATTAGTTTAAACTGGAGAAAAGAAAAGAGATTAATTTTAATAATGCATGCATAAACACACTTCCCATCACGAGTCTGTCATTTAATACATCTTTTAAATTGCTTACTTGCTTTTTTACTTAGCAACTTTAATTACTCTTTTTTTTCCCCCACAGTTATTTTTATTTATTTATATATTTGTTTGGTTGTTTGTTGTTATTTAACCCCCCCCCTTGTGTTTATGTATTCTTGAAAACTGGCAAGTTCGTCTCTCACAACAAATATCAACATGGTCACACTTTATTTTAAGGTCCAATTCTCACCATTAATAAACCATTAACTATGATTTTTTTCTGCAATAAACTCTTATTTTGCTGCTTATGAATAGCAAGTGTTATTAAATGTTAAGTTTAGGTATGGACCCGTTTCTCAAGACTGTGATGACGCATTTAACGGTCATCACCATCGTAAATCGTCAAAAAAAAATTTAATATTTTGATTTTTTTTAATGTATGTACATTTATAACAATATGCTTTGCATAATATCACCTTTGCATCAAATTACAAAAAAAAAAAAAAAAACTAGTTAACACTAATGCCAAGGTGTTTCTAATACAGTGTCTATTGGAGGGATGGTAAATTTTGACTACCATTATCAGTCTCAATTTTTTTTTTTTTTTCAAAGTCATGAAAACACTATTACGGAGTATTTGTTTTGCTTTTTGAGCAAATGGGAACACAAAAATATATATATATATATATATATATATATATATATATATATATATATATTTATTTATGGTACTCTCCCATTCACTGCTCTTGAAGTTATCCCAACTATGACGATTTCCGCTGCTGAGAAACCTAGAAATGTGAAAAGGTCCATTGGGTAGATTTAGGGATGTAGAATATGTCATACAGAATATGTGCTTTATAAGTACTAATAAACAGCCAATATGTTAATAATAGGCATGCTAACTAGTTAACAGTGAGAATCGGTCCCTATACTAAAGTGTTACCAACAACATAAAATAAGATAAAATATAATAATCAAACAAAATATGCCTACTTAAATTCTGTTGTGATTTCTGTTTTCTTCCAATACTTTTATTGGATTATGTAAAGGTTTTTTGTTCATTTTAATTATTAATTCAAAATAAAAAAATCAAATAAAAATAATAATACACATTCAAATCATGAACTCTTTGCATCCATATATGTGGAGGGATCTCAAAGCCATGTTTAGAAAGGCATGTCGCAGCTCACACGCGTGTTCGGGACACTTCCAGAAACTTCCTCTCATTTCTGTCGCTGGCAGCGTGAAACACGATACAGACACCTCCACTTACTTTCTCGCCCTCGTTCGGGTTTTTGTCCGGGTGATATTTCAGCGCCAGTTTCCGATATGCCTTCTTGATCTCGTCCAGCGAGGCTCTGGGACTGACGCCGAGCAGATCGTAGAAACCGGTTTCTCGAACCATCTTTGACAATCAGCTACAATGTACAGGAACACAACATATCAACAGTCAATATGCCTAGGACAGTTAAAAGACATATTAAAGCTTATCATATGTAAATATGCCTAGGACAGTTAAAAGAAAAAAAAAAAAAAAAACAAAAAAAAAACAATGTACAGGAACACAACATATCAACAGTCAATATGCCTAGGACAGTTAAAAGACATATTAAAGGTTGTTACTGGAATTGCAAGACTGTTATTACTTGAAAGCTATCATTATGCTCAAACTGTCCTTTACGTGAGTGAATGGCTCTAGAGATTGGTAGCTGTAATTATGGCTCTAGAGAGAACACTTCAAATATGGTTTTATTTGTTGTTTTTTTGTGAGTTTTGAGTTTGGTGATGTTATACTGAAGGGGGTAAGAAGGTAGATGTGTAGCGGGCTGGGTTTTTCTCTCTGGTTTCTTTTATTTTGTTGTTTGGCTGAGCGCAGCGCGCGCTGTCGCTCTTATATAAACCGCGGCGCTCCAGAAGCTTCTCGAGCTCCAGCGCCGGAACCTTCCACGCGAAGAATAGACATAAGGGATGATGGGATGGAATAAGGACATGCAGCTTGGTGTCATGAGATGTTGTTATCCAAGCAGTTATGAATGATAGGCCTACCTAAATTTATGTATGTTAGAATGGGTTTGCATGATGTTTAATGCAAGATAACATGCAAAGTAGATTTTTTTTTTTTTTACATTTTCTAAAGAAATGTGAGATGCATGTGCAAAATTGCAAAATTAATGCAAAAAAAAAAAAAAGTTATAGCGCGTGTCAGATGTAGAACGTAGCGAGTTATTACTAAAGCAAAGTAAATCAAGTCGTATTTATTTATATAGCGCTTCAAACAATGCATTACAGATCGTTTCAAAGCAGCTTTACTGGGATTAACAGATATATATAATTATTTAAACTAACGGAAAAGAACGATTCAATGTCGTTCCAAAAATCTATTTGCCAATTGCTCAGCAGAGGTCACTCTTTAACAAGGTAAACTTTTCAGCTGGCTAAATGATGATGGTGGATATGTTAATTTTATTGCATGCAACAAAAATATGAATCTTAATGAAGAATAGGGCTATTTACCACCAATTAATATAACGGAAACATATTTAAGTTTGTAAAAACAAAAGCTGCGTTAACATTTTTGCCCTGTAAAGTTTACATAGCTTGTCAAACATTTAAAGTGAAATATATATTAGCCTACTGTCTTCTGAATCATTTGTAGATTCTACTAGTGGAAGGTTCTCACCGGATTAGCTGGATGAAGTAGATGTGTACACACAGTCAAGTAAAGACTGTAAAAGCATCTTATCATTTGCGAGCAGCAGTGAAGAAGGTCTTTGGTGAAGAAGGTCTTTGATTAAAAATGTGCATTATGTGCCTTTTGCAAGGTATTTAAGGTAAATAAGAGAATAAGAGCACTAACAATAGGCCCACTATTCTTGCTTTTTCTGTTTCTGGTTGCCTAATTATAAATAGCATGCACTTTGCATAACTGTTGTTGATGTAGATTTGATTCTTTAGTTAAAAATCAAAAGCAATGACAGATTGTTATAATAACTTACAAAAAAAAAAAAAAAATCAGTGTTATTAGGCAAAATGTGGATTTTTGTCAGGATCTATTACTTTCTTAAAATTAAATTATGCGTGTGTGTTTTTTTTTTGTTTTTGTTTTTTGGTACAAAGTAAACAAAAAAATCCAGGGTGGCTTTGTTTGGTGATGCGTGTGTGTTTTTCAGAAAAGCCTAATTAATTTGGTTAAGTTTAGTATACTTGTTGGGCATTATTCTTTAGAAATAATATTGCAAATTTGTTATTTGGAAATAATAAGTACAAGTATTACAAGAATTAATTTTGTTTGTTGGTTAATTAATTATTGTTTTTTGAAAATTGTATAAAAGATTTTAAAAACCATATAACACCAACATGACAACAGAATATGTCTTAGGACATGTGTTTAGTACACTTGCTCTAAGGTCGCTCTTATGCTCCGCTCATTTGTAGCAGGCAGCTCGGCTTCCCTCACATGATCAGGTGTTGACATGATAGTAACACAGATCTGAGCATTCAAGTTCACTGTGAAGGAGTTCATGGTCTCTATAGTGCAGATTCTTCTAGAAAAAAAGTTCTTCGAGTTATAGCTGAACAGCTAAGCTTGTATAAACTCTTGGTTTATAATGTCTGGAGTGCGGCTTTGCTCTGTCCTGCCCCTTTAACAGCTACAGAAAGTTTGTAGCTCCACCTGACTCTCTAATGCCGAGTCCGTCTTTATTAATCTCCGGAGCCGAACTTAAACTCTTGTGACTTGAACAACTGTAAACATGAGAAACATTTGATTCTCAGCTGGTTAACAGTAACTAAAAACTGAAATAGTGTCTCAGAAAAAGTGACATTTTTAAAAAAACCTCTAGTGTCAATTGTTTACAGATGCCATTTGGATTTTTTTTTTTTTTGTGATGTTACTGATCCTTTCACAGCACAAGGAAAAAGCACCTTAGTGCTTAGTGCTCAGAGAATGATGGTTAAGTAAGAGCTTGTTAAAAAAATGAACATCAACACGTCTGAAGTGTCTGAATGATAGTCCGCTGAAGTCTGTTTATAGTGAAGTCTTTCTCTCTATTCCTCAGTCTTTGTATCATGTGCTCAAATGCTGGTGTTTTGCTCAACTGTAGCAGGATCAGAGTCCAGCGTCCCGCCTTCATGTTTATCTGAATTATCCTACAGCTCACAGCAGAAATGTTGAAAGTTTATGGCTCCTCCTGACTCTCTACTGTTGAGTCCGTCTTTATTATTCTCCGGAGCCGGACTTAAACTCTTGTGATTTCTACAACTGTGAACATGAGAAAAATGTGGTCCTCTAATAATTTAAAAAACCTTACAAAGTGTCTCAGAAAAAGTGATGTTTTTAAAACAGCTCTAAATTATGCTCTCTACAGAAATCAGACTCTCCTTCTATAGATTGAAAGATTGTGATTCCTCTCGACTCTCACATATCGAGTTCGGACTTCAAGAATTCCAAAGCAGAACTCAGACCCTTTTGATTTCTATTACTGGTGAACATGAGAAAATTTTGGTTCTTGAGTATGTAATAGTAGACATCATAATAAGAAGCAGGAAAAAAAACTTTAACCAGACAAATTTACAAAATTTGGGAAATTATTATTTTTATTGAATCATTCTTACAGGAGACTTTTGACAGATTCACAGTGAAAATTTCTCAGTCATCATCAGTGCTGGAGAGTCACAAAACAGTGAATAACAACTATCTTGATGATCTGTGATGAAGGTGATGCAGAGACTCAGTCAGTCTCTGCTTGTGTCCATCGACAATGTCACTGTTTCTAGAGCTCAAAGAGTCCTTGTGCTTCACCGACTATGAATCAGATCCGATGTAAGAGAGACACAGTGCTGGATGAATAACAGCAGCGACGAGACACAATGAGCAGCAGCTTCAGTTCATCAGCTGCTCAGATTTTACGCTCCTCCTCTTGAACATAAACCAGTGATTGTAGGGTCAAAGTTTCAGTGATTTGAAGGCTGGTAGATTCTCTGTCATCCAGAAAACAGCCGTCAGTTCAACTGTGTTTCAGACGGATGAGTAGACGCTGATTGAGTTCTCCAGCTCTTCTCTGTCAGAAATCTCTGTATTGTGATGTTTAGAAGAGCATTTGTATGATGTGATCCAGCAGCGATGTACAAGCGTGTAGAAACACTTGTTCACAGATCCATCTCATGTTCCACTGATTTGTGGCAGAAAGCTTAGCGTCTCTCCTGTCATCAGTTTGAAAATATTTGGCATAAAAACTGCTTAAAAGAAATAAAGAAAAGGTTACAAACAGGAGAAAAGTGCAAAGGGTAGAAGCGTGTAGAAACACTTGCTCTAAGGTCGCTCTTATGCTCCGCTCATTTGTAGCAGGCAGCTCGGCTTCCCTCACATGATCAGGTGTTGACATGATAGTAACACAGATCTGAGCATTCAAGTTCACTGTGAAGGAGTTCATGGTCTCTATAGTGCAGATTCTTCTAGAAAAAAAATTTATTTGAGTTAAAGCTGAACAGCTGAGCTTGCATAAACTCTTGGTTTATAATGTCTGGAGTGCGGCTTTGCTCTGTCCTGTCCCTTTAACAGCTACAGAAAGTTTGTAGCTCCTCCTGACTCTCTAATGCCGAGTCCGTCTTTATTAATCTCCGGAGCCGAACTTAAACTCTTGTGGCATGAACAACTGTAAACATGAGAAACATTTGATTCTCAGCTGGTTAACAGTAACTAAAAACTGAAATAGTGTCTCAGAATAAGTGAAATTTTGAAAATACCTCTAGTGTCAATTTTTTGCAGATGCTACTTTGATTGATGTTTTATATCTAAAGCAAAATTATTATTATTATTATTATTTTTTGTGATGTTACTGATCCTTTCACAGCACAAGAAAAAAGCACCTTAGTGCTCAGAGAATGATGGTTTAGTAAGAGCTTGTTAAAAAAAATGAACATCAACACGTCTGAAGTGTCTGAATGATAGTCTGCTGAAGTCTGTTTATAGTGAAGTCTTTCTCTCTATTCCTCAGTCTTTGTATCATGTGCTCAAATGCTGGTGTTTTGCTCAACTGTAGCAGGATCAGAGTCCAACGTCCCGCCTTCATGTTCATCTGAATTATCCTACAGCTCACAGCAGAAATGTTGAAAGTTTATGGCTCCTCCTGACTCTCTAGTGTTGAGTCCGTCTTTATTATTCTCCGGAGCCGGACTTTTGTGATTTCTACAACTGTGAACATGAGAAAGATGTGGTCCTCTACTGATTTAAAAAACCTTACAAAGTGTCTCAGAAAAAGTTTTTTAAAACAGCTCTAGTGTCAATTATTTGCAGATGCCACTTGGTTTGATATTTTTGATCCAATGCCAATTTTTTTTCTACTTATCCTTTCACTGCAGAGGGAAAAAGCACTTTAGTGCTCAAAGAATGATGGTTTAGTAAGAGCTTGTTAAAAAAATGAACATCAACATGTCTGAAGTGTCTGAATGATAGTCCGCTGAAGTGTGTTAATAGTGAAGTCTTTCTCTCTATTCCTTAGTCTTTGTATCATGTGCTCAAATGCTGGTGTTTTGCTCAACTGTAGCAGGATCAGAGTCCAGCGTCCCGCCTTCATGTTCATCTGAATTATCAAAAGTATAGGGCAGAAGCTTTGTGATTGCATACAAAATAATAATAATAATAATAACAATAATAAATAAATAAATAAATAAATAAATAAATAAATAAATAAATAAATAAATAAATAATTCATGCATTAAAGATTTTTTTGTTAAAGAATAGAATAATTCATGCATGTCCAAGATTTCTGAAGCCCCACCCCCAAAGCCCCACCCTCTTCCAAGTCCAAGATTTCTGAAGCCCCTCCCCCACCCAAACCGAGATTTTCTAATGCCCCACCCCCTTACAAGCCCGAGATTTCTGAATCCCCAACCCCTTCAAAGCCCGAGATTTCTGAAGCCCATCCCCACCCAAGCCGAGATTTCCAAAGCCCCACCCCCTCCCAAGACCGAGATTTCCGAAGCCCCACCTCTTCCAAGCCCAAGATTTCCAAAGCCCCACCCCCTCCCAAGACCGAGATTTCTGAAGCCCCACCTCTTCCAAGCCCAAGATTTCCGAAGCCCCACCCCCTCCCAAGACCGAGATTTCTGAAGCCCCACCCCTTGTGCTCAGATGCAGCAGGTGAGTCAGCGCACAAAATCGGGTGTGTGCCACAGGTCTGTGCCAAAGCTGCCGAATTCTGACCCCCGCCGGCCCCGCTGTGAACATGAGCGAGCTTCGGCACTGAACTCAACTTGATTTTGTGCGCTGACTCACCTGCTACATCTGAACACAACACAAGCTTCAACCTGCTGGAGCACATGACACAAAAGATTCATTTGAGGAAGAGAAAGAAAGACTTCACTCTCAGCAGACTTCTGACAGAGATCTCGAATACCAGCGTTTCTTGGAGGCTCCGCTCAATCGCTTTCCGACAATAACTGCGCACCAGCCCTTTGCTTTGACTATGAACATGAAGTCAGCTTCAACATGGAACTGTTGTTGACACTCGACGAAGTTGACGGACTCTGTTAGAGCTCACATTTCAGATATGTTGTAGAATATCAATGAATGCCGATCTCTAACACAAAGATGCCTTTACTTCTTCTCCGACTGGACTTTCTCAGTGTATCACAGATTCATGAAAAAAAGCACTTGAGGACTAACCATGATCATGCGCATGATTTGTGTAATTCAACAGAGAGATTCAGCACCAGTCATTGTAAATGAAGGAAGAAGAGAAAGAAAGGTCTGTAAGCACAGTCTCATTTCTAATAGGTAACTGACTGAGTCCGAGTTTAAAACCAAAGTGTAGTTTCATTCAATGAAACATTAAACTAAAATTTAAAATAAATATGCGAGTAAAATAGTTAAAAGGGAAGTTTTAAGGAAGGGATATTCTAAAATACAAATGTTTATTTTGAGTTGTTGTTTTGTATCTGTATATTTAGCTTTAAGATCTAATATGACAGAATTAGATCCAGTATAGAAATGCCTTTAGTCCGCAAATAAAAACTTGTGAAAAGACAAAACTCTTGTGAGCTCAGATTTGATTTAAAACTTGATATGGTATGATTAAAGAAAACTTGTAGTTGAACACCTTACAAGAGATCAAGTACTTTTAAGAGGCGCCCCGTTCTCAAATGATGTCAGTTATCCAGAAAAATGGAAACTTCGGAACTAGCTTTCCTGAGTCTAATGTCCGAACATGTCAAGTATAAAGAGCCCTGCAGCAGCATGTCAACTCAGTCGTTTGACTCGAAGAACATCAAAAAATCTGTTTATCTGGAGTGGAAATGGACACTAAAACTACACCAGCGATCGTGTACTCAACTATTACTGTTTATCAAGACTGTGTCATCAACATGCCTGCCACAACAGAGTGGAGCCTAAGTGCGATCTTTGTGGATTTGCTTCAGTCTGTTTACCAGTGGCTACGGAATCGCATGAAATGAAAGCTTTCTGAGAGAGAAGATCTTGAGAACTCAGTCACCAGCAGCTCATACATCTGTGGCTGATGGCTGTTATCTCGTGACGACATGACACTGCACTGCATGAAAAGGCTGCTTTCTAGGCTGGTCATCACCGCACGAGGTTTTGAAAATGCTGGGGTTTTGACATTATACTCTATAGTGTCCCACATCTTCCGGCTGACACACTTACCATACATGATATGCAACAACTAGATGAAACTGGACTTTGAAACCATCAAACTGCTTGAGCTCATGCGTGAATTTCTACATTCATCACATTAACATAAGGATCCCTTGACTTTCACAACCTCTTCCTGGAGACTTTACTTTTGTTACTTTTATTTTTGATGCTGCTGAAACTGTCAAATGTACTACATATGTGCTTTAATAAAAGAGTTTTAAATTTGAGAATTGTGTTCCTGTCTGTTGCCAAACAATTAAGCAAATTATCATCAGATATCAGAATATTAAGTAATCAATTATTTCATTACTGCTATATAAAACAGAATAAATCTTTAATGGTTTATGGAATAGGAGATCTCCCAATATTATTTAGGAAATGAGGCCTGTTCTGCTAATCGCTCAGCAGAGGTAACAAGGGAAGATTTTCAGCCAGCTAATAAATAATGGATCTTGTAATATAATCATGTGTGTACTTAACAGTTGTTATAATGTGAGCATTCATTCATTCATTCATTCATTTAGTATAACATACATAAAACCTACATAAGTATACGGCAGACGCTTTGTGATAAACTGCATACAAAAAAAAGAAAAACACAAATAATTAATGCTTTAAAGACTTTTTATTAAAGAATAGTAAATCTTCATCAATAAATCATCTCAAACATCATCAGCGTTGCACAGTTACAAAATAGTGGAATTAACAAATGAATGGTTTTCCAGAATAGCAGCGTCCAAAAAGAAGCAATGTATGTCCAGAATATCTGCCGTGGGTTCCTCGTCTTGGTCCAGTAATGATGACTTAAGGCAGGGTAGATTGTCTGCTGGTCAACTTTGCAGATTTCACTGTCTGGTTCCATCTTCAGAATCAGGGTGGTTAGTTGGAAGAGAATATCTGGGCTGCCACATATTTGTTCGGCTCAATTGTTATCTGGAACGCTGGATGAGGTGATGGTGAAAGAGCTCTCAAATTGTCCTCTGCCAAAAGTGTTAATAGTCAAGTTTTGCTCTTCTGTCGCAGCAGGACATTCAGCGCATCCACAACCATTCCCAAACATGCCGAAGCACGTTGAAGATAGAGTTTACACTGAACTGAGTTGGAACACAGTTGAAGAGAGTCCCAATGCTGCACTGTACTTGAGCACGCCCATCATTCATGATATTTATCACGCAGTTGTTCATTGTAGCATTGCCAAGTCCATCCATGGTGTAAAATATAGGTTCTTGAGGTGATGGAGAAAAAGCTAATGTCTGATGAGCCACTGTTCTTCTTGGAAGGTTATAGGTTATATAAATCCAGCTGCTACCACGTTGGTTAAATATCAACTATTTGTGGGTTTTATAGCCTAATTTTCGGGTACCGAGGGGAATCCCCTGACTCCCATATTTTTGAAACCTCAACCCCCTCCCAAAACCGAGATTCTAAGCCCCACCCCTCCAAAGCCCCAGCCCCTCCCTTGACCGAGATTTCAGAAGCCCCACCCAAGACCAAGATTTGACCCCACCCAAGCCGAGATTTCTAAAGCCCCACCCCCTTCCAAGCCCGAGATTTCTGAAGCCCCACCCCTTCCAAGCCCAAGATTTCCGAAGCCCCACCCAAGCCGAGATTTCTAAAGCCCCACCCCCTTCCAAACCTGAGATTTCTGAAGCCCCACCCCTTCCAAACCCGAGATTTCCGAAGCCCCACCCCTGTGTTGTGTTGTGCTCAGATGCTGCTGGTGATTCAGTGCACAAAATCGGGTGTGTGCAACAGATCAGTGCCAAAGCTGCCGAATTCTGACCCCCGCCGGCCCCGCTGTGAACATGAGCGAGCTTCGGCACTGAACTCAACTTGATTTTGTGCGCTGACTCACCTGCTACATCTGAACACAACACAAGCTTCAACCTGCTGGAGCACATGACACAAAAGATTCATTTGAGGAAGAGAAAGAAAGACTTCACTCTCAGCAGACTTCTGACAGAGATCTCGAATACCAGCGTTTCTTGGAGGCTTCGTTGAATCGCTTTCCGACAATAACTGCGCACCAGCCCTTTGCTTTGACTATGAACATGAAGTCAGCTTCAACATGGAACTGTTGTTGACACTCGACAAACTTGACGGACTCTGTTAGAGCTCACATTTCAGATATGTTGTAGAATATCAATGAATGCCGATCTCTAACACAAAGATGCCTTTACTTCTGCTCCGACTGGACTTTCTCAGTGTATCACAGATTCATGAAAAAAAGCACTTGAGGACTAACCATGATCATGCGCATGATTTGTGTAATTCAACAGAGAGATTCAGGGTAACACTTTATAATAACGTTCTGTTATAAGTCATTTATAAATTATTAGTTAATGATGAGCTAATCATTTACAAAACATGACTATACATTCATAAATGATTAATAAGTAATAAGTTAACATTTTAGTAATGTTTTATTAATTCAGTTATAAGTCACTTATAAGTTATTGGTTAATGATGAACAAATCATTTTACAAAACATGACTATATGTTCATAAATGATTAATGAGTGGTATGCTAACGATTTACAAATGTGTTGTAAGTTATCTTAAAAAAAGTTCAAATCATGAAATAAATCAAACGGCTCATTAGTAGATGGTTTATAATTTATTAGTTGATACATTATTTATCACTTATAAATCATTGAAGTATTTATGTCAAAATTTGTTTTTGTATAATTATCTCAATAAACATTGGTTAATCATGAACAAATGATGAATAAACCATTAGTAAATGATCAGTATATGATTTATTGGCAAATTTGTTAGCTGGTCCGTGTTAAAAAGCACAAACATGCAGGTATGTTAAAGCACTATTTTTAAGAGGAGTAATTCATTTTGGTTTGAAGTTGATAAACATTTATAAATGCCTTAGTCAGATGATTTCCAGTGGCTTGTGTTAAATCCTTTCACTCATCAGCACAGACTTGTGTTCTGTGTGGAGTGTGTGGATCTAGTGATGAAGTGTACCCCTTCCACCGAAGCTCACATCAGGTGCACAGACTCCATGTGTGTCAGAGAAGACAGCTGTCTATACCCTCACCAGTCAGTACTTAGTACACACTACAAAGTGTTCAACACCTGTTATAGATGATGTGTAAACGCATGAATAAATAATTTACAAAGCTTTCTGCATCCCCTAATCTAAAGTGTAAACTATTCATCACTTGTAAATGTGTTACATATCATTTGTAGATCTTTCTTACCTGTTACACATTATTTGTATATGTACACAAGTCATTTATAACACTTTCTGCATCCCCTAATCTAAAGTGTAAACTATTCATCACTTGTAAATGTGTTACATATCATTTGCAGATCTTCCCGTTACATGATCCATCTCATTCCATCACTTTACCCAAGCTTGAACTTAATTTTTTTAAATAAATAAATGAACACTCTGTCACCATTTAATCAGCACTTAATTGTTTTATTTTTTATTTCCCTTCGGACAGCTGCTCACCATAACATGTAAACGCACCATAAACGTAGTCCATTATTTTGTGCATTTTATTCCAAGTCTTCAGAAGTCGTACGATACCACCGTGTGAGAAAAAGATTTGTTTTCCGTAATATAATCATTATACATTAATAACAGTACATAGCTGCCGTCTGATCCGTTAAAACTTTCAAAATTGGCGCTTTTACACAACGACACTGGTTTTTGGGCATTGACGTCAAACCTCGCTCCTTATTGGCTGTCACTTGTGATTTGCGACCACCATATATTGTTTGCGACATGCCAAATTGTGTTGAGTGAGATTGAAATCTGGAAATGCAGATCAGGAGAATGTTTGTAGCGATTAAACACTTTAATTTCATTCTGTAACTCACACAAAATTGTTTTGCTGTCAGATCACTGGTAATGTAACACACGCGTCGTTTTATCTGTTCTTTATACTGCTTTTTGTAATGTTTTAAATAAATTATTGTGAGTGACTAACGTACATTTATCTGCCTGTTACACTTTGTATATTGTCAAAATGGTTATGTTTAAGATTATAGGGTGGAGTAGGGAGCTTAAAATGATCTTTTTTATACAATAGTATATTAACTAAGATAATAGTCACTGTCAATATATCTATATTGCTTTTTTTATTTTTGTGAAGTGGCTAAAACGTCGTGTATAAGGGATGTGTTAGGGGCTCAAATATATCTATATAATAGTCAAATATATTTGCATAAAAATATTTATAATTTAAATATCATATAAGGGATTTATATAGATTTGTATATCCTGTAACTAAAAGACATACCACAACCTTTGCATATGGCAAATACATGGTAAATTTACCAACTGCAGTTTGTACATAATTTATAAAGATCTGCAAGTGATATGTAACACATTTACAAGTGATGGACAGTTTTACACTTTAGATCAGGGGATGCAGAAAGTGTTATAAATGACTTGTATACATATACAAATAATTTATAACAGGTAAGAAAGGTCTACAAATGATATGTAACACATTTACAAGTGATGAATAGTTTACACTTTAGATTAGGGGATGCAGAAAGTGTTATAAATGACGTGTGTACATAAACAAATAATGTGTAACAGGTAAGAAAGGTCTACAAATGATATGTAACACATTTACAAGTGATGAATAGTTTACACTTTAGATTAGGGGATGCAGAAAGTGTTATAAATGACGTGTGTACATAAACAAATAATGTGTAACAGGTAAGAAAGGTCTACAAATGATATGTAACACATTTACAAGTGATTAATAGTTTACACTTTAGATAAGAAAGGTCTACAAATGATATGTAACACATTTAGAAGATCTTGAAGATCTTGAGAACTCAGTCACCAGCAGCTCATACATCTGTGGCTGATGGCTGTTATCTCGTGACGACATGACACTGCACTGCATGAAAAGGCTGCTTTCTAGGCTGGTCATCACCGCACGAGGTTTTGAAAATGCTGGGATTTTGACATTATACTCTATAGTGTCCCACATCTTCGGGCTGACACACTTACCATACATGATATTCAACAACTAGATGAAACTGGACTTTGAAACCATCAAACTGCTTGAGCTCATGCGTGACTTTCTACATTCATCACATTAACATAAGGATCCACGGGACGTCTCGTTGCATGCCCTTGACTTTCACAACCTCTTCCTGGACACTTTACTTTTGTTACTTTTATTTTTGATTCTGCTGAAACTCTCAAATGTGCTACATATGTGCTTTAATAAAAGAGTTTTACATTTGAGAATTTTGTTCCTGTCTGTTGCAATTAAACAAATTATCATCAGATATCAGAATATTAAGTGATCAATTATTTCATTACTAATTTATTAAAAACAGAATAAATCTTTAACGGTTTATGGAATAGGAGATCTCCCAATATTATTTAGGAAATGAGGCCTGTTCTGACAATCGCTCAGCAGAGGTAACAAGGGAAGATTTTCAGCCAGCTAATAAATAATGGATCTTGTAATATAATCATGGGTGTACTTAACAGTTGTTATAATATGAGCATTCATTCATTCATTCATTCATTCATTCATTTCAAACTAGTTGGCAGACTTTTTTAAACAAATTAATTTATATGCAATTATTTGATTTCTATTTATTTCTATTCCATTGCTCATATGAACCAACATGCTTATGCAATAACAGATGTGTGATTAAAAGATTTAATTCAGAAATTATATTTCCAGTTGTTTTGTCTTCAGATTTGAAACCAGTGGTTATTAATCGTTTTGGTCACCAGAGGGAAACAATACACAGTGTTGAAAGAGAAAACTGACTCTTACGATAAAAGCGAAAAGAAAGCCTCGGTGCTTCGCAAAGGTTCGTTTTATCATCTCTGCCTCTAGACAGAAATACACATGTAGCCTTTTAATATTTCAAATGGGCGTTATCATTTCCTTAGGATTTCCTCTCCTTGAGTTATTTTTAACAACAAAATGGGCCAATGATTTGAAGCCTAAATATTTTTTTTCGTTTTAACCATAGCCTACTGTGCTATATTATTTTTATTTTGCTATCGGATGATAATGATCTCTAAATCTATTGTATGTTGGATATTATGATGTCTATTTGTAGACATAGTAATTTGTGGACACAGTAATTCATTTAGATTTTTAGGGTAAAAATGCATTTTTGTCTGTTAAATTATTGTAGGATATATATGTATAATTTAGATGTATCTCCTGCTGAGACTCTGTCATTGTATGTCCTTTTCTGGCATTGGATATTACTGTATACCGACCAGAGAAACATTTCCTTCTATAATCTTTCAGCAAAAAGTGTCCTGTGATTCTGAATCAGTGATGGTCGATTCGTGATTTAAACACTCTTTAGACTCGGTTCCTTTGCATGAATAGGTCAAATGAGTTCTGACAGCTCACTCACCCACTGAATCATTTGTAGTGGTTTCGCAGCACTAACAGGTTTACTTCAGAACACACAGAACAAACTGTTTGCTGATGTGGATGTTAACCTATAACCCAATAAAACCCCTGAGAGCATCCCACCGTTTACCAGCGGTGAAGAGGGTCTTTAAGTTCAACACCTGCGCGTGCAGCTTGTGAACCATATAGGTAAGACTTTTTCCTTCCAAATGAGAAAATCACTAACACCACAAAAACAGCGTTGGATTGCTCTTTCTTATGCTTAAATTGTTATGAATGTTATTAATCCTGTATCAAGCACTTTGCATATCTTCTGTTAACATGACCTCTATATATCATCATGTCATGTTGTAACTTTACATTAACCTCACGATGCTTGTTTTCGGATCTGTTGATTTCTTCAGAAAATTTTGAAAATGCAATTAAACTGATAATTACATTAACCTCACGATGCTTGTTTTCGGATCTGTTGATTTCTCATTGATTCTGATGTCATAATGAAGAAAAAACTAATTAGACGTTTTAGAAAACAAACAAACAATTAATAAATACATGTCATACTTTCATATTGATGGTAATATTTTTTAGATTAATTATTAAATATAAATATAAATGTATAATTTGTTTTTTTTTGTTTGTTTGTTTAAATCACACCAACATGAATACAGAGAACATTTCTGAGAACTTGACATGCACTTTCAACTAGAGTTTTCATTGATTTTTCCTTTTCTTTATCATGGACACTCTTATTTGTATTTGACCCATAAATATAATCTTGTGTGCTTTGTTGCACTGAACAGAAAGGACTTGATTTGACATGAAAGACTTTGGAGTTTGGAACACAGCACAAATATGCAAAGTTCACAGAAGAACAGCTCTGTTTATGGAAAAAATATGACTCTAACCTATCTCTTCCTAAAGATGATCAAACTAAAATGGGAAAAAAACAAACCATTTAAACAACATCCAATTTTTATTGACGATATATCAGAATAACAAAATAAAAATTCAGCTGAGTGGTGTATATGAGTGATGTATAACACAAATTCAAAAGACTGTAATAAATTTGAATATGAAACCCCACAAACTCATTGATATGCACGGTTTTCACCCAAAGACATTTCACAGTGAACAAAGTTTTTGCCAACTAATCTTAAGAAAAGAACTTCACTATGAACATTTTCCAGAAGCTTGACATTGTCAGAGAGTCATAAAAATAAGCACATAGCTAAAGTTTTTCACGTGAAGAATTGTGACACTGCCTCATGGAGCTATTCATTGCTTCCTTCTGTCCTCATTATCCCAAGAACCGGACAATCTTTGAACAGTTCATACCACTCAAATACACCAGCAAACTGATCCAACCAATAACCAGCTTGGAAAAAGGTATGGGGATGTGTTTAATATCATTTGTTGAATTAATTTGCACTGTGACAGCTTCATATTGAATTTCCATCTTGCATATTGATATTTGAGTCATTTTATGTGAGTCAAAATGAATTAAATATCAATGCATTTTTTATTACAGTGAGGCATTTACAGTGTGTAAGACTTGAAAAACCTCAGATACTTTGATTCTCTACTCATGAGTCAGGTGTATTAAACAGTTACCCAGAACATACAAATTCAACATGACACCAATAATTGATGGTTAAACAGTTGGAACCAGAGGATTCAAAGGAGTGAGCATTTAGTGAGCATAAAATGAGAACAAAGTCTTTGTTGAAAAATATACAATAATAGACAAATAATACTAGCATAACCTCAGATTATTATTTGAGTTGTACATAGGTAACTGTAGGGGGCTAAACAGAACTACTATTTAAAGAACGGTAAGCATGGGCGACCTATTAAATAGTATTAGTCATAACCTCTCGATAATGATCTGACTGGAGAGTTTGTGATCGTGAGATCCACCGGTGTGAGAACCTCTGAGTGACATAGATTCATAATGAACGAGTAAAATATAAAGTAAAGCATTAACTAGAAGAATCACATGTCAGAATAATAATAATTAGAAATGGACAAACAACTAATTCGTATGACAATCTAAATCCGAGGTCATAATAAAATGGAGTCACATTAGAATTTAATTTTAATTTAATAACTTTGTGCTGAAAAGGCTGAACATGCAGGAAACCTTTGCCATGACTGGATACCTTTGTTGTGCAAATTGCATGGACCTTACACAATATAAGTAAATGGGTTATTTCTTTGAGGATTTAACTTTTTTTAAAAGATTTTAAAAAGTAAAGTTTGTAAAGTTTGTCTTGTCTTTTTTTTTTTAATTCATTTTAGGGTTTGTGGTGTTTCATGGCAACAAAAAGTTATGTTCAGCTACGGTTGCCATATATAAGAATAAGACATGAAATGTCTTGTTTTTTTTCGAAAGAATTTGGCAGAAAACTACTTGGAAAAAACTTACACCAAACACACTCTGAATCAAAATGAGCTGCGGAAATGAAATCAGCTCAGCTGCCAGTTCTGGCACTCTTGTTAACAAAGTAATTTTGTTGGGATGCCAAGTTTAAAGTAACCTAATGTAATGCCCTTTCACTTGTATCTGTTACGTCAAGAACTGAAGTGAAAGAGAGAATAGAAGTTTCCATGACTGATGGGAACTAAATTTACACATTTTGTGAGCTCCCATCTGTCAACAAAGCTGCTGGGGCTTTAGTACTTACTAACCCAAACGTGTCATTGTGGGTGCTTACAATGCTGTTGAGCGGTTGCGGCATGTGATTCATGGGTACGGCAGCAAGAGCCGGGTCTGACTGCAGGGAGAGTCAGTGTCCACTGCTATCTAACAGACCACCAATCTGTGTTTCAGCTCGGACTGTTCACCCATGACAGACCTTTTGCAGCAGGATGTTGGATTGTGTAAGTAAAGTAACTAATATTTTGTTTGTTTGGAGATCAGATCTGTTCTTCGCATTATCAAATTTTTAGTCACTGAACTGTGATGATCTCTTATCCAATGCAGCAGAGAAAAAGAGCATTGAGGAGGTTCTGGCAGGTGCAGAATTGGCCCCAGCCCAATGCCTGTGGACTACAGGGGCCAGTGGATCAGTTCAGCTGAGAATGGATGAACTTTGTCCAGAACAGCCCATCACTGTGCATCAGGTGTTTACTAACACAGTTCAGAAGTACGGGAAGTTGACCGCTTTGGCAAGCAAAAGAGGAAACAAATGGGAAAAAGTTACCTTTTCAGAATATTATCACCTCAGTCGAATGGCCACCAAAGGCTTTCTAAAGGTGATCTTTGAGCAGTTTTTAAACACTAATTTATACATAGTGTGTTCATTTTACAAATTTAATTTGCACAGCTCATTCTCATGTAATTTATAGATTAGATGTAATACAATAATATTTGAAAATTCTCCTAGCTTGGTCTAGAGCGGTTCCACAGTGTAGCCATCCTGGGATTCAATTCAGCAGAGTGGTTTATTGCTGCTGTTGGAACTGTCTTTGCAGGGTAAGAAATAAACATATATATATATTTTAAGCTTAAAAATACCATACTTGCAATTTTTCAATTTAAATTGTACTGCATAATCAAAGTGCAGCTGGATTTGCATAGTCAAACTATGTCTAGCATACTGTTTATACCAGGGGTCCTCAACTTCCTTGCAGAGTTTAGCTCCAACCCTAATCAAGCACACCTGAACAAGATAATCAAGGTCTTCAGGATTACTACATTTGCAGGTAGGTGTGTTTAATCCAGGTTGTAGCTAATCTCTGCAGGGAAGTTTATCTCAAGGTCCAGAGTTGAGGACCCCTGGTTTATACTATACATGCTGGATGAAGCCAAGCTACAGTTGCATTATTCCAACTCGTCTGTTAGTCTGACTTCAAAAATATCACAGAAGCATATAAATCTAACTTTTAAAGTACATGTAAATGTACTTAGTGTTAAACAAACAGGATTACTAAAAATGACCCTGGATTAACAATCTCAAGTGTAAAAAGCTTGTTTACACATTGGTCAAGATGTTGCAGGGGCCTTTAACATCAAATAAAACATTAATTGAACTTATTAAAGTGGGAAGGGAGTATTAGGTCTAGGATCATTGCCCTCACACCTATATATACATATATATATATATATATATATTATTTTTTTTTTTTGTGCTAGGGGTATAATTGCTGGTATCTATACCACAAACTCGCCAGATTCCTGCCTCTACGTTGCTAAAGACTCAAGAGCCAATGTCATTGTTGTGGAAAATCAAAAACAGCTGGATAAGATTTTACAGGTAACATTTGGTCTACTTCATTTTCTCAAACTGGACCTCCTCAAACTCATTGAGCAAGCCGTTTAATATTCCTATTTGTCTTGTTAGGTAAAGGATAAGCTTCCACACTTGAAAGCCATAGTCCAGTATTCTGGATCTTTGAAGGAGAAGTTGCCCAATTTCTATTCTGTGAGTGTCTGATATAGAGATCTCTCTGAGTTAGCATGTAGGCCAAAGTTACCCAAAGAGTTACCATTACTGTTTATCTTTGAACAGTGGGAAGAGTTCATGGGACTAGGACTGGACGTTTCTGATCGAGAACTAGATGAAGTCATCATTAGTCAGAAAGCCAATCAGTGCTGTGTACTTATTTACACATCTGGGACAACCGGATCCCCGAAAGGAGTGATGCTAAGCCATGATAACGTAAGCTGCTATGACAGTCACAATATAGCAGCAATGTTTTGCTGCAGATTAATGACAGTTTTAAATTGTGAACTCTTATAGATCACATGGACAGCCCACCATGCAAGCAGGGCTGGAGATATGCAGCCAGCTGAAATCAGGCATGAGTCTCTGGTCAGCTACCTTCCTCTCAGCCATATTGCCGCCCAGATCTATGATCTCTGGACAGGGATCCAGTGGGGGGAGCAAGTTTCCTTTGCTCAGCCAGATGCTCTAAAGGTAAATGTTTAAGAACAGAACTTTTGTTAAGCTTAATAAGGCCAAACAGCCCTGCTTCTTGAGGGCCATCTTGCTGCAGAGTTTAGTTCCAATATGCCTGCCCTTCTTACACACTTCCTACCAATCTTACACACACTACTGGAAGTTGAAACCCCTGCTTTAAATGCTGTAACTGGTGTCATCATCAAATATCAGTGTTGTAGTCGAGACCAGGAAAGGACCTGAGTAGATCAACTCCAAATTAAGTCAGAGACCTGAAGTTGGTTGATTATATACATTATAATCAACCCCCCCAACCAAGATTCCCAGTGCATCACGTCAACGGCCGAGTGCAGATACGCCAATTAACAGAGGCTATGCCACCTGGATGCACTGTTGGGTGGACACAGTTCCAGTTATGCTGTGGGCAATGTTTTCTTGGGGCACGTTAGGCCCCATTATCCCAATAGCACAATTCCTGACAGTTATGAGGTATCGGAACTTCGTTGCGGACCAAGTGCACCCATTCATGGTAATGGTGTTCCCTGCCAGTAATGGTTGTTACCAACAGGATAATGTGCAATGCCACACTGCCAGAATTGTCAAGGAGTGGTTCAGGGAACATGACTGTTAATGCATGCACCCAGTCCAACATTTTTGGTTCGACTTGGAAAAGCGGGTTCACACTACATCAACACCCCTTAATTTATGGAAAGTGAAGGACCTGCTGTTGACATGATGGTACCAAATACCCCAGGAGACCCATCTCCACCTCACCACTGCCATGTGGGCTAATGGAGGTCCCACAGGTTATTAAATAGGCTAGGTGGTCATAATGTAAAGGCTCATGGGTGAATGATCTTGGACTCAGATTTGAGACCAGACTACTACAATGTCAAATGTTGTAAAGGATACATTGCTCTGGTGTTTACATTAAATGTGTTCCTTTTTAGGGGAGTTTAGTAGACACTCTTCGAGAGGTAACCCCTACAGCCCACATGGGCGTTCCTCGTGTTTGGGAGAAAATTATGGAAAAGATCAAAGAAGGCATTTCACGGTGTGGATACATGAAAAGGAAACTGGTGACATGGGCCATGTCTGTTAGTCTGGAGGCTAATCAAAGGCTTACTAAGTACGTCATTTGTTTTACAGTATATCACTGTCCACATTACATTGAAGTTGTTTGAAGTTTTGTTATGTTTTATGATAATTTTCTTTAAATTAGGGATGAGGAGAAGTCATTCCTCTTCACTCTTGCAGACAGTTTGGTCTTGCATAAGCTTCGTGCTGAGCTGGGCTTCTCCAACTGTGTGAAGTTCTTCTCAGGAGCAGCACCTATTGGAAGTGAAACTCTTCAGTTCTTCCTTGGCCTCAACATTCGGTTGTATGAAGCCTACGGGATGAGTGAAAGCTCAGGACCCCACTTTATGTCTGGTCCGAAAGCATACCGATTTTCAAGGCAAGCCTTCTTACTTCAACTTACAGGTTGAGTACCTTCAATCTGAAGGCCAATGATCAACAGGTTCACTGTGTAACAATTCCCAAAACTCTTCTAGCTGTGGTAAAGTGGTTCCAGGCTGCCAATACAAACTAGTAAACATAGATGCTGATGGCATTGGAGAGGTGTGTTTCTGGGGCCGCAATGTCTTCATGGGATTCCTCAACCTGGAGGATAAAACAAAGGAGGCTTTGGATGAAGATGGATGGCTCCGGTCTGGAGACTTGGGAAAGGTAGATGAAGATGGCTTTCTTTACATCACTGGAAGAATAAAAGGTAAAGGATGCTATTTTAAATCCTACATATTTTTTACTAGCTTTGATTCTATAATTGGATTCAGGTTAGCTTAAAATGGCATTTCCATTCAATCTCTTTCCATTCAGAGCTTATCATCACGGCTGGAGGAGAGAACGTTCCCCCACTCCCCATAGAGGATGCTGTAAAACAGGAGTTGCCAATCATCAGCAATGCCATGCTGATTGGAGACAAGAGGAAATTTCTGTCCATGCTGCTAACGCTAAAGGTAAACTATGCCTTGAGAAAGCCTCTGGCTTCAACACCTCCAAAATCATTTAGGTTAATCTGTTATTCCTTTCCTTGGATAGTGCACAATCAATCCAGAGACTACAGAACCCACTGACATTCTTAGCTTGGAAGCTGTGGAATTCTGTCAGCGGCATGGTAGCCAATCGACAAATGTGTCAGACATCATTGGAGGAAAAGACAAGATAGTGTACCAGTCCATTGAAGAGGGCATCGCACGGGCCAACTCAAAAGCAACCTCAAATGCCCAGCGCATTCAAAAATGGACCCTATTAGGGAAAGATTTCTCAATTGTTGGAGGAGAACTAGGTGAGTGCTGTGCACACATTACTTTTATCCAAAAATAATTTATTTTCTGATGGAGCTTTACTTCTACTGAAACTGGAAAAATAGATATTTCCAAAAGATAATAGAATTATGTTACTTTTCAGGTCCTACAATGAAACTACGTCGCCCAGTGGTGTTGCACATGTATCACGGTGAAATAGAGAATTTTTACAGAGAATAGACAACCTCCCGACTGGTTGTATCTCTGTTAAAGATACTGTTGCTTTTTTGGCCAATCATATTGTAGAAATTTGATTTTTAATGATTTATTTTTTTAATCTAAAAACATTAAGTGCCCTAATTGTTTTTAATATCTATTATTAAACATACTGTTAATTGTCTTCCATGTAAATTGGATGTGTGTAATATTCTTGTATGTTTTGACCAGATCTTAAAAATAAAACTTGTGCGTTGTCTATGGATTTACTGTATATGGTAATGTTAGTTTATGCAGTATTATAATGATCGTATAATAGTGCTCTGTAAAAATAAAGACATGGGTTGTTTTGTCCATAAAAATTGACGTGTATATTATTTATATATATATATATATATATATATATATATATATATAGATAGATAGATAGATAGATAGATAGATAGATTTTTTTTTTCATCCACAGTCATGTCTTGATAGTACAGTCATTTCACAATTGACACAGCAAAGGTCAAGAACTGTTTGAATTATATTAATTGTTAACCATAATTCAAAGTTCATAGCTGATGTAAAAGCTTAAGCAAAAAAAATATGAAACATATTCACGGTTTTAACGGATTTACCACACTTTGATGAAAAAAAAAAAAAAAACTAAATAATTCAAAATACCTTTTATGTATTTACTCCCCTACTATTTGGACAAGATTATTCCTGTCACATGACAGAATGGCAAATTGTCAAAACACATCAAACCAGAGAAAGTGTTCAGTCAATAAATACAGTTTATCTTCTATTGTGTAGTTCCTTTTTGACAGATTAAAACAGCTCACAAATACGGTCACTGAAGGACAAGAATTTAAGACAGTGCTTTGCGGTTCTGGAGAAACGAAAATGCAAACACTTAGTAGAATTGTGCGCAGATATCAGAATGATACGAAGATTCATTTCTTTTTTTTGACTCTCAGTTCGTTAAGCATCAGATCCAAACATACACTAGAAAAGCCTCAATCCATGTCCTGCACTCTTCGGCAGATGTCAGCTGTGAACTCTGAGCATTTAGAGTTTCCACCGAGGTCTTTGGTCAGAACCTGAAATATTAGATGGGTTACAGACATAAAAAACAAGCTCTGTCTTGATGGTAGAAGCTAAATTCATATTCATATTCAATGACTGATCCTACCTTTTTTTCCCGTATGGTGTCAAAGCAGGCGGTCTCAATCTTTTTAGCATGCCCATGAAGTCCCATGTGGCGCAGCATCATAACAGCACTCAGCAAAAGGGCGGTGGGGTTCGCCAGGTCTTTGCCTGCGATGTCGGGGGCAGTTCCATGTACCTAACACATTAAACAAAATGGATTATGATATGTGACCCTGGACCAACAAAATATCAAAGACATGAATAAATAAGCTTTCCATTGATGTGTGGTTTGTAAGGATAGAACAAAATTTGGCTGAGAAACAACTATTTGGAAATCTGGAATCATAGGGTGCAAAAAAAAATAAATCTAAATATTGAGAAAATCGCATTTAAAGCTGTTCAAATCATGTCCTTAGCAATGCATATTACTAGTCAAAAATTAAGTTTTAATATATTTACGGTAAGAAATTTAGAAAATATCTACATGTAACATGATCTTACTTAATATCCTTATGACTTTTGGCATAAAAGAAAAATTGATAATTTTGACCCATACAATGTATTGTTGGCTATTGCTACAAATATACCCGTGCTTCAGGGTCACATTTATGGAATGATGTTATTTGATCAATCACTCCATTGTGAAGCTATTGCATCTGAGTCCAATACATACTGATTCAAATATGGCGACACCATGTGCTCCGATGTTTCCACTGGGAGTAACTCCAAGACCCCCAATCAATCCGGCACACAGATCACTGAAACCCAAATCAAAGCCTGGTGAGACTTGCACTTTGTAGATAATCATATCGCATATATTATCAAATGATGCTTTATACAGACTCACCTCAAGATGTCGCCATAAAGATTAGGCATTACAAGTACATCAAACTGAGAAGGATCTTGCACCATCTAGTGGATTATCACAATACAAAGTAATGTAAAGACTGTGAAAGTAAAATGATTTCTGGGTCACTACATTGAGCAGGTCTTCTAATAACGCACATAAATTATAAAATGGTTTGAGAATTATTACAAACTTGATCATCATGGAATTTAATTTACATGAAAAGGGGGACCACATTTTTTTCAAATGCTGATTAAACTACAGGGAAGCCAAGCCCAAACTGTATTCACTGTGTGTGAATGCAATGCACAAGATTTCTGTATTTTCCATATTTCACAGTACAAGTAAAAAAAAAAAAAAAAAATCTTATGTTTCACAGATGAATAACAAATGACGTTCTCTTGTAAACATACATTGAGACAGACTGTATCCAGATACATCTCAGTGAATTTCACGTCCTTGTAATTCTCAGCAACCTCTCTGCACTTCCTCAGGAATAGGCCATCGGACATTCGCCTAGAAGACATCACTGAATTTAGCATCTTTATATATTACAATTATTTTGTAATTAGATCCAACAAGGCATTTGTTACCAGTAAAAACGTATGCAGAAATTCTTCATAGCTACAAAGTTATGTGATTTGTGACTCTCACATGATGTTGGCTTTGTGAACGGCCGTGACACTGGTTCTTTGGTTATTCCTGGCATACTCAAATGCATACTCAGCAATGCGCCTGCTGGCCTCTTCTGTGATCAGTTTAATACTCTGCACAACTCCATCCACAATCTGATTAAGAGGGAAAATAGTGCAAATATAATACTGAGATAACCAGATCTTTACAAAACCAGGTTTAGGTTTCATAAAACAGGGTCAGGTTAGCTTGTACAAGAGAGCAAGATGTTTTTTTTTTTCACTTTCAAACTTAGATTTAAGTTTGCACAACAAGTTTCATGTGGTGGACTTGATCTATAAGGCAACTTAAAGGAAAAGTTCACCCAAAAATGAAAATTATGTCATTAATTACTCACCCTCATGTCGTTCCAAACCCGTAAGACCTCTGTTCATCTTCAAAACACAAATTAAGATATTTTTGATGAAATCCGAGAGTTTTCTGACCCTGTATAGACAGCATGCTTACCACTTTTAAGACCCAGAAAGGGAGTAAAAACATTGTAAAATAGTCCACGTGACATTTTAACGAAGCTACAAGAATACTTTGTGTAAAAAAAAAAAAAAAAAAAAAAAATTGAAACAAGTCATTTTTTTATATTTGGGCACAAAAAGTATTTTCATAGCTTCTTAAAAATAAAACGTGGATTTTTTTAATGGTGTCCTTACTACCTTTCTGCACCTTGAACGTGTCAGTTGTGTTGCTGTGTATGCAGGGTCAGATCTTACGGGTTTGGAACAACATGAGGGTGAGTAATTAATTACAGAATTTTCATTTTTGTGTGGACTGTCCCTTTAAGGCTTTATTTATAAAATCACATCATGTACATTACCATTTAAAAATCTGGGGTCTGAAATTTTTTTTTACATTTTTTTTTTTACATCTACAGAAAATTTGAGAAAAGTAAAAAGATGTTTTAAAATGTACACTACTGTTCAAATGTTTGGAATCGTGATTTGTTAAAAAAAAATAAAAAATGTTTCTCTCACAAAGATTACATTTATTTGGTCAAAATCACAGTAAAAACTGTAATAGTAATAAAACTGTATTTATTCCCGTAATGCAAAGCTGAAGTTCCAGCATAATTACTCCAGTCTTCAGTGCCATGAAACATAAATCTTTATTATACATTCACTTTTGACCAATTTATTGCATCCTTGCTGAATAAAAGTATTAACACCCCCAAGCCACCCCCCCAAAAAAAATCTCACAGACCCCAAAATCTTGAACCGTAGTGTACAAGTTCATAACATGAACAGACAGAGGGAAGATCGCATGAATGGAACGTGACGACTCGAAGGTCATTTCACATGACACTTGGACACACTATGGACTGGGACCAGAGACAACTGATTTACAGCAGCCGAGTGGCACCTACCTAAAGAATAAACAGCACTGAAATATGAGCTGTGCCACTGAATTCCCGCTAGCGCTGCATGAAAAACTGGTTAAGACTGCATTAGATGACAATAGCACGACCTTTGACATTTGTGAAGGCTCCAAAAGTCAAATGTCATCCTATTGTGCTACACTGGAACTAAAGGTCTAAATGCAGTTGCGGGAGAAAGTATGTGAACCCCATAAATCCTGACGTCAGACTAACTGAGATGTTTTGGCATTAAGAATACAAAACTAGTTTTTAATGATGAACGGTCCAAAAAAAAAAAAAAAAAAAAAAAAAAAAAAAAAAAGGACTTATTTATAAAGTCAGATCAAATTAGATGACCAATTGATGTAGAAATCCATTAAATCCAATGGGTTCACATACTTTTTCCCACAAATGCAGATCTCTGAAGTAGAAATCAAAAGAATAAGAGCAACTAGCCCCTGGTTTGGTTGGGTTACTGGGTTTAAAATACAGGAGAGCACTCATACTTACCAAATGTTCGATCCCACTGTACTCTCCTTCTGTGTTTTCTCTGATGGTGACCAGATCCACATCGGTGTAAGGCGTCTTATAGCCCTCGATTGACACACAGGGACGCACATTAGCATACAGGTCAAAGGTCTTCCTTAGCAGCAGGTTCATGGACGGGTGTCCAGCAGCAATTGGTGTTTTCAGTGGTCCTGAAATATAATTCAATTTTGATCAAGTGAACTTCATATATACTATGACAATTTGCGTAATATTATACACAGTCAGCAAATGTACCTTTTAATCCAATTTTGTTTTTGTCCATTGACTCTTTGGCCTCAGGAGGGATCATCCACCTGCCTCCAGGTCCTTTGATGGCGGTGACGTTTCTCTCTTCCCATTGAATAGGGGCCTGGGTGAGAAAAAAGTTCACAACTAAGATTTAAAATAGTGCACAAGAGGGTTAAATAAACATAACAGTAGCTCAATTTTAAGCCTGACACATGCAGAAAACCTGGATAATGCACTTGTTGTAACTTGCAGCCTGCGCTGCATTCCTGAAGAGTAAAACAACAGATACTTACCTTAGCTGCTTCAAATATCTTCATTACTGCAGTGGAGATCTCTGGACCGATTCCATCTCCAGGAATTAACGTTACAGTCTGAATCTGTCAAAATAAAGCACAGAAAACAAGACTGAACCTGGAATTTGATCAGAAGAATCACAAGCTGGCAACATTTTCCTGAGGCTTTCTATGTAAAGTTTAGACAAGGAATTTGAGGATTTTAGAACAAAAGTTTGAACACTGCTGGCTGCTGTAACTAACGTCTCCAGAATAGCAAGGACAACAAAGCCATCCATTTCAAGTTTTGCTGTTTGTTTTGAGTAGGTCTGAGTCATTCTGCTTTTACTAATGCCAAAAAACCAACGCCTTCAAGTAAACAATCTTGACTGAAATAACTACTCAACTGGCACAACTACATAGGTTCTGCAGGCAGCAAAATGAATGCTTAAGACTTCTTTTGTGACTGAAGCTTTATACCCAAGGCTGGGCATTAAGCTCTTCCAAGTACTTGCCTTTCAGGCAACTAAAACTGACCTTTTATGTACCAAACCCTTTTTTTCCCAACAATACAGTGTATGGATTAAACACATGAAACTACTATAAAAATGGGATTTGAATTTTTTAACACAAAAATCTTTTGTTTTCATTTACAACTTAATCAGTTTTACTTGTCAAACTGCATATTTTCACATTTAAGGTCACTGTATTCCATTTTCCTAATATTTGTAACATATTAAAACATTTCAAAAATGGTTTGGGACAAGCGGTGTAAAAACTGTACATTATAAATAAACAAAACCAGACCACAAACTACTTTCATATTGATTACGGTACTAAACTGTTACCATATTTGTGTACCACACTATTTACATTCAATGTATATGCAAAAAATACCATACAATTACCGTGGTACATGGTATGAGTTGGTTTGAACTTACGCCTCTGGAGAAGGTTCTGGGCTGTGGGCTCTTTATGGCTCCCATTACACGGGACACCTGCAAAGACAATTTCAAACAGATCAATAACACAAAGCCAAATTTAAGATGATATTACCTGATACACAAAGCCCAAATCTATTACAAAGCAAGCAAATTAACCAAGTGCTGCATTTGATGCGACTATGGCTGATCTTTACTCTGGCTCTTTGCAAACAAGCACACAGCAGCTAAAGCAGTTAATTAGACTGAGCCAGGCTTAAAAGACTAAGCATGATCCCATTAACTCTGCATGCAACCTTTAAGTGTTTTTGAACACAATGTGGAAAGTGCAATTAAGGCAACAAGCACGTAAAAGTGAATTACACCAGGGATCATCCTGAAGTCAATGTAAACCAATGAGTTATTAAAGAGGTAAGGACTTATCCCTGGTGTAAAATGAGGGGTGTAGTTTCACAAATCTGCAAACAGTTTAAATCAGCCTACAACTTACTGGTCACTGATGATCACACACAAATGAGAAGGTTTTTTTTTGTTTTTTTTGTTTTTATTGTTTGTTCTAAATGGGAATTTGTTTTTTTTGTTAGTGGTGCCATAAAACTGTGAAGCAAGGTATGTGGCCTTAAAAATAATTTTTTTAAAATTAATTTCCATTCAGTATGACACTTAAAAGTGTCTGCAATAGATATAATAAAATATCCAATAATATCCGAAATATCGAAATATTTAAGGTTTTAACTTCATTTACACATACATACATACATACATGCATGCATGTATGCACATTAAAAATGTAGACATTTTTAAATATCAAACACCTTTTATTTGTCACCTCAGGCACTTTCTTACCTCTTTGGTGAGAAAAATGAATTTAATTTTGAGGAAAGAACTAGTATTTCTTTTTCTTTCCCCAATGACACATTTGGGGCCACTGTATATCAGTGGAAATTATTCATGGTGATATAATGGTTTGCAGGACTAAGATCCCCCATCATTTACAACCTCTAATACTAGTAAAATGAATCTATACTACATCATAACCCATAGATTATATGTAAAACAGCAGTCTGAAGGACACCAAAGGATCTTCTGCATCTTCTCATGCCTTATCAATTATATGCATGAATTTTTTCCTCCTCTAGAAGAACATTCAGTCCATAATGAAAGTCATGAACTTAATCTCTGGTCTAGTTTAGTCTTGACATCACTCAACTCTTGTTCACTAGCCAGCATGTCGAGGTGACCTTCATCCACCAGACTGGTTGGTTAACTGGCGTTAATGCTTCTCCATGCACATTAAAATCAGCTGTTTTACTCAACTCATTTCTAAACTCTATTTCACCCTGACTTTTTTTTAATGTCCATGTCAGATTTGCCATCTTTAATGACTTTAAGGCCCTGCGCGCTAACGCGTTAAAGCTAACTGAGATGCGCGTCTTACTTCCGGAGACGAGCTCGCGTCACTTATCCGCGCGCCGCACCTCTCGAGGAGTTTTAGGAGCTGAAAAAGCAAGAATGTCGTTTTAAATTCCACAACCTGACCTTACTGTCCTCTCGGTTGAGTTTGCATATTATTTGGGGGTATTACGCACAAAAATGTGTGGATGGTGAGGATGGCTGCAGAGGTTGAACATCTGAGGCGTGATTCAGTCACGAGATTAATACACATCGTGCCATTCTCTTAACTTCATTCATATTTATTAAAAGACCAGTAGATGATGTGACTGAGAGCTGTTAAATGTGTTAAACGTGTAAGTGCCGGTGTGAAGGGCATGCAGTACAGGGCCGCTGTAACGCAACGTTTTCAGCGCAAGCTACGTGTATACTCGCATTCATACTACACAGTTATATTTGACAAAACACAGCACAGGTTGCTATGATCTGAGGTTTGTCATATAATGTAGTTCTTACCGTTGACCTCCACGCGTTTCCAGCCATCCTGTGCTAATCGTGTTCTAGCGACTACTCAATGCAGCTCTCCGGTGTCTCATCCTCTACTATGAGTATATAGGGTTGCCAGATTGTAACTGCACTACTAGGAAGCTACCTTTGCGTTACCTAGCGGCACTGCTAAGGTGCGTTAATCTTATGAGATTTCAGCGTTTAGAAGATGCGGGTGTAGTTTTTTTATTTTTATTTTATTTAAATTAATTTTGTTATTAATTCAAAAATGTTCAAGAAGCTACAACTGAGATTTGCTTACCAACATGCAAGACTCCCAAAAGGGTGATTTTCTTAAACTTGGCAACTACTAGCCCACTTCTCTGCATTCGGCTGTGAAGACATGCTGAACACTGAACTCCCCCTACTGCACCGGATGCCACAGTACGATTGCGACGAAAATACGTAAAAAAAAATAATAATAATTTTAGTGAGTAAATTTTTGGAAAGTAAATAATTCACGAGGTGAGTAAGTTTTACATTTGTTGCCTGTATTGATTAGACCAATTCATGTAAAGACCAGAATAGAGTTGTTGTTCTTGAATGTGTTCAGAACAATATTGTATGCCTTACTTGTGGAATACTAGATGTATTCACCCAAAAATGAAAATTATTACACCATTCAGATCATTCTGCCTGCTATATTCACTGGAAGAAAGACCGTCTTTGTTTGGAGCAGCATGTTGGTGAGTAAATGAAGACAGAATGTTTATTTTTGCTTTAACCATAACACTCTGACACTTTTTAACTAGCAGATTTTTAACATCATCTGTAGGATCAATAAACATAGACACGAGGACGTCTTCTGGCATGAATACTTTATCCAACAAAATGTAAATACAAAGATGCAAAGCTGATCATATATCATACAATTTAGATGAATTCTGAAACAAAAGCTGCTTGAGCGAATAAAAAGAAACAATATAGTATGAAACGAGCGATTTAAAAATCATCCACATTAGGCATACGATAAAAAGGCAAAAAGCATTCACTAAAAATTGTAATCAAGAAGAGCAACATGGGAAAGCTTCAGAAGTGGTTGAAAAACAATACAAGTGCTTCACCATTACGAAATATACAAATAGCAGCATTTTAAGCATAATTTAAAGCATAACATTAAATACAGCATTGTGTTAGGAGTGCAAAGAGGAATTGTCTTGATTGTGAACATCCTGAGACAGTGATCAAATCGGATTAGGGGTAACTACAGTATCGGTCTCTCTAAACGGTGGAAACTCAGAAAGAGCTCAAGTGTAGTTACAAAAACTAAACCCTCACACTGCAGGCAACACGGAGCATTTTGGATTTCTGGCACCAGTGATGCATCAAGCTTATGGGCTTTTAAAAACACAGAGAAAAAGCTGTGGGAAAAAAACATATGCTTTTTTTTATGGAAACGTAATGAGATGGAGAGATTCCCAGATTTAAACGGCATACTGCTTTGGTTGGTTCTTGAGGCTGATGGTCCGTTCGTTTTGTGAGATCACGTGGGCTGCTCGACTGTTCAGCAGCCTGCATTCATGGAGAACATCTGTTGAGATGATTACCAAAAACATGTGAAATCAGGGCTTTGGAAAGAAATGTGACTGCTGATGTGTTTGAAGAATGGTTTAGAAAGTGGTTTGGATTAATGAATGAAGATGATTTTAGTCCATACCACTGAATTGTTTATAGGCTTCATCAACTATGGCATTGTTTGATCTCTTTATCTCCCAAAAACCATCATCCACCCAAGGCTTGGTCTCTGGCAACTCAGGCAGTTGGCCATTTTTATACATGCCTGCTACAAATAAATAAATAATACGTAATAAATAAACAAACAAACAGAGAAAACAACATTAAAAGGCAATTAAATAATGTTTTTTATAAAATATATCACTCAATATTAAAAGTGCTTTTAAACATTAGATTAAAATAACATCTATTTTAATATATTTTAAAATGTTATTTATTCCTGTGATGCAAAGCTGAATTTTCAGCATCATAACTTATTATTATAATTATTATAATTATCTCTGTTAAAAATAGCTTATATTTATTTATTTATTTATTTATTTGTGGAAACTGCTATAATTTTTTTAGGATTTATTCATGATTAAATAGTTCAAAACAACCGCATTTATTTGAAATAAAATATTTTGTAACAATGTAAAAGTCTTTAATGTCACTTTTGATCAATGTAATGCATTTTTTTTTGCTGAATAAAATTAATAATTACTTCTATTTTACTAACCCTGAACTGTTAGGGCTGTCAAAGTTAACATGCACTAATAAATCAAACATTTGATGCAAATAATTATTTTATATCATTACAGTTGTTTTAGCATTTAAACGTGATATTATCATACAATATACATAAAATTGCATGACATAAAATAATACACAAGTGCATTGAATTTTTCTCTTAAAATCTATTAAATGACAGGATTAAAATTCCAGCAAATACCTTTAATAGTATCATCAATATCTTTGCATAGTTGGTATAAGTCACTTCCACGTCCCACCACCCTTTCACCTATAATGACACGATAAAAGAGAATTTGGTAAAGAAAATTTAATGCACAACCGCAGGTGAAACGTGTTTAACAAAATTCTATTTATATTAGAATTTTGAAACGTGTTTAACAAAATTCTATCTATATATATTTATATTAAAAACTCACCATCCAGCACTTTCATATTTGGGAAAATGTCAAGAATAAGAGTCCGATATGATGAATTCTTGCAGACTGTCGCAAAATAAATGAGTAAGAATTAAGGACCAGATTTAGAGCTCCAAAAACATTTAATCAAAAACCCGCAGAAGACCACTAACCTGGATTGGTGTAATTATAGGTGTTGTCCTTCAGTCTGATGCTCTCCAGCTTCTTTAAAGACTTCAGTGCATGAAGATTATCAACACTGTAGGTGCAATGCATCATGTGTGACGACACATGAAAGGTGGATAGGAAAGTAGATAAATCTGAGTAGCTAAAAAGGCTGCTTACCTCGGTATCACATTGCCAGCAACGTTCAAACTCTGTAAACCTTCACAGCTGGAAAGAGGTTCTGAGAAGAAACATGTTCAACTCCAAAAGTCAGATATAATATCACAGATTTTTTTTTTAGATAAATAATCACATTAAAGGAATAGTTAATGTAAAAATGTAAATTCTCAGGATATCAAGATATTCATTGGAACAGAAATGTATCATTACATCACTTGCTCACCAAATGGATCCTCTGCAGTGAATGGGTGCCGTCAGAATGAGAGTCCAACTGGTGAGCAAGTGATGCAGTGCTAAATTTCTTTGCTTTGAAGAAACAAACTCATCTACACCTTGAGTGGCCTGAGGGTGAGGGAATTCTCAGCTAACTTTCTTTTTTGTTAGAACTATTAAATTAAGATCGAAATAACTATTACCCAAATTAGAGATTCTGTTGGCTGACAAGTTAAGAACAAGAAGTCTTCGTAGAGGTGAAAGAGGCCCCAGATTTGTGATGTTATTTCCAGAGAGGTCCAGCCTCTCCAGGTTTATACAGTCTCCTATACATCCAAGATCATAAATTCCTGCAAAAACACATGCAAGGTTGTGTTTTTGTGTATTTCGAGAATGTATTCTGCAGACAATATAATCAGTATCATCTTACCTAAATTCCTAAGCTTAAGAAACATAATGGACTCCAAATCGAACTCCCCGGTTCGGGACTTCAGAAGCACATTGGTGATCTTTGCACATTCTGTTTCTGGAATATGAGGAGAATGAGTGTGATTATACTTTATGCAGCATTATACTTCGTGCAACTGAGGGGATATTACAAATGTGGCTCTCCATGATTGCAAAGGTGATTACAGTTTTATGTGTGAACTCTCAAAAACCGGATTACAGCTGCAGATCTCCTCTAGGTTTAATATAATGCCCAGCAATTTTTTTTTACTCAAACATTATTTTATCACTATTTGTGTCCTTCCATAATTTGTAGTTTATTCTCTTGTTCTCACTTTAATAAAGTAAAGTGAATGAACTAATTAACTAAATAAGTAAATCAACTAATCAACTGCAGATTGTATTTTAAATGTAGATGGCATACCATTTTTGTTTTGTTTTTAATTACAGATAATTATAAATATTACAGATTATTATTAAGGTGAAAAAATGATTAATTAATAATTAATTAGTTAAAAAACGGTTCTAAATAGTGTTATTAAACATTGTATACTTTATTTATGAATCATTTGTCAGATTTAGGTAACCTCTGACAAACATTTTGTCCTTAAACTGTGAAAATATGCCAGTGATATTATTTTTATATTCTAACGAACTGGTTATTTTTGTTAAATAGAAGTAAAACTGGTTAAAAAAAAAAGTTGTTAATTGAAATAAAGCTGAAATGATGACGATAATAATAATAATAATAATAATAATAATAATAATAATAAATAGATGAAAAACACTGAACAAATATTTGAAATGTTGCTCTGGCAATTAATTTAACAGACATTTAAGAACTAAAATTACTAGCTAAAAAACTATAATAAAATAGTTAAACCTAGTAATATTTAAAAAAAATAATAATAATTGTCAAAAGCAAATAATAAAACTAAACTAAAATTGAAATGAAATGAAAACTGAACAAAAGCTAATTCAAAATATGAATAAAAACAATAGTTGTATATAAATAATAATAAAATGTTATGGGGTTGGTATATCATAATCTGCTCTTCTAAAAAGGTAAAGAATCGTATAACAATAACAAACTTACTTTAATCTCACTGAATTACTTTGGTTAGTAATAAAAATCTTTTAGGACGACAATGACAACACGCACAGCCCCCAATTGAAAGAGTTTCGCAAACTAAATTAAAATAGCTGAGATTATGTAGAAACACTAAAAGTTGTGCAACCCAACAGTTGGTTTAATCAACGGAAGCAAAGCATGTGTTTAATGAACCAAGGTAAACGTGCAAGCGATGCCCTCAAGGAGACGCCATGCTGTTTTACCCAAATATAATAATGCAAGACTACACTTATTAGGCTGCCAAACTAAATCAATATCCTTCAAAACGAAAAAATGCATGTGATATTACTCACAGAAGTATATTCGTGAATCAGCACCACAGTGTGTGGACAGCTACCAATGCTAGCAGACGCTAACGTCCAAACACTGCTTCATTAACGAACTCACCGTTGTCCTTTTCTCTCTTCGAGTCCATTGTCGCTCAGATGTCAGCGGTCATTCGCAGATCACAGCATGGGATGGGTGTTTTGTTGATAAACGCAGGTGGGCATGTACAGTACATGCAGTGCACAGGGCAGATCTGAGCAGGTGTGACTGTAGCTCTGCGGCTAGCCTCACTGTAGCGTCTGCCCTAGATACTCACGGGTTTAATGCGGGCATTATTAACGTTAGCCCCCTGCTGTTTCACTGCTCCGATTTTTTTAATTTATTTCAATCGTTCTCTTGGTTTAATTAACGCCTGGATACATTTATTATTTAAAGTTCAGCCCAGCCGGAAGTTGCCCTCTCGGTGTTTTTGTGCGCTTGGAGTGGTTACTAGGATATTGTCATGGAAACAGGGACAGGAACGCACAATTTATTTATTTTATTTTATTTTATTTTTTTCATGATGAAAAGTTTGTTTTATAAATGGACTAAGTAAATAAAGTAAACAAAAATTCACTAAAAACCCAAATATATATTATTTGTTTTGAGCCACGAGTGACTTGATGTTAAAAATACAAGTTTTGTGTTATTATTAGATCATTCACCTTTATAACGTTCATTAAATATTTGTGTTTTTTATGTAGGCTAAATATTAATATAATTATAGTTTATACAGTATAGTCAAAAAACAAAACAAAAATTAGGCAAGAAAAAAACGCCATTTAACTTTGTTTATAGCCTATCTATCTGTTTATCTCTCTCTCGGTTCTTAAATTATCTTACAAATGATATTAAATGTTCTTTATAATGCTCTTTAGAGTGGAAAAAAAAAAACTTTTTTTTAGATTGTGATGGTTAGCAGTGTGGTTAGCATAGCCTATATCTTAGATGTAATAGTCTTAAATCATTTCCTATCGGCTATTTTAGTCCTATTTTTAGTTGTTTTAAAATGTTAGGTCTTATTAGTAACTGATAATTTAAATAATAATGTTACGGTTATTATTAGATAAAAAGTGTAAACTTTTAATTTATGTAATTTAGTGTGTGTGTGTGTGTGTGTGTGTGTGTGTGTGTGTGTGTGTGTGTGTGTGTGTGTGTATATATATATATATATATATATATATATATATATATATATATATATATATATATATATTGCCCCCTGCTGGAGAGAGTGTTCGTTGGTTCTAGAATGGTTTTCATTGACACTTCAGTCAGAGTGAGAGCGAGCAGCGACAGGACAGTATACGGCGCGCGCGTCAGGAAGTGTAACGTTTCTTGAGCTGTTGAAGTATTAATGGAGAGTGTCGCCTTTACCACCAGCAGGCATAGGCTACTTCAGGAAGGACTGATATTTCATGCTGCCTCCCAATTTTCTCGGCTGGCCAAACCGTGGACATAAATGCCTAGAACAGAGAAGACCAATGTGATGCATCTGCACGAGAGGAAAATCACTCGACTAAGATGGGTAACAAACAAACGATATTTACTGATGAACAGCTAGACGCCTATCAGGTAAGAGACTCTAGTTTTCAGCGTTATTTACAAAATCAAGTTTTGGGTTAAAGAATGAACAAATGTGTCTCTTTCTTTCTTTCTTTCTTTCTTTCTTTCTTTCTTTCTTTCTTTCTTTCTTTCTTATTCATAGTCAAGGTGAATTAAATCAATGTTTATTTTGTTGATTTTAATGTGCATTGTTAAAGAAAACTGCTTAAAATGTATGTAGGCTACTTAAAAACGGCTTAAAGTATATATATATATATATATATATATATATATATATATATATAAGCAAGGACAAAAAAGCTTATTTTGGATCAATAAAAAAATTCCCAGAGATGTTCTGTATGATTTTTATGAGGCTTCACCTTGTTCTTAGTTTATTGTCTGCTGCATGCAGGTGGCTTTGTTTATTGTCTCTCCCAGTGCAAGGTTTGTAGGATTTTGTAAGGAAATGAGTTTGACATAGAATGATATTGATCTTAGATATTACGCTTGAGCCTTTCAACTCTAGACTATTTCAAATGTCTGTATTTAATTCTATAAATCTTCACGAAGTTCTTAAAACCAGTAGCAACCACACAGAAGTAAGGCACTTTTTATGATCACAGTTTCTGTGTTTTATCATATATATGTTTTGTTCTTCGTGTGAAACCTAAGGTCTGAGCATTGAGGCGTATCTGAGGACATCTCATAGTGTTCTTTATCCTCCTCGTGCGTGAACATGTGAGAAGGTCTTGCTTTTGTCTTCCATAACAGCAGTCTGTCATGCTTTCGTGAAACATCATCTCAGTCTACTAAGTCTAGAAGGACTCAGAGAGGCTTAAATATTAATACCAGTGTAAGATACCCAGAAACCTCATTCTGATTAGTCACTGATTGGTCACTTTCTGATAGTTTCTATCTATCTATCATCTGTCTATCTATCTGTCTATCTATCTATCTATCTATCTATCTATCTATCTATCTATCTGTTATGTAACTGATTAATTGAGTCAGATATTAAGGAAATTTGAATAGTAGGCATCTGAGTTTCCCACTTGCCAGTCAACAAAGTGCTTCATGAAGATCGATGACTGTTAGCAACAATGGCCGCCGCTCCTTGTGCTCTTTAATCACTGGGTTGTACTACCTGGATCAGTGGAGCTTGGCCATTTGGCTGATCGACTCATTCCTTACAGCAGCCAAGTCTTCTCAAGTCATTCATCGGGCTGTAAAACAGAATTAGGCTATTGGGGGAGAATACTGTAGAAAATTTAGTGGCTAATCCTAGTAAATACCTGTTTTGAGATACATTTTGTTTGCCATACATTTTTTTTTTTTACCTGTGTCTTAATATATAAAGTTCATGCAAAAATGTGGATTTTGTTATCATTTCTTCTTGTGTGTATTTTATGTAAAACACAAAAGGAGATCTTATGCAGAATCAACTCGATTCCAATTTAAATTTAAATCAGTTCCGATTAATTTTGGTATATTTCAGTTATGTTCGTTTTTCTTGCATCTAAAAGAAGTTCTCTTGACTTCTGTAATTATACAGACAATGTTTCAAATGGATTCAAATGATCTTTTTGTGAATTAATCATTAAAAGAACCAGTTCATAATAATCGTTATTTTCAGAAATTGGTGACGCTGGTCATGCTGTAGCTATAGTTTTTCGTTTACTGAAAATAAGCTGGTTTATTAGAGTTGTTTGTTCATGAATTGCAATACACTGGTCATTCTGGATGTTTTTGATTTATTAAAGGGGTCATATGATGCAATTTCAATTTTTTCTTTCTCTTTTGAGTGTTACAAGCTCATGGTGAATAAAGAAGATCTGTAAAGTTGCAAAGACTAAAGTCTCAAATCCAAAGAGATATTCTCTATAAAAGTTGAGACTTGTCCACGCCCTCCTGAAATGGCTCGTTCTAACACGCCCCCATATCTCTATGTCATTATGTAGGAAGATTTGCATAACACCGCCCAGATGTTCACGCAAAGAAGGCGTACCTTTTATTCTCGTTGTAGTATTGTTGTTGCTGCCGCTATGTCGTATAGACCCTGTGTGTTTCACTGTGAAAGCGAAACTACTTTGTATGGCCTTCCAAAAGAAGACACGACTAGAAATCATGTTTATGTCACGTTTATAATGGGTTTTATGTTTATGTCTCATCGCTCCGGCCGGACAAGGGATCACAGTATGTTAAGAGGCATAACATTTCCGTCACAAGCTTGAGGTATTCGGCCAATCACAATGCGCTGGATAGCTGGCCAATCACAGCACACCTCGCTTTTCAGAACGATGAGCCTTGTGAAAATCAACGCGTTTCAGAAGGCGGGGCATAGAGGACAGTATGTGGAAAATAATGTGTTTTTTGAACCTTAAACCGCATAAATATTTAATTACACCAAATACACAAAATAATGTTCTTTTTAGCAGCATCATATGACCCCTTTAAAAAGAGCTTGTTCATGAGAGTCGTTTGTTCAGGAATCAAAATACATTGGTTGCGTTGTATGTTTCTGATTCACTAGCTCAAAAGTGTCATTTGTTCATGAATCAAAATACACTGGCGCTGTTGTATTTTTTCCGGTTTACTAAAAAATGTCTGCTTTAATTGTGTATCAGACTGCACTGGTCAGGTTGTATGAACAACTCTGTTCCGTTATTTTACTGTACAGTCTTTTTTATTCCATCTTTTTCAATACAGACCGCAAATTCACATTCATAACTCAAGTAAAAATTATTTCTGTTACCGTGAGGCTGAAGATTCAATCATCACATGCTGTAGTTTCTTTTCAGCCCTACCAAAAATTAAATCATAAAATATTACCGAATGTCTTTTATCTGATCATGACGAGCTAAATTGTTTCAATGATCAATTTTTATGTATATGAATATTTGTAGAGAGCAGGACTATTTAGTACGTTTGATTTGTAATAATGCAAGGAAGCACTGAGAATGATTTTAGTAAACGCCAGCTGCTCTCGTACCTTCATATTATGTCTGTATGACGTGATTATAAGAAGTTATGAAGAAGCCATTTCTTTCTCCGAGCATGTAATGTCATTATTAGATATGTGGGCTTACGTCTCTGGTAATAATTTAACACCAGGTCGTCTATCCTCTGTGTTAATAACTCACAGCTGTGGCCTTACCTCACATCTCACAGATTCAAGCCTCAATAATTCAAATTAATGAGCAATTAACAGTACTCAAAGGCTAATGCGCATAAATCACAGGACTGTCTTGCGAGCTGCTCTGCTGATTTGGGGGATAGATATTTTTTTCAGCATCAAGCTGGCTGGTGTTTGGGTAAACATCATAAAAGAGAGCTTAATCATCAGCTAATAAATCTGTCGGCTCAGGTCGGCTACAGTTAGTGCGGTGAGGTAAGAAAGGAGCCACAGATCTGTGAAGAGTCTTAAAATGGGTTTTTAGGCGTTTCGTGCTACAGTGGGCCGACAGCTGTTGTCGTTCCCTGCGGTCATATTGCCAGGCCTCATTTGGCGTGCTGTTTTTTGTGATGGGTAACACTTATCAAACACTGTGAAACCTAAGAGGCATTGTGTGCTAATACAAAAAGGTGTTGAAAAAGCCGACAAGGAGGTCAGGTGTTGATCCACGTGCAGTCATGCAGTGTGAATGCAAAACCGTTGTTTAACGTGTCAGAGCACATGCTTTGGCTTATCGACACATTATTTGATATGCTTTTATTATTTTTATAGTTGAAAATAGAATACCTTAAAGATGCAATACACTACCTTTCATAAGTTTGGGGAATTTAATAGTAGTAAATTAATACTTATAATTAACAGGGACACTTTAATTTAATCAAAAGTGACAGTAAAAAAAAAGGCAGCACAACTGCTTTCAACATTAAAATTAAGAAATATTTTCTGAGCAGCAAATCAGCATATTATAATGATTTCTGAAGTCTCATGTGCACTGAAGACTGGATTATTATATATTTTTTAATATATTAAAATAGAAATTGTAATATTTAATAATATTACTGATTTTATTGTATTTTTTATCAAATAAATGCAGCACTGGTGGCAATAAGAGTTTTAAAAAAAAATTAAAAATTAAAACTTTTGAATGGCATTGCAAATTTAAAACTAATTTTTCTTTTTTTTTTTTAAATTTCCATGGACATTAAGAAAAAAAATCGAACCAATTCTACACTTTTAAACCGTAATGAAAGTTTTTTTTTTTTTTTTTTAACATTATGCAAAAAATCATCCTAATGATAGCTAAAATAGGAGAAAATTTGCTCACAGAAAACTTGGGAAAAAGATTATGCTTGAAGTTTAAGCTAGATGTTGTTTCTATTTCTTGAACGTTTTATAATGAAACCACAATTATCTTTTAAATGTGTATTCAGTGAAAAGTGATTTTCTTCTTTTTTTTTCATCTTAGGACTGCACCTTCTTTACCCGCAAGGAAATTCTTCGGTGAGTAAACCTTTTGGCCATTTTCTGATTCATTTTGGTAAATAACTTTAAATAAACTTGGTGCAATTTGTTTTTGTTTTTTTTGTTTTTTTAAAAAAAGTCCAATTTGAATACAAAAGCACTTTCATGATTGTTGTGGGCAGAATTTTTAAGTGAACTCTCCCTTTTGCATCTATTGTGTTATGGTATTGCATGCACTACCAGTTCATTCAACTCTACTGCACTCAACTGGCTCTTACCAACCGTGTCTAAGATCTATAAATCTCTCTCGCCCCATTCATACAGCTCATTTTTTCCCTGTCAGCAGTTCAGCTCCAGTGATATTCATCCATGCTCATTCATACAGACCAGTCTGCATTTAACAGTCCGCTGGCTTCATTAGTATTCCATTCACAGGCTGTGCACCATTTGTTTGAGTGAAATTCATACGCTTGCTCTGAGGAGACCTGAGATCTAATAAAGAGAACCTGACCATTATAAAGGTTCTTTTAATGGGAATTGTCTTTTATATGAGCCACCATTTATGCAAATATAGGACCAGCTGATTCCTAAACTCTAATCTAAAGCTCTGTTCCAAAACCTGCTTTGCATGAACTGATGCCTTTTAAGGAACCTCATAAGTGACTGATTTGGATGACTTTACATCAACAGCAAGACAAATATTGGCTAAAACTTGGGTAGTCCACTTTTCTCTCAACTTCGCTCTGTCATTTGGAAAGCTGTATGTAGGCATCAACTCTGTGTGTCGCTGTAAATAAATGAATGTAAAACACATGAGATTAGCTAACAGTGTCTAAAATTGTCAATTTTCAACTTTTTTTGTAATTTTTAACTTGAATTTTTTTTGTCTCTACTTTTCAGTATTGAATAAAAATATAAATCGAATATACGTTATATAAAAGTAGATTTTAGTCCAAATGTCTTTAAGCTTTTGTCACTTGGAGGCAGCAAATCACGATTGATTTCAACTGTTTGAATTAGCATGTGGCTATGCTAATATTGTGATTTTAATGAGATTTTTAATGAGACCGAACTTGTTATTGCTAGTTTTCATTATTGAATGATAGACAAAATATAAATGGCTTACAGTGTGTCATTCCAATTTTTAATTAAATTTAATTAAATACATTGTATTGATGTTTTTCGGCTCACGATTGATTTCAGCTGTTTGACGTTAGCATGTAGCTAAGCTAACTGTAGCTGCATTTCTGACTGTTGCCCTTCAAATAGTGCAAATTGAAATTGAGAATTGAAAATACGCCTGATAGAAACATCATTTTCGCAAAAACTTCCATATATCGCAAAAAAACTTCCATATATGGCTGTGATATACGTAAACCTACTAACATCTGTCACCATGACTTATCGTGAGAGGAAGAAATCTCATTTTAGTCGCATAACATCAGTTAATGGAAACTGCGTAATTGTGCAATAGTTTTTTATCGACATTTATACAATTTCGCAAAAGTTTCGCGCAAATCTGTAATGGAAATGCACCTACTGTGATAGCAAGCATAAAAATACATAGTACGCATATTAACTCTTTCCCCGCCAGCATTTTTGAAAAAAGTTGCCAGCCACCGCCAGCGATTTTGATGATTTTCACTAAAATTTGAAGGCCTACAGTATATTTTGAATATCTGAATATGCAAAACACCAAAATAAAGATCAAAGCCTCTACTTTTAAACAAACAAAAAAAAAATCAGTTTTATTCTAGCTTAAAGCATCCTGCCTTCTACCAACAAACCAACCCACAGGAAGAATTTTTGAATCAGAAGCCTGTGTTCTTATGCAAGAAACATTCGTCCTGCTAAACAAGGGAGAGAGAGATTACATCCTATCCAGCCGAGATTTACAGCCTCACTCTGTCTGCAAGAATGTGATTCCTTTCTTGCTTTTCTGTGGCTCTATCAGAATCTCTCCTTGACAGGCCATGCAGCAAGCAGCAAAGCGTGTAATTGTCTTTAGCCACCAACACGACATTGCCTTGGTTGTAAGCTGTTGGTATATACATATATAACACTGTTCTGTTGGCCCAATGCAGCAGCGCTCAGTGTAGCTGTACTAATCGGCTTTCAAACAGAAAGGATTGTTCGTACAATTAATCAGCATGAGCTTCAGGCTAAAACTAGAGTCCATAACTCAATATCTCTGCCAGCCTCAATTAGACAATGTGGCTGCCCTCCAAAACCAGAATTTTCTGTACATGGCTTGTAAGTTCTGTTAGTTTTTGATTAAATAATTTCTAGCATATATAAATCTTTGTTTATATTGTTAAATATTATCTAATCATAATTATTTAGCATATAAACAAAGTAAACAATGGCAACAGGATAGTTTATCAGTAGATTAAATGCTTCACTGCACAGCGACTGCAGTGAGTACACACACTGTAGTTAAAATGTGGATCAGTCAAATATAATATTTTTAAACTTTACTATTAAATAGTCTAATCATGTTGTTTATGAGGCAAGTTTTGTCACCATGGCCGCTGATGTTGTATCGAATGCAATTATTCGTCATAAAGCAATTGCAGCAACTGTAGCTTGATCTGAATTACAATTAGAGGCTGTTCACACTGAACACATTTTAGTCTTCCATTGCTCTTCTTTTCCATTGTTTTTATATGTAAACATGCACTAGATGGATGAGTTTATCCATTGCGCTTAGATCTCGCATCTTTTACAGCATCTTGCACTGAATATTGTTCTTAAAATGTGGCGATCAAGTTATTTTTTTTTTATTCCACTTCCCTGTGTCTTGTGCCCCTGAGGTAAATTATTTGAGGTAAATTGCCTGAAATGTGTTTACTCTTTTCTGTTTTTCTTTTTTTGTATTTACTTTTTTCTTTAGTAGCTCTGTAAACACAAATAGGCTCAGTCACAGTTATTGACTCAGTCGTATTTTACAGCACAGCTTAAGCAGGCCATCCATTAGTTACAGCTACTAAGAATCCTTGCAATTGTGGTTTTATCTAGCTTCCAGTGTGGCTTTGGTGCATTATATACACAAAACCACAGATATCTCTTTATTTTTATAGTTATATGTACATACAGTGACATCACATGTACATTTTTGTGTATTGGACTCTTAATATGTACAATTTCAACATATTAACATGATCCATAATGAAAAAATAATAATAATTTGAATACCACTGCATATAACTGAGCTGCTCAGACACAGACTTCATTTATCAGATAATGAAGGAGAAACTTTCAAGAATCTTCCCAGATTAATTAGTTATAATGTCAAATTAGGTAAATGCATAAACTGTGTTAAATGAATGTGATGGCATTAAACACTTAGGGCCAGATTTACTAAACCGGCAAATTAGCATTAGAGCATAATTCCATAAAAGCACCAATGGGAGGGGAAAATTCTGCGGGTGAGTTTTCTGACAATGCGCAGATTTTTCATCTTGTAAAAAGGGGCATAATAGGTCCCCTTTAAAGAACGCAGACCCATCCAGATCAATTCCATAATGACCAGCGCAATCTACCAAGAGCAGCACAAATTACCAGCTGCTTTTTTTGGATGTTAAATAATGGGCGCAAATACCAATAATTCGACAAACGCAAACGTAAGTAAATCGCATTGCGTGATTCATTTTAATACTGAGTCTCCTCCCATAAATTTTGCATCTGAAAGGGAAACTCCTAAAAATGCATATTCAGTAAGGTCAGATGCAAAAATAACTGTCCAGCGCTAATTCGTCACTGTGCGTCTTTAGTAAATCCTGACAGTACTATTTTAACACCAAAAGACAGTTTGCGCTGGTGCAAGCTATTAGTAAATCTGGCCCTTGTATGTATGATTTATATAACAATTAAACTTGAATTTTAACCCCTAAATTTATCTCTTAGTAGGGTGTGATCATTGCGTTGAAATACCTACAAACACTAACATGATCTGAATTGCATTGCTATAACTGGTTCTTAATGTTAAATGATAAATCCTTTAAAACGATCTTTGTGTTCCTAAGATGCTTCTAGAATGTTCTTTGACTTTCTGTGTTACCTGCATTTCTCTCACAGCGTGGGATTGCTTTTCAAACCTTAAGAAAGACCTGGAACCCAATCCCTTGATTAGGCACAGACTTGCAAAGTGCCACATCAGGTCTGGTTCATTCCTGTCCATGATAACATAAAGAAAAAAGCCTTGTGCTCGTTATTCGACCTGGCTGTTGTCCATTCCATATGTGCATTAGGTATAAATAAAACAAATTGCCTGCTTTCTGTTCTAATAGGATTGACGTATTGCTCTCGGGTTTCAGGATATGCTGTTAATCGCTGTCGTTTGAAGATCAAGTGTCTACTTTAAGAAATTAAAAGCAGATACAGGAGAAAGGGGCAGTGTCAGTTTACAGTCAAATGACCCAATTACGGTAATACAGAAGCCCAACAACAGGCTCTGATTGGCTGAGCTGTAACTAGTGTACTTCCCCCAGTCTGACTCACAGCCAGCACATTTCCAGTGCTGTATATATGTCTTACATTTTCTGTCTGTCATAGAAAAATTCAGTAGGTATCTTCCTACTTTGCTGCGTTTTTCACCCATGACTCACCCTTTAGATTTTATGGAGCTGGTATAAAAGTATCAGTGTTTTGATGTTTAAATTACTGACTATGACATATTGATTATGGGAAATATGGGTTTTCTTTAATCATCAGCAACTCAGTGCCACTTGTCCCTACCACAGTGTTTCTCTTGATGTTCCTTGCATGTTACCCAATGCATTCCATCTTCTGTTCCAGTATCATCACCGTCTCTTACCAAACTGTCTGGCTGCGCTAAATACTTCACTCTCACTTCAACCTAGAGTGTATTATATTCAATCCAGTGGCCATTTTTGGGCGTTATGTATGATATGAGATTGATAGATTGGCAGATGACCCCTCATGATGATTGCTCTGGTGTGTAAAGCTTGAAAGGATAATAAGATATGATTCAGGATGCTGCGCTGCATCATGCACGAATGATTTACTGCTGTTTTCTTGGCCATGTCTGTCCAAGTCCCTGGTTGTGGATGTAGTGACAGTTAAATGAGATTTTATTACCATTCTGATAGACATTTATGGAGATGATCTTCTATAATGCAGTCTTTAAAAACATGTGCATTGCAGGCTTTAAAAAACCTATACATTATACAATAATTTTAAATACAATAAATCAACAGCTATTTTCACTGGAAGAGGTGTGGTTATGGATTATGGACTCTGGAATTTGGTCAGAAAAGACAGTTTAAAGTTAAATGGTATCTTAATAATGGGCTTTTTCAGTGTTTCAGAACCTCTTTTGTTCCCTTTTAATGGAAAATCCCTTATGATAGAGAATGAGAATTCCTTCTCTAAGGGTATTTTGCAGAGATCACATGAGCAGCTGGTGAAAATCTTCCTGTTGGTCGGTGCTGGTTGGTATTGTTTGTGCAAGAAACTATTGTGGCTGTAATACCCATCTATGGATAAAAGGCCTCAGTTATCATAATGAAACCCATCCTACGGTCTCTTGGTGACTCATGATGGGTCATGGACTTTCCTGTGAAAGTTTATAAGCCTCACTGTGATGTGTAGGTGCCCTTAGGCGAAGAAACATCCTACTGTCATATCAACATATATGACCTGATCACTATCACACGAGCCGAGGTACTGACATGTTGTTGCCCTTCTAACTGCAGTTGGAGAAACTACAATGAATTCTCTTGATGCACAGTATCTGTGTTGACTTCTCATGTATGTGTTTCATGTGGTGGGTTGAAAAATCTATGTGTTTATTAACTGGGCTGAAGCATAACATAGAGGCTGCATTCATGAAAGGGGTTAATGAGATGTTTAATGCATTACTTTCTAATGGCCATTATAGGCTCTGATTATTCTTCAGCAATGAACCATTACTGGCTTTTATCTTATGTCCCCAGAGTGCTTTTCAACCCTCTGCTTCCATTACCCATTCACTGGGTGCTTTAATGCACTAGGATGCTTTGAAATAAACTGCAAAATATTCCACATAAAAATTAGCTTGATGGTGTTAAAGACATGGGACTCTGGATACCATAACTAGAGCTACTACTGCTGGTCAAGTCAAATAAAATATTATACCCTTCTCTCTCTAACAATGCATCATTTATCTGAACAGGATTGGTGGTGCTTATAGCACTGACTTGTGCTAAAGTGCTGTGGGTGGTTGCTAGGGCATTGCCATGTCACTAAGGTGTTTTGAGTGGTTTTACCTGTTGCTGTGTGGTTGCTAAGATATTTTGAATGTGTTGTTGTGTGATCACTAAGGAGTTCTAGGTGTTTTAGTGTATCCATATGTGGTATCTTAGGTGTGCTGGGTGTTTTATGGCGTTTTTTGTTTTTATTTTATGGTGTGGAGACCATTTACTTATGGAGGGTTTTCCCCTGGGTACAGTACCTGGTACTTTTTTTTAGTACCACCTCGGTTGAGGTTCCAAGTGAACCGTACCATCACCAAAACATGACGTGTAAACTCCGCTGATCACTCATTGGCCGGAGAGTATCGTCACTGAACTTGTGACACGAGACACAGCAGAACCGCTAAATTTAAATCAGCACAGCCAGCGAAGGTTCGAACCCAACTGTTTTGAACGAGCGCACCCTTTTTTAACAACCGAATATGGCTGTTTCATTGTCTGTTGAAGAAGTACAGATGTTCCTCTCGTTAATAGCAGAGGAGCGGATCCAGCAAGACCTTGATGGGGCGACGCGGAATGAAAAAGTTTTTTAGGAGTCGCGGCAGTAGAGGTGGTGCAACAATAATGACATGTGAATAATCCTTCCCGCTCTAAAGCGGCACTAAATTGCAAACGCAAACCGAGCCGAACCGTGCCATGCTGTACTGAGCGGTGCCGAGCCGAGTCGTACCATGCAGTGGAAAAGTGCCATTAGTGTGACTATATGTGATATCTAAGGTGTTCTGGGTGTTTAAGTGTGTCCATATGTGGTATCTAAGGTGTTGTAGATGGTTTAGAGTGTTTCTATGCAATAGCAGGGTTGCTAAGATACCAAAATGGGTTGGTAAGATAATTTTAATTTTTTGAGTGTTGCTGTGTGGTCGCTAAGGTGTTCTGAGCATTTTAGTGTGTTACCATGTGGTTGCTGAGTGGTTTAGCATGGTACTATGTGCTTGATAAGGTTTTTCTGAGTGGTTTAGGGTGTTGTTATATGTGTTCTGAATGATTTAGTGTGTTACTGTGTGGTTACTGAGGTATTTTGAGTGGTTTGTCATGTTGCTGTTTGGTTGTTAAGGTGTTTTGAATGGTTTGAGTGTTGCCATGTGGTCGCTAAAGTGTTCTAGGTGTTTTAGTCTCTTCATGTGTGGTACCTAAGGTGTTTTAAATGGTTAAGAGTGTTTCTATGTAGTTCCTAAGGTGTTCTTAGTGTTTTAGTGTGTTGCTTTTGATTGTTAAGGTGTTCTGACTGTTTAGGTGTGTTGCTATGCTGTACTGAAGGTGTTCTGAATAGTTTAGAGTCTTAATTTGTTGCTAAGGTGTTCTTAGTTGCTAGGTATTTTAGTATTTGGTTACTGGGGTGTTCCTATGTGGTTGCTGGGGTATTCTGAATGGTTTAACATGTTGCTAAGTGGTTGTTAAGGTGTTATGAGTTGTTTAGAATGTTTCTGTGTTGTTTTCAAGGTGTTTTGAATGGTTTATTGTTGCTGTTTGGTTGTTAGGATGATTTGAATGGTTTGAGTGTTGCCGTGTGGTCTCTAAGGTGTTCTGGTTTTTTAGTGTGTTCTTATGTGGTATCTAAGGTGTTCTGAGTGGTTTTAGCATGTTGCTATGTGGTTTCTAAGATATTTTGAATGGATAGTGTTGTTGTGTGGTAGCTAAGGTGTTCTGGGTTCTGTCCATATTTGGTTGCTAAGGTGTTTTGAGTGGTTTTGAGTGTTGCTATGTAGTATCTAATGTGTTCTGAATGGTTTAGTGTTGCTGTGTGATTGCTAAGGTGTTCTGAGTGTTTAAGTGTGTTACTATGTGGCTGTTGTTGTACTGTTTCTTGAGAGGTTTATCATGTTACTGTGTGCTTTGGTAAGGTGTCTTGAGTGGTTTCGAGTGTTGCTGTGTGGTTGCTAAGGTGATCTGAGGGTGTTTTTGTGTGTTGCTTGTGGTAACTGAAGTATTCTGAGTGGTTAACATGTTGCTATGGTGTCCTTCTGAGTGGTTTAGAGTGTTGTAATGTGGTTGCTAAGTTAGTTTCTATGTATGTTGCTATGTGTCTACTGAGGTGTTCTGAGGGGTTTATCATGTTGCTGTGTGGTTGTCAAGGTGTTTTGAATGCCACTGTGTGGTTGCTAAGGTGTTCTGGGTATTCTTATGTGGTTACTGAGGTGCTCTGAATGTTTTAGTGTGTTGCTATTTGGTTGCTAAGGTATTCTGAGCAGTGTTGTTGCTAAGTGGTCTCTAATGTGTTCTGAGGTGTTTAGAATGTTGTTTTGTGGTTGACAAGGTGTTTTGTATGGTTTGAGTGTTGTTGTGTGCTCACTAAGGTAGGTGTTTTACTGTGTTCATATGTGGTATCTAAGATGTTCTATATGGTTACTAGTGTTGCTATGTGGTTGCTAAGGTATTCCTAGTGTTGTAGCATGTTGCTATGTGGTTTCAGAGGTATTCTGAGTAATGTAACATGGCTAATAGGTTGCTATGGTGTTAAGAATTGTTTAGAATGTTGTTTTTTGGTTTGCAAGGTGTTTTAAATGGTTTGAGTGTTATTGTGTCCTCACTAAGGTGTTCTGGGTGTTTTAGTTTGTTCATATGTGGTGTCTAAGGTGTTCTAAATGGCTTAGAGAGTTGCTGTCTGGTTGCTAAGATATTCTGAATGGTTTAAGTTGTTTCTGTGTTGTTGCTGAGATGTCCTATACTATGTGGTTGCTATGATGTTCTGAGTGTTTAGGTGTGTTGCTATGTGGTTATTAATGTGTTTTGAGTGTTTAGATGTGTTGTGATGTGGTTGCTGAGTTGTTTTGAGTGTTTAGATATGTTGCCATGTGGTTGCTGAGCTGTTTTGAGTGTTTATTATTAATGTGTTTTGAGTGTTTAGATGTGTTGTGATGTGGTTCCATAAGTTGCCATGTGGTTGTTAAGGTATTTTGAGTGTTTAGGTATGTTGGTATTTTGTTTTTTTGGTTTTTTTGGTTTTTTGTTGTTTTGGTTTTTTGTGTGTTAGTTTTTTTTGCCAAGTTGTTGTTAAGGTATTTGAGTGCTTAGGTGTGTTGCTGTGTGGTTGCTAAGGTATTTTGATTGTTTACGTTTGTTGCCATGTGGTTGCTAAGGTGTTTAGAGTGTTTTAGAATAGTTAGTGTTGCTATATAGTTGCTAAGGTGGTTGCTAGTTGGTTGCATTCTATTAGTATAGGAGTTCTTCCTTCAGTCTAAGTTTATGGGAATATTTGGATGTTTTATTGTTCACCCAACAAAATTGTACATCTGATGGATTAGAAAAGTAACAGCATGAATCTCTCCTCCACATTATTTGTGGTTTCAGTAATGTACTTTCTTTATGGTGCACTCAAGTGTATAATGCACAGCTTATCTGAGTTATGTCTACCACTTGAGTTTTGTTCTGTCAAATCTCTTGCAAACCTTATTTGCATAAGACCTCCTACTTCCAATGGCTCATTCAGGGATGTTGATTTCTATAGTTCCGAGCTGTCATCTAGTGTTTAGTAAGTACTTTCAGCTCTTATATAAGATGCGTCAGCCCGGTTTGATTCATGTGGATGGATTGTCCCTCTGCAATGACAGTGAGATTGGTTTTGATAACAGGGCCAGTGGAGCACAAGAAAAAAAAAAGGAAGGTCAATGGCTGGCATAATTGATTGATTGTTGTTTTTTATCTTCATAAAACACTCCGTTTTTTCTGTTGTTCACAAGTAGTAGCATAATAATCCGCCAGGCTGTTATGCAAGGTTAGCGTAGGGTTATCGGCAATCGTTATGAATTGGCTTGTATTTCCTTGCATCCTGATTGGACGCCTGTGGTGCAACATGAGATTTGTCTCTTTTCTTGTAACTACAGCAGATACAAAATACAGTATTCACTGAACAATCGTCAATACTAGAAATATTTCCACAGCCTCGGCTAATAACATGTCTAGCAAAGGTTTTTTTCTGAAAACATATTATCATGTGTCATATTATAAATATAATGGGTGGCAGTTATTGTAATGTGTGTATTTGTTATTAACGTCTGCAAACTTAAGCAATCACTAATCACATGTTTAATCACCTCAGTGTAGTTTACTACAGTATAGTACAGTATGAAACTTTTTTTATAGTCATGGATGGGGATATGCTTGTTTTTCATGCAATGGGAGATGTGCTTCTTTTTTTCTTGCAATATTTCACTTTAGCCGTCTATGTTTACTTAAACATTACATTTTGATTTTGTTTCTTGTAGCAGTATACTGATGTACAGGTGCATCTCAATAAATTAGAATGTCGTGGAAAAGTTCATTTATTTCAATAATTCAACTCAAATTATGAAACTCGTGTATTAAATAAATTGAATGCACACAGACTGAAGTAGTTTAAGTCTTTGGTTCTTTTAATTGTGATGATTTTGGCTCACATTTAACAAAAAACCCACCAATTCACATTCATCTCAACAAATTAGAATATGGTGACATGCCAGTTAGCTAATCAACTCAAAACAACTGCAAATGTTTCCTTAGCCTTCAAAATGGTCTCTCAGTTTTGGTTCACTAGGCTACACAATCATGGGGAACGACTGCTGATCTGACAGTTTGTCCAGAAGACAATCATTGACACCCTTCACAAGGAGGGTAAGCCACAAACATTCATTGCCAAAGAAGCTGGCTGTTCACAGAGTGCTGTATCCAAGCATGTTAACAGAAAGTTGAGTGGAAGGAAAAAGTGTGGAAGAAAAAGATGCACAACCAACCGAGAGAACCGCAGCCTTATGAGGAATGCCAAGAAAAATTGATTCAAGAATTTGAGTGAACTTCTCAAGGAATGGACTGAGGCTGGGGTCAAGGCATCAAGAGCCACCACACACAGACGTGTCAAGGAATTTGGCTACAGTTGTCGTATTCCTCTTGTTAAGCCACTCCTGAACCACAGACAACGTCAGAGGCATCTTACCTGGGCTAAGGAGAAGAAGAACTGGACTGTTGCCCAGATGAAATGAGAGCAAGTTTTTCTTTCCTACACAAAGCTTCATCCACTTTCTAAATTGTCCTGTGTCCCTGCGGTCCTGATTTTTACTGAACATCTGCTATCATCTCTGTGCAAGTTTTTTTTTTTTTTTAATTACTGCTGCAAAGGCCTATTACAGTGTCCGCTTCCCTCTGTCTTGTTGCCATGCTCAGAATGAGTCATCAGTTCACGTTTGCTGGCAAGCTTCCAAAACTCTTTGTGCAGAACAAATAGACAAAGCAGCCTTGTGAAATCTGCCTGCTTAGTCAAGAGCATTTCTAATTCCTCTTATACTGAGTGCTTAATTATGATGAGTTAGTGTAATTAACAATTGAGTTTCACAGAATGTGTGAAAGGCATTTAGTTTTTACCATTGAGGTTTACCATTCAGGATTAGATATAAACTAATGCTGAAGGAAACTAAACGTTGTTTCTTGTAATTTGTCAGCTTGCCTTTTGCATTAGTTTTTATTTTATGTATTTTTATTTATTTGTTTATTTTTGCTGTCATTGCATCAACAAAAAAACAAAACAATAAATGGGTTGTTTTGTTTTAATTTGTTTGTTTGTTTGTTGTCATTTTATCACCAAACAAAATATAAACATTTTCTATTGTTGTTTCTTTGTTTTTCCTTTTCTTTTCATTTTGTTTTTCTTTTGTGTTAATAGATTAACGTAAAGTAGTTAACTAAAACTAAAACCTAATAAAAATGTTACTTAAAATAAAATAAATGTTTACTGAAATAAAATAAATATATTTAAAAACACTTTTTTTCAACTATTTGCCAAGAAGACATTTCTATTTTTACTTGAAGTACTAAAGTAATAAAAACTAACTAAATAAAAACTAATACATAAAATAATAAAAACTGTAAACTATTAAAATAACAAAAACACTCAACAAAATTACTAAAAATAAAATCTAATTCGAAATATTACAAAAACTATAAAATTATACTAAAATAGCATTCTACTTGACTCATGATATCTTATATCTTGTTTTTCAGTAAATAAGTAAATTTAAAATACCATCACTCAGGACTGTGGTCTTTTCAAATGAGCTATTTTGTTTCATTCTCCTTTTTGTGAATAAAACAAATGAGATCTTATTCACAAGGTGATCTAAGCAGAAGTCACAGGAACAGCGATGAACTGCCGTAACCAGTTCTTACTTTTTTTCTGCATTGCAGCTTGCATGGAAGATACCACGAGCTGGCTCCACATTTGGTTCCAATGGACTACACCAACGACCCTGATGTAAAAGTCCCTTTAGCCCTCATAGTCAACATGCCGGAACTGAAGGTAATGCTAACTATTCACTATAGAACTCCCGTATTAGTATATAACAGCATAAGTGGGGACAGAAATATTTCCGTTCTCTTGTTTAAGCAACATGATGCTTGTGCAATGACCCTCTCTTCACATTTAGCTTATATCAGATATAATAGACACTAGTTTTTATAGGGCAAAATTGGTTTTTAATGGCCACGCTGGCTGGGCTGTTTATATGACAAAGCACAAGCGGTGGGAGCGAGGGATATAACACCACTATGCTTGTGAAAGTTAACGCTCCATGAGATGATGCCGTTTCAGCAAATTATGTTAGCGCTTTTGATATTCTATGGTTGTAAAGACACATACGTTTAATCAGACTACAGCGTCAAGAGATCGTTTATAGGATTAGCCAATAAGAACATTTGCATTATGCTAGTATTAAAGTAATAATGATGTTACTTTGTAGAGGTAACACTTTATTAGTGCAATTCCTGAACTGATTATTGTAAAACTCTTTTCACGGTGAAAGAAAACTTTTATAATGCTAGCAATATTTCAAGATGAACGCAAACTTGACTGAAGCAACTTAGGTTTACTTTATTATCCATACATCATTTTTTAGAAATATATTAAAATGTGAGTATGAAATATGATACATAAGGAGGAATCTTTTGAGGAATCTTTTTAATCATCATTGTATTCCATTGCATTATATGTTTTGCACCACAATAAAAATACAATAGAGCTTTGATCATAAAGCTGTTTTTTTGCATCATCTTACTAAGATATATTATTGGGAGATAATGTGTTTTGTGTTTTGATAAAAATTAAATATAGATTTGATCTTTGATCTGTTTTTTAGCGCAAAAAAAAGGAGGCGTGTTCCGGCGCAAACAATCCCTGGTGCTATTTTGCTGTTCCATTAAAACAATTGCGCCACTGACCAGAAAAAACCTAGTCTAAAGTCAGTGGTGCGTTGCGCGTTGTTCATTATGCTATTTTAAGGGCGCATGCTTGACCATAATGTATAGCGTGCACAACGCGCATACACTTTGCTCATGTAATCAAACACAGATGCAACAGTTATTTTTTGCAAATCATAAATTGTTACACTAAAAAAATATTAACACATGAGATGACGGAAATCATTGTGGTGTGCCACGAAGATGTGAAAAAATAGGCATAAATCTAGCTTACAAATTATTCAGGCTAATTGTAGTAATTAAGGATCAGACCTGTTTGCCCAATAGTGGCAAGACATATATGTACATCATCAGTCTCCTCGGCTGTGAACCGCTCCTGGCGTGCGCCTGGTAAATACGCCATAATAATAGCAAGCAATCCATAATGGAACTGTGTGCACCTGCTTTTAAAGGGAATGTTGGATGACATGTCGCTCTGATTGGTTTTTTCTTTCATGTTACGGCCAAACCTATGATTTGTGTAGTTAATTTAGTTCAACCCATTTTAGATTTGCGCCGGGCGCAAGAGCCATTTATCCCGCCGGGAAAATAGCAACAGCGCCGAGACCCCGCCCACAAAGTTACTTGCGCTTCGCGCTTTGACACTTGCGTTTCAGATCGTTAAAAATAGGGCCCATAAAGAGTGACGTGATATTTATGTGCATTTTAATCTTCTATACTGTTATAAAGATCAAATTGATTTACATTACAAGCTATTTGATTTAAATAAGACATATGCACCTTTTTTCTAAATATTATGTCTAAAGGTTCAATCTAATAATAATAAAAAAAAAAATAGTTCAGTAGAGCTGAGGATCCATTATTACGATCATATCGCTGATTCAATCTCACCTTTGCCTAATAATTCAGACCCAACCCTCAAAATTTGCTGGATGTTACTGCTCCAGAATGAGCCCCATTATGTCCCCCTTGCTGGAGACATAATTTTACCGCCCTCTAAAGCCGTCAGATGCACGAAGGAGCTATAAACCCAACCCTAGGAGGTGGATGATTCTGATGGAGACCACTCAAGCTGGGATTGATGGGGCTACGACAGCTTCCAGTTTGCAAAGATCCTCTCAGCCTTCGTAAAGATAAATCTCTGACCTTTCAGTCTGATAATTAGCCTTTTTGTGCAGAAGTAGTGTGATTTAACACATCAGAACATTAGAGGGCTGTTTTCTTGACATCCACATTGATGGATGTTTTTTATGATGTTGCACGCAGTCTAACCTAATTTTCTTCAATTTGAATGAATCCAATCTTATTTCAGATTCTGAAAGTTCTCTTTATATGACACTAAACCTTGCAATCCGATTTCATGTTCATTTACATGTGCATTACATGTGTTCAGAAACTAGTAACATAATGTCAATTATCACAGTTTTTGCCTTGCTGACATATAAAAAAAAATAAAAATAAAAATAAATAAATAAATAAGATGAAGAAATGAATATCAGAAGAGGTTTTTAGCAAATATTCAGTCTCCTCCACTGACAAGTTTGGAATATAACGCATGCAAATATGAACCATGGTACTGCGCATATGTGCAAGGTATTTTGAAATCAAATTAAGAAAATAGCATGATTCAAGTGCCAGATTATTTTTCTTTTACAACTTCTAATCCGTTGCTGAAGTTTCATTTGATAGCAGTGTTTACATGAAGGCTATTCAGTATGATTTAGTCATCAATACAGTTACTAACAGATTATTTGGTTGAATGTAAAGTAGCTAATCTAAATTATCATAAGGTGAACTGTGGTGCTTGCTATGGCTTATACTTATCACTTGAGCAAACCTATAACCTGAAATAACATATTACACCTCAAATCCTACATGTAAAGCTTGCTATTTTGACCTTGCAGATGGTAAAACGGCACAAAAATATCACCTGGGATAGTTATAATTGTGCACAGGATGTTGAGTGTTTAAAGCGGAGCGGAGACATCAGGGTTGATCTTGCTCTGCTGTGTTCATGCTACTGTTCCCAGAGCTGTTGAGTCAGCTAGTAGTACAGGGCATAAAAATTCCTTTAGGCCAATAGCCAATAAGAAATATATGGGCGCCAGTTTGGGGAGTCAGCCTTTCTACATTTTATACATGACTCACTCAGCAAAACTCCCTCTGCTGCACACATGCTTATGTACAGCCATACATTTGCACTCTATAGCTAGGCCTATATACAATCTACAGATGTTTTTTTGCATCTACATTGATTTTTAAGGGAAAATATATTGTCTTAATAATTAATACTGCTCTGGGTGTATTTTCACGGTGTGTGTGAGTGTGTGTGTGTGTGTGCGTGTTCACTACTCACTGCTGTTTGAGTGGACTTGGATAGGTAAAATGCAAAGCACAAATGAGGATGGGACACTATAGCCACAGGTCATGTCACTGTTAGTGAAATATAAAAAATATTAAAAACAAATAGTGTGGTATTATGTGGTTTCCATGGTATTTTTATGGTTGCACCATTGTACCTTTAATCGTAGGTTTCCATTAGAATATCCATATAAATTTTGCACAGTGTTTTTACTCTTGACTGTTGCTGTCATTTTCAGTCATTGAAGTTAAGGTGAAATAAAATTTAAAATAAATAGATGGAAAAAATGAAGTTGAAGTACTGAGAATACTAAAACTACAATCAACATAAAATTGAAATATTCTGTTGAAATAAAAATAATAATAGCAGTTGCAGCACACTTCAGAAACCCTCCACCTTCCCCAGCTCCACCTGTATAGATCTGCTACAGGGTAATTACATGTATGTTATATATGGAGATTATTTCATGTATGTTATGTATGTTATTTTCGACATGCTCGCAGTAGCATGTCTGTAAATGTATTGGCAGTAGCAAGTCGGTACTTGCTCTGCTGCAACAGAATTGTAGCAGATCTATTCCAACAAGACCAAACATATTAACATTGCCATGTACATTACCATGCTAAACTCTTTAAGAGTTGTCATGACAGAAACTCTATAATAGTAAATAGAGAGATCATACTAAAAAAAAAAAACTAATATTGCAGCCTCTCTAGTTCTTTTTATAGTGTCATCCCGTAAACCTAATAAAATATTCAATTTCTGTTTTCTAGGAGAATCCGTTCAGGAATCGGATTGTGGAATCATTCTCTGAAGACGGCAAGGGGAACCTCAGCTTCAATGACTTTGTGGACATGTTTTCAGTTCTCAGCGAAATGGCTCCAAGAGAACTGAAAGCCATTTATGCTTTTAAAATATATGGTAAAAGTTATTTTTTTATTAACTCATGTACAGCCCACAAGAACAAAAAAAAAAAATAATAATAATTACAATGTGATTTTCACAGTGCACAGTTTTAGAGGTTGTAATAAACATTTATATTGCAACTTTCATAAACGCTGCAGCAAATTTAAAAACATGAATGCCTTTTGTAGTTAATTCTTATCTTCTTGTTTTGTTCTTAGACTTCAATGTGGATAATTACATCTGCAAGGAGGACTTAGAAAAGACTCTAAACAGGTTAACGAAGGAGGAGCTGACACCAGAGGAGGTTATTCTGGTGTGTGAGAAGGCCATTGAGGAGGCCGACCTGGATGGAGACAATAAGCTCTCCTTTGCCGACTTTGAGAACATGATCTCCAGGGCCCCTGACTTTTTAAGGTAAGAACAATAGATGTCATAAAGTGACTTATTTCCTCAGATGCATTCTATTCAGAGTTTTGCTTATTATACAATGTAATTTAAAGTTAGGGTTTTGGTAGTTCAGTCTATCTCAGATGGTGGAGAATGCGGGCACAATTCTCATTATATCATTTCATTCATCACTAACATAGATTGAATTAAATAGTCAAATCTAACTCAAAAATGGCACTTTAATTAGTGTTCTGTAGTGTTAGCTTAGCAACATGCTAACATCAGACTCATTGAAATCTATTGAAATAAATTGCAAGTTGAGTCACTATTTGAAAGATGTGTAGATTTCCTGCCTGTGTAGAATTTCCCTTTGTAGTATTTTTTTGGATAGCATGCTGCCGTTTGTACTTACGCTTATGTACTAGTTACTAGTTTGTACTTCACAGAAATGATGCTCATCATTTAACTGGGAGTTCATGTGTTCATATCAGACATACTAAGTCCTTATAAGTGTAAAGTCAGTTATGCTAGTTGCTAAAGTTCTAGTTAGCGTTCTACTCTGGAGGCACACTGCTATATTTTGGCTGCAGTGCGCTTAATTATGCGTTATAGGGCAAGAGTTCTTCTGCTTGGCTTTAACAGGCCTTTTTGGACTGCACAGCTGTGCCTCACTGACCACATGATTGAGAGGGACAGGAAGGTTTTGTATCATCATTTGGAGACCTGGATGCCAAACAAATCTAGAATTGCATTCAGCAGCTGCCAGTCAAAGATAGAATTACTTTCTTGGACACTCACAGGAAGTTAACGTAGAAGGGATTTATGCCCTTAGCATTTTGCTGACTGTAGGTTTTTTGCTACTTAAAGGTGAAGTGTCATTTCTGCACTAATAAATTACATAATAAACAAAAGAACAACACTGTTTGTATGACTCAGCAATTTAAAACTTTAATGGGAAAATGAACCCATAAATCAGATCTCATATACACATTCATTATAGAGTTTAAGGATTAACAGTGCTACAAGAGACACTTTTGATTATGTTTCATTTTTTATTAATCTTTTGTGCTTATTAGGGTTAGTTGTTAGTTTGACTATTTACTATTTTTTTTGTATTATTTCAACACAAATACCTGTGTCTTATTTATTAAACACTCACAATCACATGAATAAATTACATTTTAAAATACATTACAATAGAAAACTAAAATAGAAAATCCAAATTCATTTTAGAATCAATTTTTCGAGTGGTTAAGACTAATGCAAATCCTAAAATATATCCTGGGTTTCACTTTTTTTGGACTTCGAAATGATGCCATTGCTTTAGGGACATGAAATGGCATAATTCGATTGTGGCTGGTCCCTTTTTTATCTTTAATCTAATATGCTCTTTCTGTCTGTCATCTTTCTGTACTGCAGCACCTTCCATATACGAATCTAAATTGGCTTCAGTGGAAGACACCAGTGCTGATGTTCCTTGAACAGACAAGTCCACATCGAAGGATAAACGTCTACTGTTGTATTCCTTTGATTTTTGGAAGCACACTTGACAGGATTACTGACAAACGCTTGGCTGTTTCATTACCAATGAAAAGTGTGGATCAGAAATCCCTTGTGTTTTCAGAGAAAGTAAATGGAAAGTTGAGGCCTTTTGTGGGTTTGACCCACACACCTCGTCCTGGAGTAAAACTAATGTGGATTGTAAACCACTTTTATGGGCTTCTACCAATGTCCGTGGCACATTGGACACAAATTTAACTCACTCTCCCACTTCTAGGACTCTTATTTGGGATCAAATAAATCATGGGACAGTTTTCATTCAGGAAGGGACAAACAAACTGGACAAGAGAGTGAGAGAGAGGGCTACAAGCACATTATTGGCATCAGCGCCACAGAGACAGTGTTTTCTACAGCTATGCAATCTTTCTCCATAAAATGCATGAATTAGATTATGTTCCCTAATGTCCCGACAGCTTTGCCATTTCATAATCTAATTGCTTATAGAACTGGAGCATGACGACAATCATATCTAAATGTTCTCCAGTTGAATGAAGGGCTCTGTCATCATATATTCTCTAATTGTCCTCTCTGTCATTCGCTCTCCATGTATTTGTTCCACCTGCAGATCCCTCTGTCCCTTCTGTCCTAACTTTAGTGTTAGTGTCAAACTGTCTCTTACCTTTTTTCAGTATTTGATGTGATAGAGGGCATTTGACTTAACTTTTAATAAAGGTTTTCTGTTGATTGTTGACTGAGTGCATCTATTGATATTTTGGGGTTAATGCTTGATTTTGTGACAAAATGTATTATTTAAAGGGATAGTTCACACAAAAATTAAAAGTCCATCATCCTTTACTCACTCTTATGTTGTTCCAAACCTGTATTTTTCTTCCGCAGAACACAAAAGAGAAAATACATACGAAGAATGTTTACATCACTCTTACAGTAGAGCATGTAGTCCATGTGACTTGTGCGCTATATTACAATTTTTATTTTTATTTTTTATTGAAGGACAGATCATTATTTATGACACTGACAATTTTGACCTCTACTGAAGGGTAAGTTCACCCCATAGTGAAAATTCTGTCATTAATTACCCTCATGTCATTCCAAACCCATAAGGCATTTCGTTCATCTTCAAAACACAAATTAAGATATTTTTGATAAAATCCGAGAGCTTTTTGACCCTGCATAGACAGCAATGCAACTGACTTGTTCAAGGCCCAGAAAGTGATTAAGGTCATTATTAAAATAGTCCATGTGATAAAAAAAAAAAAAGTCAAACATTGACACGGGAGAGAAGAAATTGTTGAATAAAGTCGTTATTTTTGTTTTCTTTATGCACAAAAAGTATTCTTATAGCTTCATAACATTACGGTTGAACCACTGATGTCACATGGAAAATGTCCTTACTCACTTTCTGGGCCTTGAACATGTCAGTACCAATGCTGTTTACGCAGCGTCAGAAAGCTCTTGGATTTCATCAAAAATATCTTCATTTGTGTTCTTAAGATGAACAAAGGTCTTACAGGTTTGGAATTAATTATATGATGGGTTGGTAATTAATGACAATTTTCATTTTTGGTTGAACAATCCTTTAAATCTCAAGGCCAATTTATACTTCTGCGTCGGGTGCGCGTAGTAGATACGGCGTAGCATATGCATTGACGTGTACCATACGTCGTACCCTTCGCCGTACCCTGACGCGCACCTCCTCAAAAATGTAACTACGCGTCGCGACGACGCGGACTGCAAGATCTGTGATTGGTCGGCTTGGTAGTATCACGTTTCCTCCTACGCATTTCCGGAATGATCTTCTGCACTCTGGACCGCCCGCCATTTTTAAATTCCGAAATTCAGTGAAGAGCCAACATGGAAATGGACCAAGTGACCGAGCGATTAATTGAAGAAGTGAGGAAATACAGCCATCCAGCTCCAACATGATCCGCTCTCTTTCAGTCGCCATTGTTCGTAGAAGCCCGCGAGGATCGAGGAATGTAAACACAGTGGAACCCGCTCACGTCAACTAGCGTTTCGGCGGTGTAACTGCAGAGCAAAACAGACATACGCAGAAGTATAAATGCTCACGGCGGCGTAGCCTACGTGCGTAGCCTACGACGTACACTACGGCGTACACTCGACGCAGAAGTATAAATTGGCCTTCATTTGTGCTTCATTTTGGGAATTAAAGGGTTATATTAAATAGTTGACGCCCAAATTAAATTTCTGTCATCATTTACTCATCTTTAAGTCAGCGGGGTCCAAAACAACTTTGAATGGACAAAAACAACACCAAGACATTTCTCAAGTCTTCTTTCATGTTCCACAGAATTAAAAAAAAAATGTTTGGAACAACTTGGGACAACACAGGACTGAACTTATTATCGGGACAGTCCATCTTGAGCACAGTGTGACTTGATCACAATGGTAGAGTTTTCTAGTTACCAGCCTATTCCTAATTACTTACTGTAAGAGATGCTTTTTATTATAAATATTTGAACTGTTCATTGTTGCATATTTGAATATAATTTAGCTGGATTTTTGTTACCCCTGTCATGGCCCTGCTGTTTCTTTGTCCTCTTCTCGTTCTAGTTCAATGCCCCATGCAGCTGCGAACCAACCAGACTTAACATTAAAGATGGGCCGACAATTATTCTTCAGCCTACCCTGTCGTATTCCACTTTAATGACTTTTTAAGCTGAATGAGATCGCTAGGAGCAGTGCTGCCTCAGCACTCGTATGATTATACACAGAGCACTTTGAGCACAGTAAAATCTCCACCCAGAGATGCACAGAGCTGTCCTTGGCCATATTACTGTAGTTCAGCTGAGGATTTACTGGGTCAGACACTTCTGTCCTTTTAACAGAGTCCAACATTGATTCAAATGCTTTAGATTGTTTTTCAAGAAAATGTTGTTTAATATGTAAATGTATATGTTGTGCTTCATTTTTGGGGACGACAGGGTGAGTATGTGATCCTGCTGATCTTGTAATGTCTTACAATGCATGATGTCCAGTCATACACTGACACGTCTAAGATTTATAATGCTTTATTATTTTCATATTGGGTTGCCATGGGATTGCTAGATGGTTGCAATGATAGTCTAGGAGTTTGCTATTGCGTTGCTAGGCTGTTTTGGCTGGTTGCTAGGTCAGAGTTCCACCTCAAGTAAATAGAAATAGTTGATATCTATTATGTTTGTATAATAAAAGTTTGTATGGTAGTTCAATTTTTGCAACTCAAACATGCTTTGGTAAATCCTAATTATGACATTTAAAAAATAATGACATTCCATGTCATAATTATGAGATTAAATTTGGTCTTTAATGTCATAATGTGTTATCTCATAATTGTGATTTTTTTCTTTTTCGGCCAGTTTTACTAACAGCGCTGGCACAAACCGTCTTTAGGTGTTAAAATAGACCTTATTGAATATGCTTTTATAAGAGTTTCCCTTTCAGATGCAAAATTTATGGGAGGAGAGTAATAAATTGAATCATGCAACATGATTTACTAACGTTTCTGCTTGTCAAATTACTGGTATTTTTTTAACACCCCAAAAAAGCATCTCTTAAACTATTTTGCTCCCGTAATGGCTGCATTTGTTGTTGCTAGGAGGAGGCAGAAATTTCCATGCCCATCATTGCTGTTTTGGAATTGCATTCTTGCACTATGTTGCCCTATTTAGCAAATTTGGCCCTTTATCTTATGTAATAAATGTTTCTCATAATTTTGACCTATGTCACAATTTATCTCATAATTTCAACTTTGTTGTCATTGATTTGATCTCATAATAGTGACTTGACATAATTATGACTATCTCATAATTGTTTGTCATAATTTTGATTTCAAATTTGTCATCATTGACTTGTCATCTTGATTGTCTTAGTGTGTCATAATTATCTCATAATTGTTTGCCATAATTAAAAATTTTGTAATGATTATGAATTTTTTTCATAATTTCAACTTTGTCGTCATTGATTTGTTGTCTTTATCTCATAATTAAGACTTTTGTCATAATTATGACTGTATGAATTGTTTTTTTTTTTTTCATGAAACTGAAAACATCTCATAATATAAGTCTAACATATTAAACTAATTTTAATTCATGTCTAAAGCAAAAAGTTTAATATAAGCACCCATACAGCAACAAAATAAAGGGATAATTCACCCAAATATAAAAATATTTTACACACCCTTATGTTATTCCAAACCTGTATGACATTCTCTCTTTTGTTGAAAAGTCTTTGTTTTGTTTTGTTTTTTGTCCATACAATGAAAGTCAATAGGGTCAGGGTGAAAAAAATACAGAATTTTCATCTTGGGGAAAACAGTCCCTTTAAATAGTAAAAAAAAAGCATCCATTATGTGAAATAGTTATGGTTTCTCACATTGTTTTCATCATTAGACAAGTATTTGACATATACTGTACCAGAAACAACTAAAATGGACTTTAAAATAAATACAAATGCACTTAGACTTTTGTTAATGGTCAAAAGATCCCATTAACAGATCTTACGTAAGCCATGAAAATGCTTCTCAGACATAAAACAAGGCATGCCTGGATGAATTGGTGAGGGAGCATTTTGCCGATATCACGGCGGTGTGCAGTCATTAGGGATAACGCCGCCTGCGCTAATATGCAGTTAATTCCTCATCCCGTTACCTCCAACTCCCTTTATGAGGACTGTATTAAAAACTCCAGTAGGATGTAAGTGCTGATGATGCGCCTCCGTTAATTACGGCTCTCACCCTGAGCATCTGCTGATTTAGATGTGCTTCTGTTCCAGTCTGATACAGCCACTCAGGTTGCTGACAGTAATGTAGGCATTAGAGCATTGATTTTTCTGGGCCAGGGCATAAAATGGGACATCAGTGACTCACACATGCGCAGTGGTACACACACACACTCTCTGAGCTGGCCTTGGCTGCCCTCTAATCTTATTAGCCCAGTGATGTTTGCCAATATGGCATCCCAAGAGTTTCAAAACAATCCATTTTGGGTTTTTTTAGAAGCCAGTTCGATAACAAAGGCAGGTTATATATCAGTATTACTGGATGTGTTCAAGTAATGGCTTTTTTGTCAGGCAAACACGGTACGCTAATCTCCTGATCAATAACGATAAACAAGGAAACACGATACGTTTGTTTGAGTCTGCAAACACATCATCCTAGGATTTACACAATGCTTTTACATCCAATTGTGGAGTGTTACCATTAGCTTTAGCATTCAAAATGTCTATTTTGGCACTGTAGCCACATGCTAACTTGATTTATCACAGTAGCATGTGATTCTAGATAAGTGGTTTATCCGAAATCGCCCTCTCACTACCTATTCCCTTTAAAGGAAACGAAAATGAGTGCGCAAAATTGGAAAATTGCTTGTAAAAACCGTAATTAAACAATTGATAATCAATTATAAAGGAAATTGAGGCCCATTTACACCAAGGATGTAACAATAAAGATTTAGTTTTAAATGTTAATGACAGAGGAACAACATCATTGGAATCACTTTTTTCCAACTGACGATAAAAACATTGGGAGCCAATCACAAAGCACTTCGCATCGAACTTTGCAACTTTTTAAAAAAAGTTTGTTCTGTATCCACCTTTTTCTTGTCGTAAAAATGGGCGCGGCCATTTGCAAATTCTATGGGTCTGGCTTCCCGTCTCATCTGCGTCCACTGCTAACTATTTGTAGCTGAACAAAACAGTTCGTTTTGCTGCTTGATATTGAAAGTTGGTGTTTTCTTGTCGTATATTATTTTAATGTATTATCTTAATTATGAACACACTGGTTTGTAGTGCAAACAGTTCTACCGTTTACTGCACTTTGTTATTCTCCTCGTTATATACCTATGACGGTTAATGATACGAAAGTCTCACCCATAGGCTTACTTCCGCGTTGAAGAAAAAGGTGGATAGTATGAATGTGTCAAGGTTTATGTTAATAGATAAGCATTGCATTAAGGAGCTGTGTCCGAAATCACATACTGAGTAGGTACTACCTTTGATGAGGAACAAAATTTGCAGCTGTTCTATATAGTATGATTGTGTGTAGTATAAGTGAAATTTGTACATACTTCATCCGCCATGTTGACCTACAGTGTCTGTTGTGTTTCTTCACTGCCATTCAGAACTCCCCTACGGTGGCCTCATGGGATATTGGATGTGGAATTACTGTAGATTATCTGGGTACTTTACAGCAACTGTTTTATTAATACTAAATTCAGACAAACTAATCTTTCACATACTGCTTTACACCTGCTATATTGTAGGGAAGTATGCATATTTGGCTACAAGGTTTAACTGGTTAGCTTAGCCACTTTAGCTCTGCTGATATGCCATTTATTTTACTGTATTTCTGCTGATATGTCTTTTAGGATTAACTGTTTATATTATTCTTCTTACTGTGTGTGACACTGCTGCCCACAAAAACCAGATCAGTCACCGCTGGCAGCTTTATTGTCCCCTTTTACATGAAGATCTTGTCCGACACCATTTGGTCCCTCGAGTTTGTGCGTAAGCGTGCAAATCACAGTCTTGCTTCTCCAAGGAGTCAGAAAGGCCACTATAAATTTCCTCCAGACATAAATCACATGTGAGGATATCACCTCTACTCTCTGTAGGGAGTCAGGAAGTTTCTAGGGAACAATCATTAATTTGTAGTTGTGCCTGATTACTATGATCAACAGTCCTATAATTTAAATCCATATAGTTATCCATACACTGTTTAGCTTTTTTTAAGTACATTTTCTGAGCCAGCTGAAGTTTGTCCTTAATTGACCAGTCATGGTTGTTTTATGTTGCCTAAACTTATTTTTCTACAGGATGTGACGTACAATAGCTAGCAGTGTTTAAAACAGTTTAAGATGGTAGCTCTGGTCTTAGCTGTTCATTAACTGGTTGCTAATAATTTAGCAAGCGCTAATGAATAAACAGAAAGCTAAAGCTGTTTACAGAGAACATGACTCACTCACTTCATGAGTAGCTGGTTGTCCTAGCTTAGCAAGCATCAATTATAAATAAACAGAAAGCTATGCAGTGACATGACTTACCAGTCATATTGTGACTACATATATACTGTATGAGATGACTGCAAATAGCTTAGCAAGCAAAAAAAAAAAAAAAAAAAAAAATGCTGGTTTACAGATACTCACCTCAGCCATGTTATGAGTATTAACTGGTTGCTACTAGCTTAGCAAACAAAAGTAATGAATAAATAACTAGTTTGCAGATAATGTGACTTCAGCCATAAGTATTTGCTGCCAGTATGAAAATTAACCATCAATTTATTATAGAAAAATTGTAGTTACCATGATTTTTGGTGGACTGATTACCATTCGTGTGACCACATGGTTAAGCTATGGTTAGTGTAGCAAAACCATGGTTAATTTGTAGTTACCATGCTTTAACTATATTAATTATATTTGCAGTAAAACCACAGTAAAATTCCGAAGGGAAGCACCATTAATGAATAAATAGATACCATTACAGATAATATCTCTGTCACATTATATTTGTATCATATTTGTCACAGAGATGTAGTTATCTGCTGTAAAATGAATCATGGTTTTACAACAAATTAAAAAAAACAACAACAATACTATAGTTGGTAACCACAAATGGGTTTTACGCTATATATATTATATATATTATATATATATATGTGTAGTTTTGCTAATTATATAGTACATATAGTTATATTTTCTGTTTTTTTTTTTTTAATGTTGAATTCTGTTTTAAATAGTATTTATTTACTCGTTTGAAGTGTTTTTACTGGAAATCTGTTGTTTGAGATTATTAACATTTCGTGAAAGACCATAAAAGCAGGACACAATGACATCATTTGTTTTAATGGTTCCAAAAGTTGTACTGAATCTCAAAAGACAGATGTGCACCTTCACAGATGGTCTCTGTTGCCGGCAGGTTCGGTCATTCTGAAGACTGTAAAGTTTAACAGCTTCATTCCCAATCTGTGTATTAATAATTCATGGTCAATAAAGTTGAGATGAAACAAGAATTGTTGTGCAGTAGGCATAATAGTGTTTTATATCAAGAAAATATGAGAACTTACAAATCCTCAAAAACCCTTAGAGTGGCAAAATATCATTATTTTATTACACATCATATACAAATTCCTGAACATTTCCAACACACTTCTGTGATTCTAGCTTGTCGTTGACATCAAGACACAATATATATATATTTTTATTAAGTTAATAAATATTCTTGTAACACATAAGAGTATTTTAAAAGTAACAAATAAAAGTTTCACAAATAGACATACAAAAATCCAGTGAAAAATATAGCTGCACTATTCTAGTATTCAATAATCAGAAGTAGCTTCAGTGGACGGAAGTACATGCATGTTTGTTAACGACTGTTCTTCATTAGTGTAATGTTATGATTCACGTCAGTGATGATGTTCATCTGAAGAGGTTATTTTTTCCAGTATTTGGGGGAGTGCCATTTCCATTTCTCAGTCTACAAGAAACAACAGGTATGTTATTAAAGTTATCATGATGTAACCCGTCATAATCATCTCAGTGTTTCCTAATCTTAAATATTACGTTCCATTAAGCATTTTGAAATTTAGGCATTTTCCATATATCTCATCAACACTTACCTTAAGGGGCTTGGCAGATAAAATCTGCTTGGGTTTCAAGTCTGTTAGCGTTTCGTAAGTGTTAGTGTGTGATGTCTCCTCTGCTCTCGCTGTAGGCCGTGAATCGGGAATCTGCTCATACGTGTCGTCAACCAGGAAGTGATTTGGAACGGGTTCAAGAGGCACCTCGGCATACATAACATCTCTTTCCTGTACGTTGACCTTTGACGTTCTTGTGTTTCGGTTGCCATGTGTTCCGGCTAACTGATAAACCGATGAATTGCACAGTATTTCCAAACCTGGATTGGTGAGTTGTTCTCTCTGCATGTGGGAAGACATTTGCGGTTTGCTTCTTCTATTAAAGTGTCCTTCTTCTTCACTGTCTGCATCCAGGAAATGCAGGGATTGGCTTCTGCAGTTCGGCACTAAGAGCTCAGAGTAAATGGTTCCTTGGTGTGCGGCAGAAACTTTCTGTAGCCTCAGGGCTCGGGGTTCCCCTCGGGAAGCTGTAAGTGAAATGTCTTTGCCCTCTGTGGGCGTTCTGGCTCTTTCTTTGGGCTTCTGCAGGTCTATCAGTGTGTACAGCACGTTTTCTGGGCTGTGCTTTGCTTCTAAGGAGGCGGCTTTCAGAAGAGGGCCTTTTCTTGGCACTGGCGGCACTGCCTGTGAAAAGGAATCATAATTATGCAGATGTTAGGCCATGGTCAGATGTTTAAATGCATGAGGCAAGTTTTACTAACAGCTTGCGCCAATGCAAACCGTCTTTTGGCATAAAAATAGGACTTTCAGGTTTTACTAAAGACGCACAGTGACGAATTAATGCTGAAAATGCGTGGAGAGTTATTTTTGCGCCTGACCTTATTAAATATTTCTAGGAGTTTCCCTTTCAGACGCAAAAATTATTCAAATGAATCACGCAACGTGACAATATTTCTAGGAGTTTCCCTTTCAGACGCAAAAATTATTCAAATGAATCACGCAACGTGACTTACTAATGTTTGCGCTCATCAAATCACCACTGGCGTGTTGAAGGGCATTATTTTTAACGTATTAATTTAAAAAACTATTTTGCGCTTGAAATGGCTGAATTTGTTGTTGGGAAATCCTCAACTGCAATAGCCTTCATTTTGCTATATTCATTTGTTGGCCTCCAGTTCTTTTCAACGTACTGTGGCTTATTTATTTATTTTTTGTTTATTCGCAACTAAGCTAATTTGCGCTGCACTTGGTATATTGCGTCGGTCAATATGTAAATGAGATGTTGCGTCTGTGTTCTTTAATTTGCGCATTGTTAGTAAATCACCCGCAGATATTTCCACGCCCATCGGCGTTGTTTTGGAATTGCGCTCTAACGCTAATTTGCCCTGTTTAGTAAAACTAAATGAAGTATGCATAGAAAATAAATACAAATAAATACTTACATTAAATCGAACAAATTAATAAATACATTTAAATTAATTAATTAGTACAAATAAATTATATTTAATAAAATAATGAATTTTGTATATATAATAGTGAAACAAAAGACAATTATTGCAAATTGAATTGAAATGAAATGGCAAATGTGACATACGGGTGTGTTTCTGTGTCCTTTGGGCGGCAGGGCAGGAGGCTGCAGTGTCTCGTGGGGTTTTTTGCACTGATCGTCCCAAATATCCTTCGCAGCTTTAACATTTACTCCTGGCTTCTCTCTCAGGTCAAAATGAATCACATCATAGAGCTCGCTTATGGATGACTGCAACACAACACATTCAAGATCAGATATGCACAGACAAAAAATAAATAAATAAACAAAAAAAATTGTATGCATAATAGGCTATATTTTATTAAAATATGCATTATTATAAATTCACCTCAAAACATGAGAGTGTCAGATATTCTCCAAATGGCTCAATGGGTCTGGTCTTGTAATATTCGATGAGGCTGGTGAGAGTATCATGCATCTCTGTGTCGCCCGTCACAATAAAACGCCCGTCTTTACTCTGGTTGATGACAAAGTGCCGACATCGATCACGACCTCTGAAAAACAAGGATTTCGACTGTTCAAATGGATTCAAAAATACAACTCAAATAATATTTTAAAAATTATTTTAAGAACCATTAGCATCACAAGCTAAATATTAACCCCAGAAATGCTGGTATTCAACAGAAATTTTGCATTTTAAAAGCTTGCTCCCGGGTTTAAAGGAAATGCAAATATCTGGGTCGTTTCTGAGAAATAAAAAACAATGCTAAATACCTACGACCTTTATAGCCCTTATTTTGTTTCTAAGTGTGAAGACACACTTACTTGTATGACAGAATGTATCCAGTGGCTTTATCACTGAGCCGAATGAGGAAACAGCCAAGTTCCTTGTCTCTCAGATGCTCCTCTGCATCCCTGTGAAACACGAAACCACAGGGAATTATGAAAGCGGCCCAACTTTGAATATTGCTTACATAACAAGATTATAAAAACCGAAAGGTACAAACATAACGCTTTCGAAACTTGTGATTCACTCTCAAAATATAAAAAGGGGGTTTTCACAAAACTTAAAACTCTAAAGAACCTCTTTCTAGGTTTCACAGATGTTCCAAGATGCCAATAACAAACCGTTGTTTTTAAGAGTCCATAGGTTCAACTAACCCCATAACAAGAGAAGAGATAGCAATAAAGCTGTCGTAACAGATAGTATTACTTAAAAAACCATCTATGGCCTCTTCTAAATGTGGATTTTCTCAGAAACGCTTCTTACTTTCTGCTGATAAATCCTTGGAACCATTCTGGGAAGTTGCCGTTGTGGAGAATCAGAGGTGCCTGGGTCTCTGTAAACCACTTGAGTGCCAGTTCCCTCAGCCTGCTCTCAGTGCTTTCCTGGACGTCTCCTTCGGGCTGGCCGTGGTCCATCCTCACACGCTCCTGTGTCAATACAGAAAGGCAGATGAGACAACGGCACCAGTTTTGACACTGCAGGTCCACACAAACAGTCTCATTTGCCTATTTTCCCAGCGACGTCATAAAACGCCCGCGGCTGTTTCAACAGAGCCATTGTTTGTGTTTATCACGCCAGAGCCGAGTCAGTTCGGCATGGTTACGTTTTACCGCACCAGGTACCTTTTCTCAGGGTAAGTGAAACGGCCTGAGGTCATGTAAATTTCCTGTGAATTTTGTGTATCGATACATCTCCGCTCGCCAACTCATTTTACATCATCTTGGAAGTTTAAATTAGATCACATTACAGCTGCGTAAAAACAGACGGTGTGTGTGAACCTGATGGGAAATGACTTCATACTGTACATCCAGTAGAAGTCAGCTTGCATTTAAGTGTCTGAATTCCTTGTACCTTTAAGCGAAACATCAGGCAGGAGTGGAACCTGTGAGGTTTGGGCCTCCTCTGCTCCATCGGATGTGTTCTTGTGAGGTAGTTGTGCTGCTGAGATTTAGAGCTGTACTGTCTTTTGCAGTGTCCGCTGCTCCATAGAGATCCTACAAATGGACAAACGTCAGTTCACTTCATTTTGTTATGGGTTCCTTTTTTCTGTTTTTAATTCAGAATTCAAAATGCATAGAACATGGCTTATATATCAGCGAATAACAGCAGGAATATTTATTAATTTTGTTAGTAAGTTAGTTAGTTTAACCGATTTCTTTTCTTTTCTTTTCATTTTTTTTTCTGTGGAAGATGTAAAGTTTTTTGTTAACAGTAAAGATTCCATTTTTTATTTTCTGTTTCTGTATTTTTCTTTTTACATTTTCGTCTTATTTATTGATTGAGTTGTTGTTGTTTTTTTTGCTTCTTAATCATTTTATAGATTTTTTTTTAAGACATCAGATAACTCAATGACAGAATAGCAGGTTCTTTTTTCTTTTGTATTTATTTATATGTTAAATTATTATATTAAAATATATAAAAATAAATATTCAAATAAAAATGTAATTTTCACAAAATTAAAAAAAAAATGTTCTGTAAAAAGTTTTAAATTGTTTATGTACTTAAAGTTATGTGGGAAATTATTCTGTATTTTTAAGTGTTTTTTCAGTATGTTAAGTATTTTTGTTTATTAATTCAATACTTAATTTACATTTTATATACTTGTATGTCTATGGGGCATTTTTAAGTTATTTTTAGTGCCTTTAACTTCATTCATTCATTCAGTTAAATTAATGTTTATGCACTTAAAGTTATATGAATCATATTTAGTATTTTTTTAGCATCTTTATTTATTAATGCTTAAAATAAATTGTACTTAAAGTTATATGAATTATTTTAGGATTTTAGTTACTTTTTATTTATTTACAAATTAAATTAAATTAAAACCCTAAAGTTATGTGGATTTTATATATATATATATATATATATATATATATATATATATATATATATAGATAGATATTTAGTATCTTTATTTATTAATGCTTAAATTGAATTAAACAATACATTATTCTGTACATAAAGTTATATGAATTATTTTAGGATTTTTAGTGACTTTTTATTTATTTAGAAATTAAATTAAATTAAAACCCTAAAGTTACATGGATTTTTTTTTAGTATCTTTATTTATTAATGCTTAAATTGAATTAAACAATACATTTGTATGTACATAAAGTTAGCCCATATGAATTATTTTAGGATTTTTAGTGACTTTTATTTTTTATTTATTTACTAATTATTAAATGAAATGAAATGAAATTAAAACCCTAAAGTTACATGGATTTTTTTTATCTTTAATTTCACACTAACACACAATTTATTGCTATATTCACAAACAAAAGTTGAACAAATATTACACGTAGTATCATACCTAAATAATTCATTAAAAATGGATGTTAAAAAATCCTTCAAACCATCTTACAATCTGCAGCAGTGAGAGCCGAACGTACCTGTTGGTGTGCGCTGATGTGTGCAGTGTGATTTGAGTGTCATGTTGCTGAAGATTAAGACTGTCCTCAGCCTCTCACGCGTCTGTTATAGTTCTGAAAAGCAGGAGGACATTCTGAAGGTGTGTTGACTGTTATACCTCGCTGACATTCACCTCACACGTTGTTCCACGCAGGGTTCGGAAAAACAGTGTTATAGAGAGGGTAAGACACTCAGCTCACGTATGAATGACAGCGCGAGGGAGGGAAGGAAAAAAACACAAACATTCTCACTCAGATCACAGCTTACAATTTCCTGAACAGAAATGGAACACGCAGAGGAAAGAAATGTGGTCTCACTGCGCACACACACACACTTTCTGTTTGTATGGTGGGTTATGTACTTGCAGGAAATCGTAACTTCAAGAAGCTGCATAGTGGCAAATGATCAAAAAAAATATATAACAGTGGCCATGAAACATATATATTGCATATATACACTTACTGTCATACTTAATGTCTGGATGGCATTACATTACATACAAAGTGTTAAAACATGGCATTTAAAAAATATATTTTCATGCAAATAATTTTTTTAAAGTATGTTTATATTTAATATATTACAAAAAATATTAATACATTTGGACACTTAAGCCAAACTTAAAATGTACTAATATAATTATATTTATGTAAATATAAATGAAGTTTGATACTACACAATGCTTGAAAATTCAGAAAATTTATATAACAATATGTAAATTATTTAAGAATTATTTATTAGTTATTACAATACTTTATTATCTATAATCTATAAAATTAATATTTATAATGTATATAAAGAAATTCAGAAACTTAAGCCACATTTAAAATGTACAAAATAATATAAATAAATTTATATTTACTTTATTCTTTGTTTAAATATATCACAAATATTTGTGTAAATTTTAATGAATTTTGATACTACAAAATGCTTGACAAAAAAATTCACAAAATTAATATAATATACAATATATGAAATATTTAAGAGTTTGTTAATTATTACATTAAACAAATGAAATCAAATGTATTTACTTTATTATCTATAATCGATAATATAAATAATTATAATGAATATAAATAAATTTGTAAATTTAAGCCACATTTAAAATGTACAAAATTAATAATATAAAATAAAATATAATAAAAAACATTAAATATGTGTAACATATTTATTAATTGTATAATAAAAAAATTAAATACATTTTGTATAGATATAAATAAATGTATATAATGCGATTATTTATAATACAATAAAATTTTAAAAATTAAAATATAATTTTACATATATATTATCTACTTATTTCATAAATTTTTGTGTGGTTTAAGTATCAGCAGATCAAACAAGATTATTAGACCATTTCTGGCTGAAAGTACTAAATTAAATCTTAAAATCAGTCAGTTTGATGGAAATCAGTGTGACCGATGCCATCACGTTACATGTTACAGGATCAATGACTGAGTCATCAGGGTTAAAGTGTGTGTACTGTAGCGCTGTGGTTTTTGGTCTGATCTGTTCTCCCCACCCCTCACACGTGGGACAGCATCCTCCTCAGAAATAATGTGTGTCGCGCCGGTGGACCTCCCTTCAGGGTTAAAGTGTGTGTCTGTGCTGCTGTTTTTTTTCTGTTTTATGTTTTGTAGTTGTTGGGGTGTTGTAATTTTTTTTGATTAATTTATTACAACAACATATAAACAACAGTTTGGTGTGGGACAGTTCACCCAGAAATGAAAATTCGGTCATTTACTCCTTGTATCATTTCAAACCCAATGCTCTTTCTTCCATGAGGCACAAGGAGAAAAAGGCCTTTCGGTTTTAGCTCTAAGACTGTAGTTTGTGTGACGGTAGACACCTACATTCTTCCTAACTTCCTGTAATGTTGAAAACATGGAATTGTTCTTCTGACTAATAAGCCCTGTTTCAAAAAACCTTCATCGGTTGTGCTGTGGAGGAGTTGCTCATCATTTCTACATAAACAGTATAATCTGACTTCATCCGAATCGGTTTAGCGAATCGTCACGGCTTTGAACTTTAGATAAATAATGTGGTTGATGGTGTAAAAAAAGACTGATGCACTTCCATTTTAAAAGTGTGGGGTTGGTAAGATTTTTTAAAAGACGTCTCTTAGGGTCACCATTTAATAAAAAAAAATACAGTAATATTGTGAAAAATTATTACAATTCTAAATAGCATGTGCTCTATTTGCATATATTTTAAAATATAATTTATTCCTGCGAAGCAAAGCTGAATTTTCAGCATCATTACTCCAGTCTTCAGTGTCACATGATCCTTCAGAAATCATTCTGTATACTGATTTGCTCCTCAATAAATATTTATTATTATCTTATTCATTTTAAGGATTCTTTGATGAATAGAAAGTAAAAAATAACAGCATTTATTAGAAATTGAAACCTTTCATAATCATATAAATGTCTTTTTTATTATTATTTATTCTAATTTAAGATCAGGATTTGCCTTGTCCTTGAAGATTTTACTTGCTGAATTGATTTTAATAAATCAAATCAATAAAGACAATATGCTTGCTTATAATTCTATGTATTTTGTGTTAATTAAAATTTGATTGTGCTGACAAAAAAAATACAAAATGTCAACGTTGCATGTGAAAAAAAGATTATTTGGAGTACTTTTTACAATTCAGTTTTTCTATTTAAAATGTAATGTTACTTGCCATTTCTCTGTAAACATTTTTTAAATTCACTAGTGTTTTAATAGAAAATTTACACATTTTCTAAATGAAAATTGCCCTCACAACCGAGAACAAAAAAAAAAAAAAAAGGCATCAGCTATTTGTTGTTGAAGTAATAAGTCACGTATACCTTCTAAGCGTCACAACTGACACACTTGTTGTTGACTGACCCACTTGAACCTCAGCAGACAGAGGCCAGAAGCTGAAACACGGGGGTAAGAGGAAACTCGCACTTCTCTCTGAGACACTGTGGAGGAATACAAGCCAGACAGAGTGACATTCAGAAAGGTCAGACAGATGTGTGTTTACAGCGGAGGATGTCACAGAGACGTCTGTTCGCTGCAGATCTGTGCCAGCTTTAAAGATCTGAATCTTTTAAGACAACCACCACGAGAATAAAACCAGAGCTTGCTTCATTTAATTATTTGAACGATAAAAACAACAGCCGCGTTGTTGTGATCACAATCGTACGGACTGAAACGGGACTTTACACCGTGGATTGACTGCTGGAAAGTGTGTTGTGATAGTTATCGTTATCGTTCTTGGTGTGAACGGGACTTCACACCGTGGATTGACTGCTTATGCAAAATAAACAATGTTTAAATTGTTGCCCAATTTAATGTGGGTTTCTTTTACCGTTTTTCCGACGGCGAATGAACCAGTGTGTAACCTGACCCGCGTCAGTAGAGACAGATGTCACGTGGATTGTGTGATCTGACCCGCGTCAGTAGAGTCTGTAGCCTATTTGATTTTTATCCAGAAACGGCAGGGCCCCCAATTCACTAAATCCGCCCCTGCCTCGAGGAAAGCTCTGCAGGAAACCGAAGTGTTTCCCTCTGCTTTCATCTCTGTTAGTTTAACCGGTTAAAGTTAATGTTTCATCACTCTGACAGAGTGTGAGGCTGAACATCAGATACGGAGATCCGGAGGCTCTGCTGTAAGTGTGCCTGACTATCTGTCAACGGTCAAAACCATCACACGGTTTCAGTCACGTGAGCTGAACCAGTCCTCTCTTCACATTTGCATCTCTTTCATTCTCTGGATGGGATCAATCTCTGTTTTAGTGTTTTAGGGGGTATGCTTATTATGACATTGAATATAAAATGACATTGAGTCCTCTCTTCACTTTTGTGAAATTAAATTGAATGGTTTGTTGAATTAAGTCTTGGTAAGTTAAAATATACATAGATATATAATAATATTTTAGATTTAATGGTCATTGACTTTAGACTTATAAACATTAATATAATCATAATATGTAAAACAAGCATATAAAAAAAGTTGAATTAAGGAAAATATGGCCCCGACTATATTGCCTGGGGCCCCCAATTTTCCTATGTAAAACAAGCATATCAGGTTAGACGGCAAAGAAAAATGTGGCAATGTAGTTTGTTTTTGGAAGTGTTAGACTATTTTAAGATATGCCTAGGTGTTTTGTGGTTAGAAGTGGTTCAATATAATAATAATAATAATAATTATTATTATTTTATTGTCCATCTTTTATTTTATGGCTTTATGTCAATATCATTATTTTTTTTATAATAATTATTGTTTTTTTATTGTTGATCTTTTTTTTTTTCTTTATTTTAGTATTATAGAGTATTATATTATTTTATTCCCTTTTATTTATATGTATGTATAAAAAACTTTTATTTTATTTTATTTTACCCCCAGAGAGTATTATATGATATGTCCTGGTGTTTATTAACCCTTTAACTGTCACCCCCCCCTCCCCCCCATTTTTTTTTATAGGCATTAAGTGCACTATCCAAACTTAAATTGTTGTAATTTATGAACACTTTGGAATATAGGCCTAAGGTTGGTCTCTTTTTAAGGAAGAAAATTTAGCAGCATTTGGCAAAAGTAGGAATTAGGAATTTTTTCAAAAAATTTAAGTATCAAAAAGTTATAGAAGTTTAAATGTACTGTAAATAAAATGCACTATATTTATTTTTTATATTTTATTTATTAGAAATATTTTTACATAAAGGTTTTACTCTAAAAATTGGTATAGAATTAAAGCCTTGTGTCTAAATAAGTTATGTTCCCAAATTTGAAGTTGATATGAAAAAAAAATTGAGGTTCCTGTGAGATTTTATTTAGGGCGTCATACCACAAACAGCCACAGGGAGCCATCAAAACTACTTTGAATTTTGTTTAATGAATTTTTCTCTAGATTTCTCTGTCAATCTCAAAATACCACCAAATATGGAATCCTGAGACTCAGACCTTTCCAATGATATGTTTGTTGCCAAGATTATAAAAAGTTTTTATTCTAAAAGACCGTAATGCATTTTGTAATATGACACTTGCCACTGCCCACTAAGGGGGAGGAGACCGCCATAAGATTTTAAAGTAGCATTTCCATGGTAACGCAATGTCCGATTTCAAAATGGTTTTCACAGGATGAATCTTGGGCTTCTAAGCTTTCAAATGATATATAATGTGATTACTAAAAGATTTGATAGAGAAAAAGGACAACAAAATAAAGAGTGCCAAGTGTCCCACAGGTGGGACGGTGACAGTTAAGGAAGACATTTTTGTTAAATCATATTTTATTTTAATATATTCTAATCATTGCTGTTGTTATGTAATGTTTTTTGTTTATATACATAAATATTCTTTTATTTATTTTTTTAACCCAGAGAGGATGTCATATATTGCTCAAATATGATAAATAAATATAGGCCTATATGTACTGTGAATTATATAAATAATAATAAGTGTTGTTTGCGCAGTAATATTAAGTAGTAGCCTAATTCTCAAAAGGTTAAAGCCTTGTGTGACAGAACACAAGCCTGCATATTATATAATGCATCCATCTATTTTCCAAACCATTTTCCACAATTAATATTATATTATATTATTGTTTTAACAGGTTTAGTTATATGTATTATTATTATTATTATTATTATTATTATTATGTTATCATTTTGTTATGCATTGTTTTATAGGCTACTATCATTTTAATTATATTTTTCAGCTAGGAACCAAAAACTAAAATACAAATTCATTTTTTGTCATTTTTGTACTCTGTTAGCACACTAACTACAGTAAAACCACATGTCCCATCATCCTCTGCACCAGCAGCACGAGAATGGAAGTCACGTGACGTCACGCGGATGGAAAGTTTGTATCCGCAGACAGAGGAGACGAGAGTCCAGAGAAAGATGCATGGGGAGGATGACAGCGCTGCCAATCCCAGCAGGAACTCGCGGATCCTGGCGGTCAAGTCTTTCGATGTGTCCGACTGCGATGGCACGAAGGAGCAGAGCGTCAAATTGTGCGGCTACCTGAACAAACTGACAGGGAAAGGGCCCCTGAGAGGCTTCAAAACGCGCTGGTTTGTGTACGACCCCAGGAAATGTTACTTGTATTATTTTAAGACTCCTCAAGACGCCCTTCCACTAGGACACATTGAAATAGCGGACGCTTGTTTCAACTATGATGTGGAGGTGGAAGAGGGGCTTTTTGAGATCCACACCGAGGGGAAGGAGTTCCTGCTGAAGGTATATTGAGATTTCACATCTGCCTGTGCTAATAAAAACCAAATGCATGAAACCGTTTTCCATAGAAAGATTAACTGCACTAAATTTATTGGCTTCATATTGAAAGATGATAATCCTAGTGTGTTTTAATGTTGTGAACTGACTGTAGTAGTTGCAACAAGTGGTTACAGACCATCCTTGTACTGTCAGAAGCGTATTTTAATGTTTGAGCATAGAGTAATATTTTCCATTTTTGTATTTTAATGTTTGAGCATAGAGTAATATTTTCCATTTTTCCATTATATATATATATAGACGTATTTTAAATATTATATATATAATAATTATAATATATATATATATCAGGGTTATATTATGATATATATTATGATACAGGGTTATTTATGATAAATATATGTACTAAATATGTACTAGGTTTTTTATGTTTATTGTTGTGTTTTATTATAAATATTGTATTTATAATGTTTATTATTATATATATTATGAAATAAAATAAATATAATTATAATAGTATTAAAAAAAATATTTATAAAATAAATAGATAAAAATAATTGTAATTAATTTTTTTATATTGTTTTTTATTCAATTAAATTTAATTGTTTAATATAAATTGTATATGAATATGTAAAGTGTAGCCCTTAAAATGATAATATAAGATTGCGGATGAAAGATTTTTATTCTATTTAAGGACACATGTACTGAGATGGGGAATGTTTCTTTACACAAAGCACACTGGCTCAGTCATTCAGCTGTTGTCAGGATACAATATAACATGCTGGATTCATCAATGCTCTAAACATCTTGCCTCATGACTGGAGAATGTCGGACTATAACACAAGATTGCTGTTCTACTTGTGCAAGCTCTGCAGTAGTTTGGTCTTCTTGCTGGACACAGAAAGAGGTTTATCAGATCTGAATCTGTTTAGTGGTTTATCAGAATGTCGCTTTCTCAACTTTTATAGTAAAATGTATTTCACACTGCTTGTAGTTTCCGGCCCTCATGACGCTGTGGTGTAGCTATTTTTGATCAGGATCTAGGTTGAAGGGAATGGCTTCAAACAGATCGTCAGTGAGACTGGCGCAGTTCCCAGCATGCCTGTGCTGACTGAAGATGAGCCGTGTGTACCCTTTGACTAAATGCATTATGTGTTTCAACAGTCTGTTGCTGAGTTTATTAACTTACTCAAAACTTTATTAAAAATGCTGGTAAAAATTCATGTACATACTAGCAGGTTTTTATCCTCTGAAGTAAAATTTATTTTGATATTTTCGCAGTTTTTGATTCTATTAAGTTAATTTTATTTTTATATTTTCCAAAAAAAACTAATTAAAAAAAAGAAATTATTTCATAAAAAAGATTTAACATAACTGCTTTACTGCTTAGTGCTTAATATTGAAAATGTCTTTCAACTAAATCAAAATCATGTGGTGCAACTAAAATGCAATCAACCAATAAATAATAAAATCATGAAATTATAGATATATATATGAAAATGATATAGATATTCAGTATTCAGTAGATATATAGATAGACTGATTAATTCTATTATTATAATCTCTATTATATAATTTCATGATTTTTTAATTATCAAATGATTAATCGTATCCAAAATAAAAGTGTTTTTGTACATAACATATTTGTATGTACTGTGTATATTTATTATGTATATATAAATACACACGCATGTATATATTTAAGAAAAAAAAATTATGTTTATATATTAAATACATTTATATATAATATAAATTATATGAATATAAATATATCCATGTAAATACATGTAGATATTTTCAACATATATACATAATAAATATACAAAGTACACACATATTTATTATGTAAATACATGTAGATATTTTCAACATATATACATAATAAATATACAAAGTATCTAAAATTAATCATTTGATCTTGTGTTTTGTATTATTGTGGATACAGTGATTGACTATTTATTAGTGTTTAAAGCTTTTTCTATTTTTAAATATATTTTGTTTGTCACAGTTAAAGAGCAGCTTCATCACCGAACTGTAAACTGGAACTGAGAACGAAACAAGCATCATGATTCTCAAAGGGGACAGTCACATTCACACCTGACCCTGTTCCTCCCTAGACTACTGTTATACCACAAAGTTACAGAGCAAAAATAGAGCCTTGGTTTCACACTACTTTTCTTTCCCTTTTCTGCGTGCAGGCGCCCAACAGGCAGGTGATGCATTATTGGCTGCAGCAGTTACAGCAGAAGCGATGGGAGTTTTGCAACATGTCTGGCCACAGAGACAACTGGTGCTCCCCCACCCCGTGTTATCCATATACGGGCCTGGTGGCCAAAGATGCAGGTGAGATATATGGAGAAGTAAGCAGACCGTGACGAACACACAATGCACTGAAAGAAATAATGATAAAAATCAGATGTTGGTCATGGCCTCTATTCATATGTGGATTTTTTGATGTTGTCGTATTGTAGTTTGTTGCTGCTTGTCATGTGAGGTGAGTCAAAGATCATAACTGTGCCATGAGACGCTGTTTTGCATAGTCTCCAGCTTTTAGAAAGCGTGTTAGTAAATATACAAGTAGGAGGTTATTTTGTATCTGTGAATATGTACTATTAAATTGATGTTTCTGATAACCTTAAAAATATTTTTTGGTCTTGCTCAAATTGCATGAACATTAGTTTTGTACACACATGCATGCACAAGTTTTTTCTTGATTTCTGTTTTCTTTTAATGAAGGACTATAAAGGTCCTTTAAACCAGACCACAAAAAAAACCAGACAGTTTTGTGGTTTCTGCTGTATGAGAACAGCTGTTGCATTTAGTATTATTTTAGAAGTCGAAAAGGCAGAACCAAAACAATAAGCCAGTGTGCTTCCTCCTTATTACGGTCACTTAGCAAGTCATTTTCAATTAACAGAAAACAAATGCACCTGTGATGAACCTCTATGCAGTAGTCATTTAATTAAATTAATTAACATCGTTGTTACTGACCTTTGTAATGAGAAAAATAGTAAAGTAAAGCTAAATTATAGTAAGCTTTCTTGGTATCACATTGTTGTTTGTCTCATTTAATGGTAGTACAGCTATATTTAAAATATAGATATGAGTAGGAATGTAACGATTCACTTAACTCACGATTCGATTCACGATTTTGATTTTTCGATTCGATTCGCAAATTTTTATTTTTATTTTACAAAATGAGATTTAAAACAAATTATAAATTAAATGTGTCCTTTTGTTATTGCTTGGACAAAATGCTGCACATTTCTTTAAGAAATTGAAAAATAGCACTTGCATATTATTGCTCTTTTGTTGGTTTTGATTGCTTCTATTGTCATCATTTGTAAGTCACTTTGGATAAAAGCGTCTGCTAAATAACAAAATTTAAAAACAATGTAAATGTAAATGTAAATAACAAAACTAAATTTAAATTTTAAAACAAGCCCCAAATCAAATAAATAACACAAATAAAAGAAATATCTTCATATAAACAAAATATATGAAAACGTGCAACATGAGCAGTTTTTAATCTAAATTAGATTGTGTTATTTTGAAATTTAAAGCAAAAACAGAATGGTTTGACTTCAAATATCTGCATGAAACCGAAACGGCAGACAAGCTGAACGAGACGCAGAATCGCTCTCTGCCAGCAGGTGGCGCTTAAAGCGTTTCCTTGGTTTCCGCTGTAAACAAAGCAGCGCTGCAATTATCAACTTAAATATGCATTATACAGAGGCAAGATGAAAAGAAAAAATACCATCTAAACCTTTCTAAACACAGTAAGTTTCCCTCAGACATGCATTCATGTAAACTCCTACCCCTAATTGAATCAAGATTTGTTTACCATCTCAACCGATTTGAATCGTCACATATTTGAATCGATTTTCAACCAGCTCGCGGATAATCTTTACATCCCTAGATATGAATCAGCATCATTTTTATTGCGCTAGAGTCGGAGAGTAATTTATGTAGTGGTTTCTTCCAAAATACTGTATTTTCATTATATGATGTTTTATTAACAAGGTTCGGGAGGAGCGCGTCAGCTACTTAGCCTAATTAGCACAGGTGGAGCGCACTCAAGTTATACCTTGTGAAGTGCTGCCTGTTTGTCATAAACAAATGTATCATTAAGGGGTTTTAACTTTAAAACATGACTTCCAGCCAAAATACAAGTCCATAATCCATAGCAACACTTCCTCTGGTTGAAAGTCAATCGACATCTAGAACTGAAAGCATATTAATACACAAATTAATACACATATATGCTGCAAGTTACCTAACAGGGTTGACAATTTTAGAGTTTATTTAGACATTACTAACCTTGTGCATGGAACTACAAGGTGATTATTAGAAATAGAGTTTATTGTTGATGTTTCTATAAATATTTGCTTTACTATAATCCATTCTTTACTGTAAAATATCATAGTAACAGGGTTGATCATTTAAGATTGTCCACTGTGGACAAAAATACATAAACACAAAGATGAACAACTATATATATATAAAAAAGAGAAGACATTTGTCTTTGCACAGTTCACTTCTTAAAAGGATGCAATTTTGACAGGTATAAGAAATTGTTGTTTCATTTAATAAGGGATATTTAATTGTAACAGGGTTGCATAACCTGGGAAAACACCTTTAAATTCTTTTTAAAAATGCATTATGTAAATCTATGTATAAAAAATAATTTAAAATTTCTTTTAATCAGTATATGCATACAGTATTTATTCATACAACAAACTGTCAACCCTGTTACCACTGTTAGTTGGAAAAACCCATCAAGAAACATTGAGGAATGTTATCGGTTATTTATGAATAAAGTCATTATTTGAACATATGTTAATGAGGGATACAAAAGGATGAAATTACTTGTTTCTCTTTAGTGCAGGTTTACTGTGACTGTTGAGAAATGCAAATGAACACTGATAACTCAAACTGTGACTGTGTTGTTTTAAGCAATGCTCTGTGAGAAGCCCAACGAGAGCATGGAAAGTGTTCGGAGTGACTTTGCTGTGGAGATGGACAGTAATGGGCTGGTCGGGCTCCAGTCGCTGCGTAACCCTGTGGCACAACCCAACGCAGCTCTCAACTCCTTTCGAAACAGGGTCTCTGAGATCAGGTAGGAGGTTGGGAAACTCACACTAGGAAGGACAGCTATTTGCATCAAGGTTTAAGTATATTTAAGTATTTTTGAGTATTGTGGTTGAGACAGAAGAATTTGTCACTTTTAATACTCTTTATTTATGCATGTCTAATTATAAAAGGACAAAATGACAGGTACATCTGTATCTTGATTTAGAATTATTCATATTTAACTACTTTCCCAACCGGTGCCATGTGTGAACTCTTTTTCAAACTTTCCAAAAGACTTTGGACGCATCTGTTTGGATGACGTAATGCTGAAGTCGACCAGAGGACTGAATCTGGGTTTCAACAAAGATAAACAAACTAGAATAGCTGGAAATTCTACAGCAGCTCCATGTTAGCTTTTAAGAGGCTGGCAATAGAATACTTTGACCCTTTGTGCAAATAATAGAAGACTTATAAATGTCATGTGAGAGAGGTGAAAAAACAGTAATCGCAGAACATGCTGACAGCAAGACAAATGTAACAAACACGTATGCCATATTACGTGTTTGAGTGGAAAATCTTTACCATCTCTAGGTTTTGAGTTAACTCGACAATATTTGGCATCAGTAGTAGCAAGTTCAGTCTTTGGCAATATACTGTGGTATACTGTTACATGAAATACATTTTGCTTCTCTGTACCTATATTGCTTGATAACATTTCCTTGGTTCCCTATCAGAAATAGCATGTCTCACCTGCGGCCCAGCCGAGGAGGAGAAAACAGGCGCAGTGTGTTTTACACAGCCAGCAGTGAGGACTGGGAGATGGTGGATCCTCCAACCAAAGACACACTAGAGCACAAACCTCCACCTGACAGTCAACGCCGGGAAAGCCCATCTCACCTTCAGCGATGTAAGATGATTGTTCAGACATTTTAATGACACACAAATGATTCAGTTAAACTGAAGGCCTCTGAAACTGTGTCTGTCTTATCACTTCTGACTGCGCACAGACTCCATTGGCTCAGCGTTCACGTTTGACTTCCGCAACCCCTCGAGAATGAAACGGCCCTTTCACATGGGCTCTGGGAAACCCACCCGCAGTGCAGAGAGCTCTCCGGTTGAATGTAATGGGACCAAAACCTCCGAACTGCAGCTCCGCATTCAGAGCCAGCAGGAGGAGATCAACCGCCTGCAGGAGCAAGAGAACCAGCTCAGAGAAGAGCTCGCCGGTCAGAAGGTACGATATGAGTAAATCAGGTGGGGACTAGGGGTGGGTGATATACCAGTAGACAGAATCTAGATTTTGATTTAGATCTTCTCTATCGTGGTTACATGCTCACGTGATGTTACTGTGCTACGTGGTCATGAAAATGTATTGTTTGCATGCGTCTGTAAGCATTGCAGTTTAAAATCAAGTGATTTTAAGCCATTGAAACGTAATCAGCAGCGAAAGATAACTCATTTTGCTATTCAGTTTCTGAGTGCTGTCAGAGAGCTGTGTGCACAAGAAAACGGTGCACATAGAGGGCGTTAAGTTTGAGTTGAGTTATTTTTGCCGCTTTATAGGCCTTGAAAGGTTAAAGGGTTAGTTCACCCAAATATTAAAATTATGTCATTAATGACCCCCCTGTCGTTCCAACCCGTAAGACCTTTGCAATTTAGTCCGAGAGCTTTCTGTCCCTCCATTGAAAATGTATGTACGGTATACTGTCCACGTCCAGAAAGGTAAAAACATCATCAAAGTAGTCCGACATCAGAGGGTCCGTTAGAATTTATTGAAGCATCGAAAATACATTTTGGTCCAAAAATAACAAAAAATACGACTTTATTCAGCATTTTCTTCTCTTTCCGGGTCTGTTGTGACGCGTTCACAACACTGCTACAGGCGCGTTCACAACACTGCAGCGACGCTGCTGACGTGTTATCTTTGTTATTGGGCGCACCAGAGAACACGTCAGCAGCGTCGTAAGTCAACAGTCACAGTCACAGTCACTCTGATGTCACATGGACTACTTTGAAGATGTTTTTATTACCTTTCTGGACGTGGACAGTATACCGTACATACATTTTCAATGGAGGGACAGAAAGCTCTCGGACTAAATCTAAAATATCTTAAACTGTGTTCCGAAGATGAACGGAGGTCTTACGCGTTTGGAACGACATGAGGGAGAGTTATTAATGACATCATTTTAATATTTAGGTGAACTAACGCTTTAAATACACACTTGTATGTGTCAAAATGCAATTTTGCAATTATCCCCGTAAACACTAGGTCTTAAATGAAAGCAAACTGCTGAGAAATAAAACAAATATGTAACAGTATACTGGATCCCGGCAGCTCTTAAAGTGACAGCAGTCTAATATCCCTGCTCTTTGTCAGTCATGTTAATCAAACGACAAAAGAGAGAAAAAGCATTTTTTTTTAGAAATTTGATTATTGTTTTTTGTGGCTTTACTTGCAATTATTTTTTTATTCTTATTTAATCGCTGACTGCTTACTTGTGCTCAGTGAGCTTGAGTTTAGTTGTTTTTTTTATATATATATATATATTTATTATATTTTATATATATTGTTTTTTTTTTTTTTTTTTTATTTAGGCTAGTATTAGTTTTTTGATTTTGTTTTTTTCATGAAATTGACACTGTTGACAAGAATTGTGACATGTCTATACTACCAAAATTTTGATTTCATAAAGACCTTATTTAAAGCAAATACAACTATATTGTGATATGTATCATTAGCATGAAATAAAAGTACTCATTTTGTGATGTAAGATATTGGTCATATCGTCCACCCCTAGTAGGGACCAGTGTTTTAAGCCATTAAGACACTCTTAAGTTTTTTATTTTATGGTGTTATAATGTTTTTTTTTTTTTTGTGTTTTTTTTAAGGATGGTGTTGTTATTAAATGTTAATTTGCAATCCCATCCTAATTCCCGACATGTTCCGTAAGTAGAGTATTTGCTTGTGGAATGGCAGCTGGTAAACTATGTCAGCAATTATTTTATTTTGAGTTATTTTTCCCCATGTTGTACCATGCTGACATAGTCTTACTGTAAAGGCAGGCAGCAGTTTAAAACAGATTTTTTTATCGGATGTTTATAGCTGTTTGCTAATAGTTCCTCATTTCTTGTTATACTCATACATGGGGATTTTCCATGTTCAAGTGAATGTTGACACAGTGTCTGTTTATTCTACTCATCCTCTACATTTATAATTCAAAGACTTTTCTTATATCTACTTTCAAGTTTTGGTGCAGTAAGCCATTTCTTACATAAGCCGTATATTTCTGTGTACTTTTCTAAAAGGTGTCAGCACATCTTAAGCAAGGGCCTTGAGAACCACAAAATGGGTACTGTTGTTGTGCTTTTACCTTTAAAGTTCCCCTTTGGCCCCCGGCTGTGCTTTTAACATACTAACAACTCTGGATAATGATTCTGTATAACATATAAACAGTACTGTGTTTATTCATAATTACAACATTATTGATTATTTTATTAACATGTTTTCTTTACGATTTGCATATTCCCAAAAAATGTGTTCAGTTACTCACTAAATTAGGTGTGATGAGACTTAATGACTAAAAATACGGTTTTGTTTTATTAAAACATTCTGAAAAACTTACTAAAAATGTCATTTTACAACTTAAAAAATAAAATAAAATACATGCTGAGAAAAGTATCTATCAAAATGAAAACTAAAATGTCATCCAAAGACAACAAACTGTGCAATGGGTCTTTCTTTGAACCTGCATTTCAGTTCCTTGTCATAGTTCAGGTTGCATCATGTGCAGACTTTTGAAACTGGTAAATTGAATGTTTGTACAGAATAATGGTTAACTTTATTTGATCTCCAGGTTTCTTTTTTGTTATATCAGTTTGGTGATAATTCATGAGATAAATGACATTTGATAGCTGAAGGTTATCAAAACCTTTCTCCAAAATGTTGATCTGATTTGGTAAACAGTGTACCTAATACAAAAGCAAACTATTCCAGGGTCAGAATGTAACACAGACTACTTCATCCCAGACAAGCCCCCGACTTATTTTGACCCCAGTTAAAAGGTTACTCCACCCCAAAATGAAAATGTTGTCATTAATCACTTACCCCCATGTCATTTTCCAAACCCGTTAAAAGCATAATTCGTCTTCGGAACACAATTTAAGATATTTTGGATGAAAACAGGGAGGCTTGTGACTGTCCCATAGACTGCCAAATAAATAACAGTGTCAAGGTCCAAAAAAGTATGAAAAGCATCGTCAGAATACTCCATCTGTCATCAGTGGTTCAATCTGAATTTTATGAAGCGATGAAAATATTTTTTGTAAGCAAAGAAAATAAAAATAATGACTTTATTCAACAATTCGTCTCCTCTCGTCAATTCGTCACCATTTTGGAAAGTAGTATCCACTGAACACAAACTGCGTATGCTAAATAAATGTAGAGAATGTATCCACATACAGCATACGCAGTTTGTGTTCAGTGGATACTACTTTCCAAAATGGTGTTACGGTGACACAGAGGAGACGAATTGTTTAATAAAGTCATTTTTATTTTCTTTGCATACAAAAAGTATTCTTGTCACTTTATAACGTTACGGTTGAATAACTGATGGCAGATGGACTATTTTGATAATGTCTTTCACACTTTTCTGGACCTTGACACTGTTATTTATTTGGAGGTCTATGGGACAGTCACAAGCCTACCGGTTTTCATCCAAAATATCTTAAATTGTGTTCTGAAGATGAACAAAGCTTTTACGGGTTTGGAACGACATGGGGGTAAGTGATTAATGACAAAATTTTCATTTTGGGGTGGAGTAACCCTTTAAGAGTGCTACCAAAGCAAGTGTTCTTTTAGTTCCAGTTCTGCTCCAACACCCCTTCCTGTTAAGTAATTCAGAAGACATTGATGAGTGTGTACAGGTGTGTTCGATTAGGGCTGGAGCTGACCTCTTTAACAGGGCTGGGCAACTTTGGTCCTGGAGGGTCACTGTCCTGCAGAGTTGAACTCCAACCCTAATCTAACACACCTGAATAAGCTATTGAGCAGACAGCCCCTTATTCTTTAGAATTTCTCTCACAGTACTTTGATGTCATTCACAGATCATTTTGAGGAATGTTGCTTTACAGGACCAGAGTTTGCTACCATTGTGAACTTTGACCTCATGATTTAAAGACTAGTCAATGACTACAAAGGATCCCCATTTTGCTTGATCAGATGGTGTTTTTGAGTAGTTTATCAGAGTAATTGATCTGCTGAACTATCTTAGTGGCTTGAGCTTCACACAGTATTTCTCTTCTACCAGGAGTTGGTTTGCCTTCTCCAACAAACACTACGTAGCTCCCAATGTGATTGGGGTTCTACAGTGTCTTTTGGGAACATGGGGCCTCACAGTCATAACCAAGCTGGGAATGAGGTGGACAAAGCCCTGGCAGAGCGGGACAGCCAGATCAGAGACCTTTGTGGGCACATGGAGAAGCTAGCCTTGGTGAAGGAGAGTCTTCAACAGGAGTTGAAGAGTTTGAAGATCAAAGTTGGGGAGATAAATGAACAGCTGGGCATGCTCATGGAGACCATTCAGGCCAAGGACGAAGTCATCATGAAACTTTCCCAGCAGAGCGGTAATGAAGGAACCCAGCCGGCTGAATGCAACTCACCTAGTGCAACTAGGGAACAACAAGAGTTGGACATCCTGAAGGTAGCGCAAGAATATCCTAAAACTGTATATACACCATATTGCCAAAAATATTGGGACACCCCCTTCTAATGAGCAGGTTTGACTACTTTAGTAATTTCCATGAATACAAATCTTAATTTTTAAGCATACAATGATATTCTGGGGAATTGTGTGCTTCTAATTTTATAGCGACAGTTTGGACAGGACCCTTTTTTATTCTAACATAACAATGCCTCTGTGTATAAGGCAAGGTTCAAAAATAAATGAATGATTCAGTCAGTGTGGAAGAACTTGACTGGTCTGCAGAAAGCCAAGTCCTAATCCCTGCTGAACACCTCTGGTGTGACTTTAAATGCAGACCTTGAGCCAAAAACACATCACCAAACACCAATTACAGTACTTATACATACACTATATGGACAAAAGTATTGGGACACCTTCTTCTTTAGAACAGAAAAGCACTTCCAAAACTGTGGCAACAAAGATGGAAACATAATTCATGAATTTAAAAAATGTACTGTATTTCCATCTCTTATGATTTTTGGCATAAAAGAAAAATCAATAATTTTGAAGCATACAGTGTATTGTTGGCTATTGCTACAAATATACCTGTGCCACTTATGACTGGTTTTGTGCTCCAGGGTCACATGCTTAAACATTAAGATTTGTACTCATGGAGATTACTAAGTAGTCAAACCTGTTCATTAGAGGGGGGTGTCTTAATACTTTTGGCAATATAGTGTATATCTAAATATGTATATAAATATATATGTATATACATATCACAAATAATATGTTTGTGAGATTGTAAATCAGTAGGGTAAAATATATCTGACATACTGTAGGTAAGAGTTGCATGCAAGACTAAGGCATGTTAGAAGTCCTTGACATTGAGTCTTTTATCACAAGACCAATTAAAATCTCAAATACTTTTGGTAATAGTTTTCTATATATTGAAGGTTAGATTTATAAACACTTCATGACTGTTTTGTACATTATTTTGGTGTCTCACATAGAACTGTTTGTGTTTTTACACTTTTCCAGGACAGCCTTCAGGGCTACAAATCCCAAAATAACTTCTTAAACAAAGAGATTCTGGAGTTGACTGTCTTAAGAAGAAATGCTGAATCCAGAGAGAAAGCACTTGAGGCAAAGGTCTGTGACATTAGCTACTCTCTGCATGCAAACCACCCTGGATGTTTTTGCAGATTCTTTATGTGCCGTGTTAGCATTTCCTTTTCCCTAGCATTCCAACCTTTGCAAGGTTGCCTGTGCATGTTTTTGATTGTTGAGGAATCATTTTTTATTTTTTTTCTTTGCTGTGTGTTCTACAGTGCACCAGTTTGGAGGCCAAGCTGTGTCAGGTGGAGAGCAAGTACCTGGTTCTACTACAGGAAGTGAAGTCTCCTGTTTGCTCCTCTTCAGAGCAGACCCATAGGGGAGAGGTCATCACCCGCTTACTTGAAGATGCACTACAGGTGGAGAGCGCAGACCAACAGGAACACCCTATCCTCAAACCCAATGCTGTCAGGTATCATTTTACGAAAAATTGTATTTTCTTTGCTTTTATATGTACAGATACAGTGCATCTAGATAATATATGCAAATTCAGCTGCAAAAATGTTGGCCATCGTTTAAAGCAGTGGTTCTCAATTCCAGTCCTCGCGCCCCCCTGCTTTGCATATTTTACATGTTTCTCTTTGTTAACACACCTGATTTAGATAATCAGCTCGTTGCACCGTGCTTGTTCCCTACACAGTGTTCATTGCTCCCTACGCCCTGAGCAGGGGAAATCTGTTGAAGTTTACCTCACTTCGGAACATTCATTCACGGATTTGCGCTGTGCAACGTATTCCCACACAGACAAGTGTGACACCTCAGTAAATAAATACTATTTAAATTCACGTTTCGCACACTTCAGTGCACTTTGAATGGAACATATACGTTCACTTCGAACTGGAATCATGGCTGAGTATCCTGTGATGTCCACTTCACAGGGCACTTACATTTGAATAGAACAAACGTCTGAAGCGATAAAAGAAACATACAAAATGTGCCGAGCAGGGGGGCGTGAGCACTCAAATTGAGAACCGCTGCTTTAAAGGAATACTCCTCCCCAAAATGAAAATTTTGTCATTAATCACTTACCCCCATGTCGTTCCAAACCCGTAAAAGCTTTGTGCATCGTCGGAACACAATTTGAGATATTTTGGATGAAAACCGGGAGGCTTGTGACTGTCCCATTAACTGCCAAGTAACTTACACTGTCAAGGTCCAGAAAAGTTGAAAAGCATCGTCAGAATAGTCCATCTGTCATCAGTGGTTCAACCGTTATGTTATGAAGTGACAAGAATACTTTTTGTATGCCGAAGGAAACAGAGGAAAATCCCTCCGCATCCATGTGGTGCGGCTGACACAGAAGAGCGTAAGCTGCTTGTGTTCAACAGATATTCTCCAAAATGGCACTACGGTGATGCGGAGGGATACAGAGGAGACGAATTGTTGAGTAAAGTCATTAATGGGACAGTCACAAGCCTCCGGTTTTCATCCAAAATATCTTAAATTGTGTTCCGAAGACAAACGAAGCTTTTACGGGTTTGGAACGACATGGGGGTGAGGGATTAATGACAAAATTTTCAGAGTAACCCTTTAAGATGTCAACATGTTTTCAGTATTCTGGAATTGTTATTCATTTCATATGCAATTGGTCATAACAGAGGTCATTTACATATTGCAGTCTTAAAGGTACAGTAGCAAAAAATTCAGGTTTAATTGTAAGAGCCTGGGAGAAGGTAGACATGGTCATGCAAAAGGAAAATTATGATTGTGTTTACTTCTGAAGATGCCATCTTTCAAGCATGTTTGGTCTTGTTAGAGTTCTTCACATGCTTCTTGGCTACAGGAACCGGATGTTTTCCTGGTTCCTCAGAACATGTCGTGCTCTTCTTGAGTAGATCCATCTTCATGCCATGCTTGGTTTCAATTACGCCAACTAGTTGCTTATTACTATGAAATTTGGCTTTGTTACTTTGAAGATTGTTAGCTCTTTTGTGAAACAAATTGCTTGTAAACCATACAACCCGTGATACTGTTTTTTCTCATTTAGTGAGTATGATATTTATGGCTTCAAAACTGTCCCAGAGGAGGAGGATGACGAGGAAAAACTTGAAGCAAAAAAGAGAGCGCTAGACCTGAAGTCCCTCTCCCTGACAGACCAGGAGACCTCAGTTAGAGTAAAGTGGGACAACTACCTGGCCATCACCATGAACAGAGAGATGGTTCGATCTCCAGAGCTTAAGGCGCTGATGCGAAGTGGGGTTCCCCATAACCACCGTTCCAAGGTGTGGAGCTGGTGCGTCAACTTCCATGTGAAGAAGATGCGTGACGACGTGTCAAAAGACTATTACCAGAACCTTCTGTCCACGGCGAACGAAAAACCAAACCCGGCCTGTAAGCAGATAGAGCTGGATCTTCTCCGGACGCTTCCTAACAACAAGCACTATGCTTCTCCAGACTCGGATGGCATCCAGAAACTCAGGAACGTGCTGCTGGCTTTCTCCTGGAGGAATCCAGATATCGGCTACTGCCAAGGCCTCAACAGGTATCAGATCCAAGCGATTCCCTCAGCTCTCAAGCTCATTCTTAATGTTTAAAGCAGTGGTCTCAAACTCAATTCCTGTTTTGCTTCAACCCTAATCAAACACTCCTGATCCAGATTACTAGAAACTTCCAAGCAGGTGTGAGTTGAAGCTGGTTGGAGATAAACTCTGCAGAGTCGTGGCCCTCTTTGGACCACTGGTCTAAAGTGATATCCACATCTTAAAATCTGAACGAGATTTCTGATTCTTTCAGGCTGGCAGCTATTGCTCTTCTGTATTTGGACCAAGAAGATGCTTTCTGGTGTCTCGTGGCTATTGTGGAGGTTTTCATGCCACGTGACTATTACACTAAAACACTGCTAGGCTCGCAGGTACTGTTTCAAGATTGTTCTCTCTTTCACAGTCAAGAAAAATGTCTTTGTTTGCTGGATATGACTCACTTGCAGCAGGCTAACAGCACATCTCTTTTCAATTCCGTCATCTGTCACAATGACTTTGAGTTTTCAGGCTCCTTTCCATCGATAAGACATGCACATGCTTGTCGAGCAAACTTTACTACATTTTGGCCTTATGCAACATGAACACTGTTTGTATGTTTGTATTCAGAGTAACTAGCCAAGTGCTTTTCAGTTGAAACCACATTATTGGCACGCTGCTAGTTGCAGCTTTTCATTGCTGAAGTGACTGCAAAATTAGCTTTTGCCAGACCTGCTAATGGTGGCTGAATGGTTTGTTTTTGATGTAGGTAGATCAGCGTGTGTTGAAGGACCTGATGTGCGAGAAGTTACCCAGGCTTCTTGCTCATTTTGAGTATTATAAGGTGGACACCTCTCTCATCACCTTCAACTGGTTCCTGGTTGTGTTTGTGGACAGCGTGGTCAGTGACATCCTCTTCAAGATCTGGGACGCTTTTCTCTATGAGGGACCCAAGGTATGGAGAGTTATGTAGACATGCAGCTTCAACACAGAATACTACTGAACTTCTAAATCAAACAGCTGTGCACTGACTGCATACGTTTCCCTTGAAACCTGGGAGTTATTTATTTATAATAGTTTATATAACCACAATACAGATGACATGAGATTACTGACACATCCTCAGACACTTAGATAATAATAACCTTAATACTTTCCTTTCTTATTATCAATAATGAGTCACATTTGTCTGGTTGTTTCAGGGTGGCGGGACTCCATGTGTGCTGATATGTTCTGATGTCTCTTTTTAGATCATTTTCAGATTTGCTCTCGCACTATTCAAATACAAAGAAGAGGAATTTCTAAAGCTCCAGGATCCCATGACCATTTTCAAGTACCTTCGGTATTTCACACATACAATCTTGGATGCAAGGTTTGTGCTTCCAGTGTAAGAGATAGCAATAAATGATCATGAAAAACACTTTTAAAGACTTTTTTAAATTATTCATTTCACTTTATTTCACTTATATGCGATTTATAGTGGCTACATTTATTTTATTTATTAATTTTTGGGGGGATTTGTTATTATTAACAATAATAATACGCAAATAATATTGTTATTTTTATTATTATTATTATTATTATTATTATCATCATATTAATTATATTCTCTTTTTTAAATGTTTTGAAATATTTTGTAATAATTTCAGTTTGTTTTTTGATTCATCAGCATTGGGAAAACAACTTGATACACATCAGCTGTTTTAATAATAATAATAATAATAATAATAATAATGAAGTACACAGATAATATCTATTTTTTTATTTTTTATATATATATATAATTTATTTTTATTTTTTTGCAGGAACATTATCTATCTATACTTATCTAATATATAAATTAATGAAGTACACAGATAATATCTATTTTTTTATTTTTATTATTAAATATTTGTAATAAAAAAAAAAATTATATATTATTATTATTATATATATAGATATATTATTATATTATATATATATAAATTATATTGTTATATATTATCAATGTATTATATATTTATTATTATTATTATTATTATTATAGTAAATTTTTATTATATATATAATCTATTTTTTTTTCCTTAAAAATGCTTTGAAATATTTTGGAAACATTTAATTTTTAGTTTCAGTTATTGTTTATAATATATTGTACTTTGCTGTTTGATTCTTCAGAATTGGGATTATATTATACTATTATATTTGTAATTTATTTATTACCTTATGTAATATATGTGACCCTGGACCCAGTCATAAGTAGCATGGGTAACAATACATTGTATGGGTCAAAATTATCGATTTTTCTTTTATGCCAAAAATCATGAGGATATTGAGTAAAGATCGTGTTCTGTGAAGATATTTTGTAAATTTCCTACTGTAAATATATCAAAATTTAATTTTTGATTAGTGATATGCATTGCTAATAACTTCATTTAGACTATTTTAAATGCAATTTTCTCAATATTTAGATTTTTTTTGCACCCTCAGATTCCAGATTTTCAAATAGTTGTATCTCGGCCAAATATTGTCCTATCAAAAACTGAACCCTTATGACTGGTTTTGTGGTCCAGGGTCACATATGATCTTGCGTTTCTCATAGGAAGTTGATGAGCATGGCCTTTGTGGACATGAACCCGTTCCCACTGAGGCAGATCCAGAACCGTCGCACATTCCACCTGGAGAAGGTCCGTCTGGAGCTCACCGAGCTGGAAGCCATCCGTCAGACCTTCCTGCGGGAGAGAGACAACTCCCTGGACAGCCGCACACTCATCAGTGACGACGAGGAGGACAGCTGAACCACAGCCAATAAGACACCAGACCTGCAAAGCTGATTAGCCAATCACATTGTGTCTTATTCTGTAAACTGTGTTGTACCTAACCAAACTGTGACTCCGAGAGACCAAAGAACGGTATTTCTTTTGATTAATTAAAAATGGTGTTCTTTTTTCATCGTCTTGTCCAGTATTTCATCCATTTGTACATTGACCAAAATCAGTATTAAAGTAACTGCAGTACTTTGCATTTAGGTAGTAATGATTGGTACGGTTTGGACATAAATTCTTATACACTTACATTACGCTAGACATATTAGGATGTAAAGTCCTGGACACCACCACTTTTTCTTCCAGCCACACTTATTAAACTTCTTTTACTTGTAATAATCATATCAGAACTTGTATTATATTGAATGATGATTTGATATACATCAAATTAAAGTTTACGAGGCCTGCCCTCTTTCTAAACATTCGGTACTTTTACTCAATTTAATAAAATTCACTGTCCTGTCAAGGAGGGGAAAAACACAAATATGTACTTCCTGTCTGCTCAGGGTGTGATAAATATAAAAATGCAAAACTGATGGTCTTTGGTTTTACTGTGAGAGCCGGTCTCTCATAATTGCCATGTTTTTGCATGTCGATTTTGTCACCCACAATTCCCTTAGAATAGAAATGTGTTATTCTTTGTTATTTTAAGTCAAACGAAGCACATGTTTGCATATTTTATTCTGTTTTTACATGTTTGGGACTTTAGTTGTCCACATAATCTTTCATATTTTCCTTGTTATTTAGCCGTCAAGTATCTTTTTTGAGCTATAGCAGGTTTCTTATGTCTTCAGCGAGTAAGCTATGATTTCAAACCGTCTTTGATGCTGTTGCTCGATGCAATGCATTGCACAGGCCTTTGTGTGTACACAAAAAAAAAAAATTATGGAATTCTTTGTAATGTTTCTGAAACTTGTCCTGTGATATTATAATCCTCCAATTCTGATTTTTTTTTCTTATGCATGATCATCCATTAAATTTCTGTTGCATACAATTGTTTTAATTTTGTTTGTGTAGTTATTTAACATTTCAGTAGCCTCCTCTTAAACAATACAACAGCTGCAAAGGTCTTTCTACATCTTGTCTACAGGAAATACTGCATAAGCACAACAATAGAGAGGGGCAACCATATCTTAAATCCTTCCGGTTTTTGTAATGGTTATATAATATAAAAATATTAAATCCTACAGTATTTAGAATATACTGTTAATACTCAGGCTGCATGTAATTTTCATATAAAAAAAAATACAATACCCATATATTTGTCGACTATTTTAGTCCGTCTCACACACAGATGCAAACCATGTCCAGCAGATGGCGATAATACTGCAAACATAACGAAAATAACAAACACATGCGACAGAGAGTAAATAATAGCGTTAATAAAGTAACTTTTTAATTTATATCCCAGACCCCAACATTCACGGCGTGTTTTATCAAATCCAAAGGTGATAACCGGGTTAGACTGAATCACCGTAAAGGAACCGAGTCACATGAATGACTCATTCGCGAATCGGACATGACTAATATGTTCAAAAATATGAAAGAAAGTCCGCCTCTTTCCTCAATTCGGTTCTTTCGAACAGTTTGAACAGCTTGTATCAAATCCATATTTACAGTACGTATTATTTGTAACATTTCCGCGATTATAATAACTTTTTTTTTAACGAACTAGTCAAACTCTTGGTTCTCTCCAAATATCTCAATTCACTTGGTTCTCCATTCATTCGAAAGTCAGTAGTGTGTACGTTTACAATACAGTGGTGTTTGTTTGTTTGTTTAGTTATTTACTTATTCATCTGTCTGTCCAAGTATTCATCGTGCCGAGATACAATCTCAGACTAAAATGTTCATTAGGTTAAAAAAAAAAAGATGAATTTGCCTACTTCTTTAATTCTACTGAAATCAAACTTAAGTGCATTTTAATTTGAAAACAGCTCAACTGTGCCTATTTCCAAAACGACTCGTTTACACCGGTGTGTTTGAACCGGTTCGACTGATTCACTGGAAAGAATCGCCACTCTGACATCACCGCTGCGCTCAACAGGTGGCGCGAGATTGACAACTTAAGCGCGTGCGCTCCTCCAGTCTCAGTTCAGCAGCGCGACTTGTGCGAGAGACGCGCTCAAACCCGGGAATATGCTACAAATATCAGCGGAATACAGTCAAATAACTGTTATTTCTTGAAAGAAAAGGTAAGACAACCCACATTCCCTTATTCATTTAAAGTGTCAAAGCTACTTCTTCTTGTAGTCCAGTGTGTCTTGTAAAACTTGTGAGCAGTGACATAGGAAGAGATGTTACGGTGTGACTGTTTCTCATGGTTATTATGTTGCGCTTAGTTATAGAGTAGCCTACAGTGGGTTTTCTTACACCTGCAAGGTAAATGTTTATCATGATATTATCAATACAGTTTATATTCATCACTTATATACCAATGAAACAGTAAGTCAGTATATGATGAAACAAATGCTGACAGCAGTCTCAGTTTCACCGGATAATTCTCATGACACTGAACCCTCATTTTCTTCTGAAGAAAGTCATTTGATCGCTTTTAATGACTTGATACATCAATTTTATCCTATACAAGACTCTTTTTGTCTGGTGCCTTCATACCTTACATCACCAGTAAGCAAAAGTGTATATTTTGTGACTTTCCCACATTGCGTTATACAGTATGTCCAAGAGAGAAAGATACATGCTCTTACACCTTCTTGGAAGTGAAGGAATGTAGTGCAGCATGCTGGAACAAGTGCTTATGTGAGTGCCTGTGACTTTCAGAGCTGCAGAACTTCCCTAAGCCTGCGTGCTTCTCGAGGGACACCTTAAGACGAATTTGACCTGCTGTCCCCTGTTTACCGAGACACAGTCATCATCAATGGGGACATTAGGAATGGCTGTGTTCAAGCAACAAAGAGTGGAGGATTTCTATGATATCGGGGAAGAACTTGGAAGGTGAGTGATATGAGGATGTTTTGTTATCGCTTCCAGCTTTTGTGGGTTGTTGCCTTGTTGGTAAGTTAAATGGACTGTCCGCAGAGGGTGTTTACAGGACAGGTTAACAGCTCGGAAGCTACAGTTTGGGAACAAAAATGTTTTACCTGACAGCTGACAAGCTTCTCTGATTTTATAATGTCAGTAGACAATAACAAAATGCATCCAAGCAAGGAATTATATCCAAACTGTTATTAAGGATAATTCAACCTGTAATGAAAATTCATGTTCTTTCAAATTCTCCCGCAGAACATAAAATACGATATTTTGAAGAATGTTTAGACTCCTCAAAATAAGGTTCTTTTTTGCCATCTGGTTCCATGAAGAACCTTTAACATGGAACCTTTCCATTCTACAAAAGGTGGTTTATGGAGAAAAAAGGTTCTTTAGAGTTTCTAAATGTTCTTCACACTAAAAAAGTGGCCGTTTTAGGAACTGTTCACTGAAAGGTTCTTCGAGGAACCAAAGATGGTTCTTCTATGGCATCGCGTTTTTGGAAGTTTTTAGTGCTGTCAAGGGTTATGAACACCAGATTGACTTTTATTTTATGGACAAACAAAACAGGACATTTTTCAATCGCTTTAACATATCATATTGTTACAATAATCTTAAAAAGACTTATAAGTTGTAAACCATTGGAAGGATCTTGAGTACACTTGAACAAAAACTTGAGGGCCCCCCCACCCTCTTTTCCCTTGGCACCGGTTCTCATTCTTGAGTCATATGTTGTTCTCTCTGACAAAGCACACTCCTTTTAAAAGCTGCCACAACAGGCAAGCCTAACACTTACTAATGCACAAAAACTGTTATAATAACAGCAATTCTACCATTTCGGCAGAAGGAAGTTGCAAATCCATCCAGACAGGAAGTGCTAAACTGAGTGAACATTCAGGAAAGGTGTAGTTTTACACCCAGGTTACCGCCATGTCTCTCCCCTTGTTATAGGTTGCAGGTGAAAGTCACCTTTTGGCGTTTACCTGTCATATAAAAACTTGAATATGTACAAAAAAGGCCATAAAACTGTTTTCAGTGAAGCTTGGAAAAACATACTCCTGTAATTAGGAAAGGTTTTTCCTTTTTGTCATGGACACTTCCTAGTTGAGGTATTATTGGCTACAGCAGAAAGACAGATGTTGGTTATTGTTTGCAATATGTAACAGACTCAGCCATCTGCCGGGATGGCTTTGTGTCCCACTCAAAGGCACAGTTTCTATGACACACCCTGGATTAGATGAGATACCTGACCTCACTTGCAGGACTGTAACTGAGAACAGTACTCATAGCACCGCTGTACGTTCAGTTACTGTCTATTAATAAAGGACCAGCTTTGTTTGTTTAAACATTAAATGCAACTAGAATAAAAGCTAAATTTTCTGAAGAACTCAACACTTTCTAAACCGAGTTTGAAGTTAGCATGCTGCTAAGCTAACAGTACAGTACTGTAATAGTACTGGGTAAAATGTTGCAGTTTTTTCTTTAAAGGCACTTAACAATATTCTGAAGAAAATATAAGTGGTGTCTGCCTGTACAGAAGTAGCCAAAACATGCCGAGGTTGTGGATCTTTACTGCTCTAAAGTCCTGTTCAAACCAAAAGTGAACTATAATGATTACTATATTAGCGTCCACAATAGATGATAATGTTGTGTTTATTTTGAGCATGTCCTGCAGTTTTGCCAACTGTCAGTTCTTTAAAGGTGTTTATGACTGACTGAACAACTAGAAGAAAAGTGTTTTGTAAGTGATCCCTATGATACTGTTCCTCTGTGTCATTATCATTGTAGCTGTGGTGTGGACTTCTCATAGAATATTTATAGTTATCATTATATTTATTGTCCTTTGTAAACGGGACTTAAAGGGATATCCAAAATGAAAAATTACCCCATGATTTACCTCATGCCATCTTAGGTGTTTATGACTTTTAATCTTTCAGTTGAATACAATCAGAGTTATATTAAAAATGTCCTGGCTCTTCCAAGCTTTATAATGGCAGTGAATGGGTTTTGAGTTTTTGAAGTCCAAAAAATTGCATCCATCCATCATAAAAAAGTGCTCCACACAGCTCTGAGGGTTAATAAAGGCCTTTCCTGTTGAAAAAACAGCATATGCTAGTTTGGCGTGTTTTGAAACATGGTTTAAGCTGGTTTAAGCTGGTCATGTGCTGTTCCTAAGCAACTAGCTCCTGCTCAGGACCAGTTCATAACCAGCTCAAACCAGCTGCCATGCTTCAAAACATCAACGCTTGGAAGATCCGGGACATTTTTTAATATAGCTCCAGTTGTATTCATCTGAAGAAGAAAGTTATATACACCTAGGATGGCTTGAGGGTGAGTAAATCATGGGGTAATTTTCATTTTTGGGTGAACTATCCCTTTCAAAAGTCAAAAGATCCAATCACTAATTCTCTGTGATGTTCTTGTCTCCAGAAATTGCTTGGTTTCCAGCTTTAGTGTAAGTCTGTCGAATTACAAATTTTGATTGATGAAATAGGCAGACAAGCCAATTTTATCAATAAACTTGACAACGGACCATCTCATCATACCCCATTTTGGCCATATTAAAGTCAGACTGAATCCAAAATGGTGGAGAAAGCAGGAGACATATTGATAATATATGTATATTTCATTGTTGATGTCTATGTGGTTCTGTGAATGTGGTTCTTGGAAGGCAGTTGCCTGTGTAGGCAGTAGACAACATTGAAGCTCACTCGTGTTTAAAACACAGATTTAGTGTTAGGTTTAACATACTAAGTATACATTTAATTGCCTAGATACAAGCCAATAGTAATTGTTACAACAGAGAACATACAGTACAATAAACCTCGTTTTGCTGAGATTACTACAGCACAAAGTACAAAAGCTAAAGGTTGATAGCTTAGCCATGTGTGTTAAAAGCAATCCTGTCCTCTGCACACTTAAAAAGCCTAGAAGTTAATGTTCTTTTGGTAATGTTTTGGTTTTCTTTTTTCAAAACGATGCCTACGTCCCCACAGACATGTCATGGAGTATCAGATGCATTTGAGGTGGAAATGCTCACGCACACTGACACGTATCTTGCGTGTGAAAGAGGAAATAGCTCATATGTGGTTTCACAGAGCTGTGTGTGATGATCTGTAACACATTAGCAGCTGCAAACATGTCTATCAGAAGAGGACAGCAAGAGAGAGAGAGAATGAAGGAAAGAATGAAGACACTTAAACGCAAAGAATTATTCACACTCACAAACTCCCACCAGCGTTCATGTTCCGTGTGGGAGTTGGAGGGACTAGCTGTCACACCATGGCATGAATCACCTGCTTCAAAGGTTGACAGTGTGGGACAAATGAGACCCTTTTATGCAACCACTTTGTTCCCTGGAGGTGGGGGCTTGTTGTTGACAGAAGCTTTATTCAGAGATGATTGGAATCTCTATAATGGACTGATGACAGTGTACAAGTTGGATATATTTGTCTTAGTCATTGCACATGTTTGTTACAGGAAGATATGTTGATGTAAATCCAACATTTTTGTAAAAATGGCTTTGAAATCATTTTCATTCCGTAATTGCTAGTAAATGTCACAAATAATTACAAAGATAAGCAGAAAGAAATGGCAAGTGGCACACTGATTTAAACAACTTTGAAGTAGAAAAACTGAAATAGTATTTTCTTGTACAACATATGCTCCAATAATCTTTGGTTAATTGACAACTTTCAAAAATAATGTTTACATGGTTTTTGTAGTTGGCATTATTAACCACTTTAACTTATAAAATATGTATGTATTGAGAATATATTCAAAATATGACCGGCCTTGAGTGCTTTATTGTTTTTTTTATTTATTCATTTATTTTATATGAAATAATTCAATAGAATAAAATTGAAAACAATTCTTATTGTAGACATTTTATTTAATAATTCACGTGCTCTCTTTTAGTATGATGTTTCATCCAAACTGGCGAATGAATGCAGATGTTTGATAACTGCTAATGGAACAAAACATCATTAAAATAATTTCTGTCATGACAACTCTTGGAGGGATTGGCATGGTAATGTAAATGACAATGTTAATGTATTTGGTCTTGGCAGAATAGATCTGCTACGCTGCTGCTGCTGCTGATGCAGCAGAGCAAGTACCAAGACTTGCTAGTGCCAATACATCCACAACATGCTGCTGTGAGCATGTAAGAAATACTGCTGCTGCTGCTGCAAATATAACATTCATGAAATAACCCCCATATAGCATACATGAATCACCTTGTAGCAGATCTATACAGGTGGAGCTGGGGAAGGTGGAGGGTTTCTGAAGAAGGCTCCAACTGCTACAGCAAGTACTAGTCATATGTTTGAATGTTGAGCAGCGAGCTCATTGGCTACCAGTACAGGAGAGAACCAATCAGCTGTGCCATGTGATAATGACTTCATAATTCAGATTGAGTTAGACCTATCGGACTGCGCCATCTAGAGTTTCATGCCAAAACTCTGTATTTGGTTTTGGTATGTTTGGTAGTTCTGAATCTGAACCGGTTCTCAGTTTTCAACCATAGCATCATTGCTATTGCTTTATCATGTATTTTAGGGCATAGTTGTGCAAACACCCATAACTTAAAAAAAATAGTACAAAACCCCGCAATGTTTTCTATGAAGTACTGAGCTCTTATCACTAGTGTCAGAATTTTTTTTTAATTAAAATATATGACTAAAATCTAGGGCTGTCAGTTTAACACATTAATTACTTAATTAATTAGTTATGGAAAAATAACACGATTAAAATATTTTAATGCAGTTAACACCCTGGCCCCACCCCCAGACATCATCTTATACAGTATTTCATTCTGTTGACTGTTGACAAATATGATCAAAGACTATATAAAGGGACTTTGATATGATGCAGGGCAACAACTCCATAAATGCGGTTATGCCCAAAAATTCAAGATATTGGGGCAAAAAATACCCCGTATGAGTTTTTGTCATATTTATATCACATGATAAGCGATATCATACTAGCAGCGAGACCAAGCACACAAGTGCTGTTTGTCCCAAATGTGATTTCATACAACAATTCAGTATACTGAAGTTGATATTGTGTTATATTTTAAACACAATATTGTCTGTTTTTGGTTTTGCTAACAAAAATGTTCCATATTGAGTGCATCTCTGAGTAACACAGCGGTGTTTAGTTTGTGAACGAATCAGTGTTTTTAACCAACTGAGTGAATCAATGATCAAGTGAGCCATTTACTTCATTCCTGAATGAATCAGCATTTGAATGAATTGAATGAATGAATGAATGACTCATAAAGACATTTACAGCCACCTGCTGGCAGTTTTAGTTTCTTATTTACAGTATTATTTCATAAAAAAATTTCAAAATAAAAGAAGGTATTTTGAAGACTGTTGGTAACAAAGCTGTTTTGGTTACCAATGACCTCCATTGCATGAATGGAAAAAAATAAAATAAAACGGAGCTGTTTCTCAAATGATCTTCTTTTATGTTCCATAGTTTATGTTAGCCCATTGTAGCCTAAACGTGTAATAAATTTTATGTTGAATTAAATAAATCATTTCTTTCTACAGCTACTATTTGTAATGTCTACTTAATACTTTATCATTTAACACAAAAATAGCTTTAAATAATCTTTTGGGGCTATTTTTACATCCAAATGTAGTTTGCGATTAATAGATTAATTAAATCGACACATCATGTAATTAATTAGATTAAAAATTTTAATCGACTGACACCCCTACTAAAAACTAAACAGATTTGCCCTTTCTGAAGGTCCTAATTCAATTTTTTTTTTTTTTTTTTTTGCTTCTGTGAGGTTTTACGTGCACGAGAAACAGGACATGTTTCAACATATGACTTCCAAGGACTCGTGGCCTACTTTATTAAACATAAACTTAACCTCATTACATGAAGGTTGGTTTTATGAATGACTTACACAGAAAATTGACCGTTTTGTACACTGTAAAAATTTATTTTATTAAAGTTGTAAATAAAACAAAGATGTCTTTGTACTTCAAAATTTCATGTTTAAATCAATGTGTTATTTGCCATTTCTTTGTTATTAATACACATGCAATTTCTTAAAGCTTTTTTTTTTTTTTTTTTTTTTTTGGTGAATCAATCACATTGATCGGATTGTACTTCTGTCTTGCACAGCCTCACTTTCATCTTTCACTTTAAATTAAGTATGGAGTCTAAAGGTCTATAAGATCCAGTCAGTATATATTTCACAGTAATGTCACAGAGACCAGTTCCAGCTAGTATGTTAGTCGACAGGTAAGATAGAGGAAGAGCACTTATGTAACACATTATATACTGCATAGTGATCCTGTTACATTGCTTTACTGTGCTTTTGAGTCAGCAGGCTTTGGCAAATCTGTCTCTTTCATGAGCAAACTTATATTTGGGTAAAACATTCAGTTTATATAGATCTGACGTGTGCTGCTCAGACGGATGATAGCCCTTCATGAACAGCATTTAAAAACTTTCAATTCAGCTTTTTTTAAGAGAGAAAAAGCAACTCTTTCTTCCCCTTCACTTGAGGTTAAGCAATAGGAGGAAGTGATGAAAGCCACAGAAGATGAGAGAATTAGTGAATTTTTTAGAGTTGATGTGTTTGTGTATGTTTTGACAGGACTCAGTCTTGATACAATGTGAGAGATTGTATTTTATAAATATATGTACTGCATGTGCATCTTTTTTAAGAGATTGTGCAAATCATTCCCATAGCAACAGACTATACGCACAGCTGTTGGTTTGTGAGGTGTTTTTTTTTTTTTTTTTTTTTTTTTAGTTTTTTCTTTTCTTTTCAAAACAGCTCACCATATGTTTCTGGTCTGTATCTTTATTGGCTGTTCGCTTATCTGTGAGTCATCATGTACTCTATATACAGGGCTGCCGTCATGGGGACAACCATGGGGGCACATTATTGTCAATAAAATCTGTTGTTCCAGGCCCCCAATAATTTGATTAGGATGTTAATGGAGAATCATTTTCTCAAATGGTTAATGGAGAATCAACTTTTCTGCCATGTCAGAGTGAAAGTAACTTTATGAGTCACAGAGTGAACACTGCAATGACTAATACTATAAGTAATCAGCCCGCACATTTGATAACACACTAGTCAAGACATTTTTGACTCATATTTCAGCAAATCATGTAAGAAGAGACAGCTGCCTGTGGACTTTAGTCAGAGTGGACGTCATATATAATTTGAAGTGAGCAGAAAAAAGGCTGTAAAGGACAAAGGTACAATCCATTCAATATGTCATACTGAGACTTGATGAAAGATTAAAAACTTATTTTACATTTTCAGTGGGCAAAAAATGGAAAATGCTTTATGATTATTTTAATGACATATGACCTTACGACATTATAACCAATATAAATGCACCACCTGGGCCAATTAACTTTAGTCAAATTAAATTTTGACTAAATGTTGTGTAAAATAAGTTTTATTTATTATAATTATATATATTTTTTATTATAAGTTTGTATTTTAACCCATTTACTTTAATTTAATTGTATTATGTATGCACTACTGTTCAAAAGGTGTTTCAATGTTTTTGAAAGAAAAATGCTCACCAAGGCTGCCTTTATTTGATAAAAATTGCAGTAAAAACAGCAATATTGTGAAATATTATTACAATATAAAATAACTGTTTTCTATTTAAATATATTTTCAAATGTAATTTATTCCTATGATGCAAAACTGAATTTTGAAAATCCTTACTCCAGTCTTTAATCTCACATGATCCATCAGTAATTTCATTCAAACTTTCATGATTCATTGATAAATAGAAATATCAAAAGAACAACATTTATTTTTTAAATGACATTTTTTGTATCGCTCTAATAGTCCTGACCGTCTCTACTGATCAAATGAATGCATCCATGTTGAATAGTATCATTTTCTTTCAAAAAATCTTACCAATTATATCTAGATATTAGTATCAGCTTTTAAAAACTACCAATAAATGCAACAGTATCTGAACTGTTGCAATGTTCAAATGTATAAATAATGTTTGCAGGAATTGGTCTTTCCTGTGTTTAATGAATTAATGTTTTTATTTGCATTAAATATTTTCTATTAGTCCATTCCCATTAAAACGTTAATTTAATATTTTCAAGAATCCATTTCTTTCAAAGCTCAAGGCCAGATATGTAGGTGTCTGTCTGCTGAAGTGAACAACAGGTGCTATTGATCCCCACAATGAGCTGATCCAGGGGTATCTGGGTAAAGTTGGCTATTTTAAGCATCCTGTTGTAGTCCTCACAGTCATAGGCGGAGCGTGTGTAAGGCTGGGCAAGGCTTAGACTTCCCCTGGCCAAGGGTCTGGAATTTAAGGAGTACTTAGGGGCTTGGGGCAAAAATGCCACCAAATTGGACAAATATGCCCCAGTACAATTAAACTAAATCTATAAAGGATGTCACGAATAACGTGAAAATGAAATGAAAAGTGTCAATCGCGGCATTAAATTTAGATCTGCTAATGATGCATCAAATTAGGCGTTTTTACATTGTTGCGCATAATATCCAATCACACGTGATTCTGTTGAGCTTATGAATGCAATGACCAATCAGGGGCATGCAGATGAGTCATCGCTGATTCTGAAACGCCGAGTTGTGTTCAGCGCACGCAGGCTGACTGAATTCTACACTCTCGCAAATTAATCATACACAACAAAGTGGAAATGTACATACGATATAAGTAAGATATTCATTTGATGTTGTAGCCAGCTTTATTGATTATAGCGGGTTTTTGAGTGGGCTTAAACTCACGGTAGACTGAAGTCAGTCATGTTCTTTGATAATGTAAATGTTCTTTGCTTGCGTTGTTTGAATAACCGTGGAAATGAAAGCCTTATAATTAGTATCTTGTTAAATACAAACAATGTTTTATTACATTATGATCACGTTATATACAAATTCAGTTGTATTAAAACTATTTTGAGACATATGACGCCCATATCTGGTATTTATGGAAACCTTTTTCCGCCACTCTCACTGAATTAAAAAAAAAAAGTAATTGGACATAGAGTTTCAATTGTGCGATGGAGTAAAAATTGTGAGATAAAAAGTTTGTGTTTGTTTGTTTTATTTTTATTTTTTTGGTAGGAATTGTGTGTTATTGAGTAAAAGTTGTGTTTTTTTTGTGCGTGTTAATAGGATTACACTAACATTAGGCAAATTTTAGCCTTACCCTGGAGTTGGTTCACCCTCCTCCTATGCTCACAGTGCAACAATAGCAATTCTTTGTACATGTCAACAAGTTTGAATTAAAAAACAAAAAGTTATTTTTAGCAAAAGAGTTGGAGGGACGGTGATCTGTCGAAACATCAACGCACATTCCTCGCATTCTTTCCCCCACTGCTGTTTTGCCCAATACTGCCCAAACAAGATGCTTTAATGAAGCATCTCTTAATGTTTTATTCGCAAATAATCATCTGTCCAAAGTGCTGAAAAGCAAGTATTCGGCAGCTGTGAATTGAAGGAGTTGAAAAGCTGTTATGATAGATTGTGTGGGAGGAATGACTGTGTGTTCAGTTTGAGAGGAACTCACTGGCAGGATTTCAAAGAAATGACATCCATAATGCAATAATGTTTTATCATTTTTACACAAAATGGATACTTCCGGTCCTGAAAGCTGATTGGTCAATGGAATATGCATATTTTCCATTGCGGTGGAAATAAAAACACGCACTCTGTTGTTTTAAACTCGCTTTTAAACTGAGACCTAGCCCAGATGAAGAATGCATTAACATCTGTTCCATCCTGTTGTCAGAGCAAAGGACATGCTTTTTCATGTATGCACATATGGACATAATGAAACTCAGTGTCATATGGTCCCCTCTGGACCCGCATTTGAATATTGGACTGGCGCCGTTTAGTCATGCGCATGGCCCTCCGGCTAATAACCAGCAGCTGTTGGGAGTGGAAATCCACTGAGACCTCCAGCCGTCAGAAACACAAGCGGGCTTAGAACAGAGACTAGTGGCACGCCTGCAATGGGCTGCCTCTGTCCTCCCTCAGATAGTCTGTAAATCACACCTCTGACAAAGCATGTAATACAGCTTTAAAACAAACCTTCTTGAAGGCATTTGAATGAAAGGTCAGTTTGTGAAGCACTACTTTGTCCTCATCAGGAAGTGTTTAAGTCCGGTCACATTTACTGTTACTCATTTCTATTGAAATCAATGCTTTTGGGAATTTCACGTGAGGGTGAAATATGTTCCTATGCAAATTGTGCTACAGGTTCAAGTTAGTTATGTGGATTCACTTTGTTTGGCAACAGTAAGCTACTTGGTTTGAAAATGACTTCTGTGTGAGCTGTGCTTCATACATTTAGCTAATTTCACCACACCTTAATTGTGTCTAAGTGATATTGTCATATTGTCTAAGTGAAATGTTAAAAAAACATGATATAGCCTAGTAACATTTATGACACATATAATACATAAAATATGTTTCTAGCTGTTAGTGTTTACAAAAATATTCTGATATTAATTAGAATATGGTCCTATTACAATTTTATAAGCGTTATGTAAGTAGATTTTCAACAACAACCAGATTTACCTGTTTTTATATTCTCTTGAAAATCTACATAAAACAGCTGGACTATTTCTGGTTTAATTAGATTTTTGGCGCATAACACCTTATTCAGAATATCCACGTAATTTAACTAAACTGTGTATGTAGTTTAATTTTTAATTTTGGAACATTAAGCTCAAAAAGGCGAGATGTACAATAATACTTAACCAGAATAGACATTAATAGAATAGATCTTAATAACTAAACTGTGTATGTATCTTAATTACAAAATCATATGCTTTGAGTAAATTGCTACAGTATGTGATTTGCTTCACACACATGTTGCCTGCACCATCATGTGTTGTGAATTAAAATAACATTATTGTGGCCTGTGGAGGTGAAATATGCCGCTAATGTGATAAATGGAAAGAAAACTTGAGAAGTTGAGTTGTTTTGGTCTAGGCTTGTGTTCTCCTATGGATCTGAAAGAGACCGGGCTGTCCCTCCGGCTACACATTCCAGTTCAGACTGTTTTGGTTTTCCATGCCTTTGTGCTGTGTGTGTATGTGTATGGGGGAAAACCTCTTATTATGTAGGCCCCTCTGAGCTCTCGGTGGACAACCCGACCCCTTTTTCCAGGCGGAGACCTAGCAGTGTTTGGCGTCCTCGTATCTCTGTGGGTTATGGGTTGTTAAACAAACATAGTTATCGATGTGGCCAATAGTCCCTTCTGATTTAGCAATCAAACATATTCGGTTTTACTTGCCAAAGGCACTGAACTGTAATGCAATTCTTCTCTTGATCTTATTGCGTTATGTGAACAGAAAACCGCATTAGACACAGTGAGAAAAATGTCCTCTGGAGTGAAATAAAAGTTGTTTTCTTTAAATCAGTGTTTCTTGTCCTAGCAGACACATGTCTCTGTCTTTATTATGTCTGTGTTTTTTGAATATAAAAAAAAGAGGGGTGTGGGGAATTTTGCTTTTGGTTTTGGTGTTGTGTGTGCCTTCTAGATACAAAAAAAATAAAGTACAATTTTTGTGGCAAAAGAAGGAAAACTTTTCTTTGAAAAAATAAAATAGAAACAAACCTGGTTTCGCATGAATTGGTGAATTTTACATAAATTTGGATCACAGTTTACCCCAAAATAAAACGAAACACCATTTTCAAAACATTAACATGATTTGAATTGTGAAATTTTCATGACAGTCAAGCACATTTTCCTCTCAAATTCTCATTACTGTAACATATCTGGACATTTTACTTTTGAGTACTTTTTCAGTCTCATTATTGATAGTGATGATTTTTCAGTTCTAATGTAGTACAGTATTTTATGCTATTAATATACTATTACTATACTATTTAATTAAATCAGCATAATTTAATATAGTACACTAAATAGTACCCTATAAATATTTTTTTTTTTTTTTAAGAATAATGAATGACATTTTAGTCCATTATGATAATGAGAATTAAAGGGACATTATAGGAATATATATACAATATATATAAAATTAAAAAAATGGTTTGTCTGAAAATTAAATTTATTGCATTACGATAATGAGAATTATTACATTTATGCATTTAGCAGACGCTTTTATCCAAAGCAACTTACAGTGCATTCAGGCTAATATTTTTTACCTAACATGTGTTCCCTGGGAATCAAACCCACAACCTTTTGCGCTGCTAACGCAGTGCTCTACCACTGAGCCACAGGAACAGAATTATAGGGAAATGTGGTTGTATGTGCTATATATCCAAGAAATATATAACCCAGCGATTGGTTTGTTTTCAACCAACAGATGGGTTAAATGTTAAACCCAGCCTTCTAGGCAGTAACCCATCTGTTGGGTCAAAACAACCCAATCGCTGGGTTTGTCCATATTTTATCCAGCGCTGGGTTGTATTTAACCATATTTATTTTTATGTATAATATAAATAGAAATTTAAATATGTCTTAAATATATACAGTACGTGTATGTGTGTGTATTTATATATACATATAAAAATAAACAGTTCACACAATAACACAATATTTTGGATGTGATTAATTGATTTGACAGCCCTTATCTATATAATGTTATATATAATATATAATAAACAACTGAATAAATACATACATTTATATATATATTTACATTTATTACTCTGTAGCACTGCCCATCAACACAAAAAACACTAGCAGGTAGAAGAGGAAAAGGGTGGCACAGACACATATCCTATCACAGCCTTATGGAAGCTCTCAGTGGGGCTTCATGTGAAACACAGGGAAAAAACTGGCTACAATCATGGTCTAATCATCTGCTCGCTGTGCATAATCTACACGGCCTATTTTCACAGCGCATTCAGAACTCGATGCATGAACAAGAACAGCAGGTGACAAACAGAACTTTAATCTGCAACATCGTATTTTTATATACTTCCCATGTGAGATCAGAGAAAGGGGAACAGGAACACAGAAGCACAGTACTTTGAAGAATCAAAGACCCACAAAGTTGTTGCATGATATTCTTATCTATAACTGAACAAACAGTCAACATGAAAGTTTAATGTAACATTTAATAAGTGACATAAGACTAAAACACAGTCATCTATTTCCAAAGTCTACTGTGGTCTGCTAGAAGACATTCCTACAGATGACGATGTTTAGAAACCTTGCTAAACATCCTGTGCATTTCACAGTGAAGATATCATCCCTCATTTTTCACCCCCCCCCTTATCCTGCTGTCTGTTTCCCTCTAATCCCTCTTCTCTGTGACGGTACAGCGCTAGAGGAGTTTATAGAGGACAGGTTTTTTCTGGTCACAGCTGATAATGAGCCGGGCCAAATGCACATCCGCAGACGTGAGGCATGATGTCAAGAGTGGCTCGCTTAGTCAGTTTACATGCAGTCCGTCTAGATCTGTGGTCTTGTTAGACTCATAGTCGGATATAGTCGTGACTCAGAGACACTTCCTAAATCTGTTGACTTCATGTGCTGCCTGTCCATGTGCATCAGGAATGCATTTCTATATTAAGACAAATAAAGGAGTTAAACTTAAAAGGCACTGACCACCTTATCTGTTATATTTAGAAGTAAATGTTGTTTTTGTTGCTGTACTTTTAAGACTGTTTCTATATGTACATAATCTTTGTTGTGATTGGACAATTTTTTTTAAATAACAAATTAATACCTATAATCATTCAATGTAAGCTTATTCCCACCAAGAATTTACATACAGTAAATACATACATACATATATTCATACATGCATACATAAAGATAATTGTGAATTTGAATTTTACAATTCAAGTTCATATCTCACAATTAAGACTTCAGAATTGCAAGTTTAATTTTGAGTAATCGTCTCACAATTCACAGTTATTTTTTTCTCAGAATTGTGAGAAAAAAAATCACAATTATTTGGAATTTAATTGCATTAAATTTACCAAAAATGACAGTGAAGACATTTATAATATTCAGAGGTTAAAAATATTTATATTTCGAATACACTTCTTTTAAACTTTATATTAATAAAAAATAAGAAATAAAAAAATTTATTACTTCTTTCAATTTTTTTTATATTGATAATAATCAAATCAGCATATTAAAATGTTTTATAAAGGATCATGTGACACTAAAGACAGGAGTAATGATGCTTAAAATTCAGTTTTGCATCAGAGGAATAAATTGCATGTATAAAATATATTAAAATAGAAAACAGTTATTATAAATTGTAATAATATTTCACAATACTCCTGTTTTGTATTGTGTTTTTGATCAATAAATGCAGCCTTGATGAGCATGAAAGACTTTCAAAAGCATTAAAAAATACAGATTTAATCTTCTGAATGGTAGTGCCTGTGCTTTGGCTTTCGGAGGTTTTTAAATCACATATTGTTTTAATTTCATATTGTTTTAGCAGCAGTTTGATTTAGCATTTAAAGTTTTAGTTCACCGAATATGCATGTTAACAAGTCTGTCATTGTTCTAAATGATAATACAGTTTTTAAGCCAAGATCATGGCGGTTTATTGCCCAATGTTAGAATGAATGAATGGAATGAAGGATAGATTATATCTATGATTGGCTGGAATACATCTACAGTACTTGATAAAATTAATTTTTTTTATTTTAAAAGAGCAATTTTATTTTTTCTATTGTATGACCCCCTTTAAAACCTTTTAAACATGAATCAGTATCTGTGCATCCCTACTTTAATGTATCCTTTCTACCCAGTGTCTACACAAACCAACAAATAACATGAGCAGCTTGTGTCGAGAGATATTGTTTGAAATGTTCAAAGCATGTGCGAGGAAGCAAAAGCGTCTTTGACACAGAAGCGGTGGGTGGGTGGCATTCCTCTTCTCTGTCTCTCTCCTCTCTGAGAGCGTTTTCCTCCCACACTGTGACCCCAGTTGGCGCGCGCTTCCCTGCGGCAGGATTTCCTCTCAGGCTCTCGCTATGCAAGAAACGTTCTGTTCCGAGATTCTATAGGGAGCTCGAGTACAAACCATCCTTGTAGACATATTTCAGCATTTAAGATCCAACACATAATTGATTGTTCACTTCAACAGCGCAAACCCAGTGGGTTTCACAGGCTAAAAGCAAAGCTATGCCAAGTTACTAAATACTGAATATGCATTGATATGTGAATGTGGGCGTTCATATGTTAACGTAGTTGTGAGGTTAGCTGCATGTACCCTTGATAAAAAGAGTCTCTGTAATTAATCTGCAACATGTGATTCGTGCTGCACACGATGCAGCTTATAGAGCTAAATAGAGCGTATAGAGACCATACTTAGACTGACACTCATTTGGCTCCAGTTAAGTATTTTCTCTTGTTTCTAATGTTACTGCCAGTTTGTGTTGAAGGATTTCAAGCATTTCTGTTTACATTTTAAGGAAATTAAGCATCTAATGCTTTTAAAGAAACTATGTCTCATTGGCATGTGGTCAACTTGTACGATGAAGAAATGCACTCCGTGGTTTGGTTTTTTAATTTTATTTAACTTAGTCTTTAGACTATTACCAATAAATCAACAATATATTATGTGTATTTGTGTGTGTGTGTGTGTGTGTGTGTGTATATGTGTGTATATATATATATATATATATATATATGCCGTTTATTAAAACCAAACCACATTAAAGTCTCATCAGATTTATGCATTTGTAAACATTTACTGTAGATAAATATTACTATTAGTATTAATGCATTAATTGCTTCAAGTACCATAATTTATCAAATAAAAATGTATAAATAAAATCTACAAATGTATAAATGCTTTTTTGTTACTTTTTACTTTGTCACTTTAATTATTTGTTTTGTTACTAAAACTTAAAAAAATATTATAAATGTTATTAATATTATTAATACCTTTAGTGTAACTTTTGATCGGTTTATCATAGCATAAAGCCTTGCATTTTAATATTTTTGGGACTATTAACAAGAAACCAATATTAGAATATTTTTGTATGTTTATATTTATAGCTGTTTATTAAAAAACAAGTCAGATCAAAATCAAATGTATGCATTTTTAAACATTTTTTCATATTTATTGTAGTCATTTTGAATCAGTGGCAAGTTTTGCAATTTCAATTCCTTCACAATTCATGCATTTTGTTGTTACAATAACATTTACATCACATTTAAAGATCTAAATGAGTTCAAGGAAAGCGCTGAAACTAAATTCGCTAGTGTGGGTTTTGAGCACTGTCACTTTATATAAATGAATGGTCTATACATTGTTCCGAATGTTCGTTTAGTTTCATTCTTGTGCAGTCGATTATTTTCTGAACCAAATTTGTTTGAAGAAACTAGAAAATTCTTTAATCCCCTGGAATGTTTAATCCTAAAAAAACTGACAGATACAATGTGGCAGCTTTTTCTGCTATTGCGTTATTAACCATATCCTGGGGAGATGAATGTTAAATGTGATTACTCAGATCATTCATCATCTGGCTTATTAGACAGAAGAACTGAATGTTTTTCTGTGTCTCTCTCTCTCTTTTACTCAGTGGGCAGTTTGCTATCGTGAAGCGATGCAAAGAGAAGAGTACAGGTGTGGAATATGCTGCAAAGTTCATAAAGAAGCGGCAGAGTCGGGCGAGCCGGAGAGGCGTTCGGCGAGAGGAGATCGAGAGAGAGGTGGACATCCTACAGGAGCTCCAGCATCCCAACATCATCACGTTGCACGACGTTTACGAGAACCGCACTGACATGGTGCTCATCCTGGAGCTGTGAGTGAGAACACGTCCTCCCACACCGTTTGTGAGAGCTACAATTACCCACTCGCACAGCTGTCCTCACTCTATAGGGGCCATATCCTGAACCTTTTCATCTGCTTCCTAAGCCAAATTCAAGGCTTTATGTAAAAAAAAAAGACAATTTAATTTAGTTTTTACTCAACCACTTCTATTTTATCTCTATGGAAGCCTGTTTCCAACATGGCATAAAAAATATAGGTATATTATATTATTTATATATATATATATATATATATATACTATATATATATATATATATATATATATATATTATTTAACACTCAGTATTTTAACTTAAGCGCTGCGAGCCATGCTTACAAGTACTTTAAAGGAATTTCTTAGCTTATTGTCGTTATTGGGACAGCCAAAAACAGCACAGCTTAACCCTCTGCACATTTTTACATTTAGTTATATTGAAAAAGTTTCAGTTCAGTCCATCTTTTTTTACCCCGTTTTAACATGGATTTCTATGGAGACCGGCCGTAGATGTCGGGCAAGATGGCGGATAACAGCGGCGGCACATAATATACACGTTCTAATTGGTCAGATCGCCTGTCGATCAAGCTCCTTGCGAACGGTCAATTGCAAGTCAGAATTTTATCTCGCAATTGCGAGTTTATATCTCAAAATTCTGACTTTTTTTCTTGCAATTCTGAAAAATATATCTAGATACAAAGAAAATATAGGCCTTTAAACAGAATTGCGAGATATAAACTCAGAATTTTGACTTTTTTTACTTAAAGTTGCGAGATATAATCTTGAATTTGTGAGTCATAATGTCTAAATGGTGATATAAATTGCGAGTTACAAAGCCATAATTGCAGGATATAAACTCAAATAAAGTCAGAATTGCATTTCTGGATTTTTTTTCACACATTTGTTAGTCTATGTCTTGCAATTCTGACTTTTTTTCTCGCAATTGCAAGTTTATATCCTGTATAACTGTTATAAAGTCTAATTCTGAAAGAAAAAAAAAGTCTGCTCACAATTCTGCCATTCTCTTACAACTGCAAGTTTATATCTAACAATTCTGGCTTCATAACTTGTAATTGCAAGAAAAAAGTCAGAAGTGCGAGATATAAATTTGCAATTGGGATTAAAAAGTCTGAATTTAGAGAAAGTTCCTATTACATTTTTATTTTTTTATTTTTTTAGTGGCTGAAACAAACTTCCATATATCTCTGACCCTTACAACTAGAAAAGGCTGTTTTTATTACCGCACCTTTAAGATTTCTAAATGCACAGTAAATTAAAAATCCATCAAAATATTAGCTGAATTTTAAGGCCGTTTTCAGAAATGTGATAGGAAATCCTTTAAAACTATAACAAACTAGGTTTTACATTCAAATCTATGCGAGCTACTGCTTTATTTCAAGTGCGAGTCCTCAAATGACGTTGCTCTTTAGTTGACTAATGCCTGCCGCCCTCGTCCAAGAGCTCTTACTCACTGCGGTTTGAACCAGTAGTTCTCTGCCTCAGTCTCTTAAGACTTTCTCGAAAGAAGCCTTACCATCTAGCCCTGAACTATAACAGCTGTTTCAGCTACCATTAAACATAACAAACATCTGATTCGTTGGATCAGGTGCATTAGAGGGAAAAAAAATGCATCAATGCATGGTGCAGTCTGCATCCCAGTTCACATAGTCTCCATCCTAAATAGTATGTGGCATCAGGATTAGTGTGTCCCAAATCATTGTAAACATTATGCCAAAGGTGCCAAGATGGCATACTGAATTTCCATACATTTTTGGCTAATATTACTCATGACCGCTTGTGCTATGTAATGGGAGCAGTTTAGACTTCCACGGCCTGTGTGTTTGTCATTCTCTGAATGTGTAGGGTAGGCTGTAGTAAATGTCAGTGCTCTAGAGTTGCTGGGAGGCCCGGCTCAGGTTTACCATGACTGTAATGTGTGCATGGGAGCGTAGAAGCTCAATTAGGGCTAATTGTGGCCTGAATCCAATCAGAACTGTGACTGAATGGACTGTCTGTGACTGTCAGCTGCTCTGCATTTTAATCTTTCTGGATCAAATACTCGGGCTTCAAAAAGGAGACATAGTGTACTTGTTCAGCTGAGCTGATATGTTATTGTGCTGTAATGTCTGTGAGTGTATGGGAAAGAGATTTCTGCAGAGCTCCGATAAAGTGGTTTGATGTTAATGATAAAAAGAGCTGTACTAAGCCATTTTAAGAGCTGCTGTGGTTAAATGTCACAGAGGAAGTTTACTAGTCTCATTTTATTGAGATGAACATCTCTGTATGTGTGAGATAAACTGAGTGCACTGGGTACACTCTTTTTCCTAACCAACTTTATTAAAAATATACTTCACATATATAATTAAATTACAATATACAATATGATATCCAATTATTAAAAAAAGAAGCCACAGCGATGGCTGAATGGATGGATAAAATAATAATTACATAAATTAAAGTCAATAAGTATCTACATAAATAAACATGAATTAAGTGCATCTTATATACATACACTGATAAATAAGTAAATAAATAAATGTTTTTCAATCAAAACATATTTTAAGCTACTTTTTATGCTTTGTATTTTTTTCTCATCTTCATTAGGAATATACATAATTTAATACAATACAATACAATATCCAATTATAAATAAAAGTGAAAATGTGACCAGGAAAAATAAATAAATATGAAGCAGCTAAATTAATATTAATCAGATAAATGAGTAAGTAAATGTTAATCAGATAAATATTAAATAGATAAGTATTTGTTTATTTATTAAACCCAAAAAAAAATTTTTTAAGAAATGTTATGCTTTAATATGACGTGCAGCACAGCAAATTTAAAGTCAGCTTCTTACGTTTGCTGCATGATTGCATCTTTGAATATCTCTGTTGGTTGCATGTTAGGTAAACCCATTCTAACATGCAAATGTTGTTTTTCAGTGTTTCAGGAGGCGAGCTCTTCGACTTCCTGGCTCAGAAGGAGTCGCTGAGTGAAGAGGAGGCCACAGAATTCATCAAACAGATACTCAGCGGAGTTCAGTACCTTCACTCCAAGAAAATTGCACATTTTGACCTGAAGGTACAAAACAAGTTTTGTCCACAGCGTTCTGAGAGATCCGGAGTCAGTCGTATAGCTTCCTATAAATGGCTTGGTTGTGGAGGCGAGAAACAGCTATAATGGTCGCCATGGCAACAGTTTAGCTCTTCCTCAAGCAGAGGTGAATTGGCCTTTTCTGAAGAACAATCGGGTCTGTTGCGTGGCAACACCTGAAACTTTGCATGACAAAATAGCTATTCACTTTTCTAAGTCCTGCCATTGTACTGTTTCTTGGGAATGCATACATGACCCTGTTTCTGTCAACCGTCTGGAAATTCCTTCCTTTCACTCTTTTCAGCTCATAAACAGCTTCCTCTCCTAATGACAGCTCTAACTAACCACTCTGCTGAACACCGTCCCATCATGGGCTGAGATCGTACGTGTGTTTTCACCCCATCTTCATGTTTTTCGTCCCGGCTGGCCCGGGTCCAGACATTCTAACACAAGGTTATCAGCGGCACATGATGAGACATGTCACCCACGCTGTTCTCTGCCATAATCTCCATCCTGTTTTTATAAGGGCTGCGTCTTCACAGTCGCCAGCACACGCTTGAACTCTACAAGGACAGCCGGAGACACTAAAAAGATATTACTTTAGCTACCAACTACTCTTGCTCCAGTTACCACACGCTAAATGCTATGTAAACAAAACGAACCATGCTGAAATAATTGGTAGCCTATTAGTCAGGACATAACAGTGACTAATTGAAGTATATCACTGGATATTCGCTTAGCATGAAGGCCTTTTAACACAAACACGAATGTTCGGAGCGGTTACATGATGTTCGGTATGTAATGTATTAATGATTTTTATTGAAGTGATTTAGTTTATCGTACTGAATATTCATCTTCATCTGTGAATAGGCTCACTCAGTGGTATTACCCAGACAGCACACGTACATCTGCAAGATGGCTGTTAAAGATTGCTTGATCTGGAAAGCATCTGCTTTGTACAATCATCTGACAGACATCTTTAAGATGTCAGTTTTACATACATTCTCAATCATAAACATCGGAAAGACATCTAATATACGTCTATTTGACATCTGATAGGAAACGTTCAATAGTCGTATTGCAGCTAAGCAAACACTAAAAAATATGTCTTGCAGATGTAAATGCAGACTTCAAATACACATCTCTGTGCTGTACGTGTGCTATCGGGGTACATTCATAACTATATTTCGCTTATTTCAATTAGCATTCCTAAAAGTAGCTAATTTAGCTAACAAGGATTTAGAAAGTAGCCAGTGACTAATTAGGTTACTGGATATTAGTGTAACATAACTCCCTCTCTTGCTCAAAACATATTCTAACTCCTATTTGAACAAAACTTGTCATTCTATGCTTACGAAAGAGTTATCAATAAAAAGTTATTTTAGCTAACAGCTAAATTTAGTGCTTTAGGAAGTAGCCAGCTCACTGGATATTAGCTTAGCTTAGCATAACCCACTCTCATATTCAAAATAACATATGCTAACTGATAACCTATGTAAACAACATGTCCTGCCTTACAAAAGAAAATATCTTTAATAGATTTAATATAGCCACTAATGAGGACTCTGCATGAGCTTCGACCTCCTGAGGACACAGCCTCCAAAATGAAACGCAGCTATGTCTAACACTCAGAAAGATATTAGCATAGCATAACTTTCTTGGTGAAAACTTATTTACTGATAGGTTGAGAAAATGCACCATATCATGCTCACAAAATAATTTTTTCCAGAAAGTAGCTAATTTAGCTATCAGCTGAATTCAGAAATTTTACAAGTATAGCCAGTAAATAGGTCACTAACATAGGCCTATATCTAGTTTTCTCGCCTTTCTTTTCACATTGATTAGGAGGCAAATCTGTACTTGTACATCCTAGACATGGCACAATTCCTATGGGAACAGTCCTCCTCCACACTTGAAGTCAGCTGGATGCCTCTTTTCACCTCTTGAGTATGTAGAGGCATTAATATGGGAACATAACAGGTGTTGAGTCCCACGCAACGTCCCTCAGAATTACATGAAACCTTCAGCCACTTCATCAGCATGCAAACTGCTGAGGTGGAGGTCAACGTTGATTAGCCAGACACATGACACATATGACAAGCAACATTTGCTGAGATGGACTTGAAAATAGAAATCTTTTATTTCCATCGCTGTTTTTATTGTCTTGAACAATACAAAAACGGTTTGCAAGGCTACAATGTGTTTTGTGAACTCAAAAGATGTTTCAGTTTCACTTTTTTCTCATTTTAGTTAGATTTTCCTCCTAATTTAGTCACATAGAACTGAAGTGTTTCCCACTTGATTGTAGAATTGAGTTTTTTCAGAACTACAGTATAGATCATGTTAATGTATAATACAGAACAAACAATATCCAGTTATAAAAATATCAAACATTCCATGGGGAAATTAAATTAAATTACATTTTTAATGAAATATCAGTCAAATAATTGGAAAATGAATCAGATAAACAAGTAAATAAATATGAAATTAACAGTTCTACATAATCATTTGAAATGATTAACCAAACATTAACCAATAAACAAGAATTGTGAATAATTAATGACCAGCTCAATACCGTCATACAGTGACACTCATAATGTCAATGGAAATGTAAGTTGTTTCAATTTTAATTGCTTATGGTTTTAATTGTAAATGTATTTGTTTTTTCAGCCTGAAAATATAATGCTGCTGGATAACAATATCCAACGTCCGCGGATTAAGCTTATCGACTTTGGTTTGGCACATAGGATCAAGGACGGAGTGGAGTTCAAAAACATTTTTGGGACTCCAGAATTTGTTGGTAAGTTCAACAGTTCACAATGTAAAATGCAAAGTAAGTGTCAGATGCTGAACATCTCTACCATCTTTGGACATCCCACAGGGTTGTTTTGAATAAAATGTAGCTGATGCCTCTAACCTGGTTTATTTTCAGCTCCAGAGATAGTCAACTATGAGCAGCTGGGATTAGAGGCTGACATGTGGTGAGAACTCTTAAGCACCTCACGCTTTGTACTTTACATACAGCAAGTGCCAGTACTCGACAATGGCTTAACCATGTGCTCTCTTCCGTTTCCTCCAGGAGCATCGGAGTCATCACATACATCCTGTGAGTGTGGATTCCTTCTTCTGTGACAGGACATCTAGACATTCACAGACATTCCACAGAATGATTGATAGATTCCATTGAGTTCCATACACCGGTCACATGCTGAACAAATGTATCGATGAAGCACACTGGTGAATAATGAATGAGAGGTTCTCATAATGGGACCCAATAACACCCATAATGCTACACCCATTGCCCACAAGTGAATATGATCAGGATTCTTTTATTATTCCTAATAATGTTCATTTCCATAAAGGGTGTAACATTATTTTTTATTAATGAGAGGAATATCTGATCACACCCAGGATACTCAGATTTGCTCAGTTTGTAGGGTGTTTTTGTTTAGATTAATAACTCTGACAATCATTTTGTAGAACTGAGATGATTTTCTCTCTTAACGTCTTTATTTGGAATATACATCTGCTAAATTTTAAATATAGTAGAATAAACAATATCCAATTATAAAATAGTTTAAAATGCCTTGTAATGCAGTCGTTTTTGGAATAGTTTACAGTTGCAATAGTTTTAAATGACACTGCCATTCAAACATTTGGGGTCATTGAGATTTTTAAAATGTTTCTGAAATACAGTGATTTATAATTAATGATTATATTCATAATTAAATATATAATGATTTTCTTTTTATTTAAATTAATTTTAAAATGTAATTAGTAAAAAGTATTATTAAATAAGTATCATTAAACAAATAACTAAGAATTATTAATAAATAAATATGTATTATTAAATAAAAACTGAATTAGTATTAATAAATAAATCAATATTGGGGAGATAAATTAATATGAATGACAGGTATTCAATTTGGAATTATCAGTTCACATGCTCATATATTCATTGAGAATTGTAAAGGTAAATAAATGTAGCAATAAAACATAAAAGTGAATAATGAGTGACAGATTGAGCCTTGGGCTGTCAGACAGCGGCACCCATACTGTTACACCCATTGCCAGTATGAACATAATTATGGCACTTAACAGCTGTCTGATACATGAACTACGGGAGCACGTGTTTGGATTCCACTGTCGGATCAGTTTCGGGAATTAATTAACAGGAATTTCCGATGTGCTTCCACACAGGTCAAGTATTTGTCTCTCTGTTTCAGATTAAGTGGGGCATCGCCGTTCCTGGGTGACTCCAAGCAGGAAACTCTTGCAAACATCTCAGCAGTGAACTTCGAATTTGATGAGGAGTTCTTCGGCAGCACCAGTGAACTGGCCAAAAGCTTCATCAGACAGCTGCTGGTGAAAGATACGAGGTGAGGGGTCAAATCAGCGTTCAGCCGAAAAGAGAAACAGCAGTGAAGGCTTCAGCAAGACTTGGCCTTTTGGGGGGGCCAAGTTTCTCTCAGTTTTCTTTGTCTTTTTATGTTTTGAAGTTGTTCTTTTGCATTTATAGTACCTTGCTTTGTGTTTGTTTTCTTTGCAGAAAGAGGCTTAAAATTCAAGACGCACTCAACCACCCCTGGATTAAGGTAACCACTTGGATTAAGTCAGAAACGTGCACAGTTGAAAACATGTTTATGTGACTTTTTTAAATGAATGCTTCTTACTGAAATTATAACATACACAAGTGTTGAACTTTACTCTGCTGGTTTGTACAGAATGAACTGACCTTGGGTTTTACACACATCAAGACATCACATATATGCCTCTCCCTACTCTACATGAATTATACAATTATAGGCAGAGTTCACCCAAAAGTGAACATTTTTTATCATTTACTCACCCTCGTGTGTTTCAGACTTGTATGACTTTCTTTATTTCTTCTGTCCCTGTTGATAAAACCAGCATAAGCTGGTTAGGTATGTTTTAAAGCATGGTAGCTGGTGTATAAGATGTTTAACAGCTGGTCATGAGCAGGAGCTAGTTGCTTAGGACCAGCAGAAACCAGCTTATAACCAGCACATGATCAGCTTAAACAAGCTCATAACAAGTTTGTAACCAGTTCAGGATGAGCTTAAACCAGTTCATGACCAACTAAGGACCATCTTAAACCAGCATACACTGTTATTTTCAACAGGGGTGGAAAACAGATTAATATATTTAAGAATATATTTAAGAAGTGTTTTATTTTTGTCCATACAGTGGGGTCCAGTGTTGTCTTGGACCCTGTTAACTTTCATTTAAATGGAAAAAACAGTTGAAACATCCCTAAAAAGACTTTAAAATCTCTTAAAACGACACAAGGGTGAGTAAATGATGCCAAAAGTATCATTCTTGGGTGAACTATCCCAAATCCAAACAGCAAATCCTGGTATTACCTTGTTGGCCAACTACTAGATGCATGTATGCATGCAAGTCTTCATCATGGAAGCAATCGCATGTTGATAAATAATTTTAATCGACGACTGAATCCTGTGTGTACCATGCTGTCCTCCTCATCCTAACATCCCGAGACCAGCATTAACTCCTCCTGCCTGGATCTGCTGCTTACCTGTGCAAGAGTTGAGTGCTTTATCATCCTGGTGAAAAAGCGAACTATCTTCTTACTCGTTCTCCCTCCTAATTTCTCTATGCGAAGACCCACGAACAGCCAGAGGACAACAGCGCCACCGTAGAGGTGCAAACAAAAGTGGAATCGCAGCAGCTGAAGACCAAACGCCTGAAAGAGTACACCATTCAATCCCACTCCAGCATGCCACCCAACAACACCTATGTCAACTTTGAGCGTTACGCCAACGTTCTGGAGGACATCTCGTTGGTGGAAATGGGTCTCGAAAAAGTGACTCAGAAGCGTGAATCCCTTCAGGATGATGTTGAGGCTCTTCTCTCCATCTACACTGAGAAGGAAGCTTGGTATAAAGAGGAAAGCGAAAGCATTCGGCAGGAGCTCTCGCAGGTGCGCTACAAGTTTCGTAAAGCGGAGGTGTTGAGGAAAGGCCTCCAGGAGGACTTGAGGACAACCGACGCCAGCTTAGCCAGCATTGACAGTCGCTACCTGACTAGAGAAGCCCACCTGAGCTCCCTCAGACAGGAGCTGAACGCAGAACTCAGATGGTTGCAGGAGGTTATGGGGTCACTAAACGGAGAGGCTGGGAACAAGGGGTTCGGATCCATTTCAGCTCTGAACAATGAAGTGAACGAGGCCCTGAAGGAGCTGCTGAGCAGGGCCTGTGGTGGTGATCTACATCCTCAAGCGCAGCCAGACATCTAGAGTCTAGCTAGTGGAGATTAGACTGCAGTTGTAATACAATGAATTAGAAGCAGAATGTGAATTCAGAGGAATAGCTGATCAAGTAGCAATGTTAACCACTGTAAAAACAAACAAAAAAACTATTTAAAAGAATATTTCACCCATTTACTCATGCTCATGTCATTCCAAGCCTGTATAGGAAACAAAAGAAGATATTTTGAGAAATGCCAGTGTTTTATTGTCCAGTTGTAACAAAGAATAGTTGGTTACGAACATTCTTCAAAATATCTTCTTTTGTGTTCTACAGAAGAAAGAAAGCCTTACAGGTATAAAATGGCATGAGGGTAAGTAAGTAATGACAGAATTTTCATTTTTTGGATGAACTTTACTGAAAGCCTAAATAATATTCATAAGCTAGGCTGATAAGGTTAAAAATGCCTATGGCCTTGGCGCCAATAGCCTCCTGGGCAGCTCGCCAACATATAACGCTGCTGCGCTTATCCTGAGTTCGAGTCCCAGGTTGCAGACCTTTCTCCCTCCTACTTTGCTTTTTGTCTCATATACTGTCCCTATCCTAATAAAGGCAAAAAAAGCCAACAATAAATCTTTAACAAAAATGCCTATGGCAGCTATTATAACTGTGGATGAAATGTCTGGTCTACTTTAAGGAGTTCATCAATGCACTTTTATATTTTAAGAGTATAGTTTTTGTGAAAAGAGAAAAGAAAAAAATAGAAAAAAAATAAATAAATAATGAAAAAAGTGATTTAAGACAAAGCAGTATTTGTTTAGGCAGTGAAGTAGAAGAATATGCAAGCAGCATGTCCAAATAATACACCAAACATTTCTACCTTATTAATATTTATGAGCCAAGCTAATAAGGTTTATATCCCAACACTTAAATTATTGTTTAAAGATTATTACCTCAACAGAACATTAGTTTGAGACACTTTTAAATTAGCTGTACCTGCAAAAGTCAGAGTTTAACATTGTGTTGTTTATTTGTAACTTGTTTTGTATATACTTTATACCAGAATAATTTGATTATGCACATGCTGGTGTTCTACAGCATTCTTTTGCATTCACCATATTCATCAGTATGGTTGTTCTTGTCAGTGTTTCTTTCATTTCTGGTCGAATACTGACCAAACATCTACAAGACATTCTTTCTTTGAACAGTAATAGTGACAAGTTGAAATGATGTCAGCCTTTATGATTTCATTCCATCTTTATGCATGGGTTGTTTTTCTTTTGTTTACAGACGCCATAAATATGATTTTTGCCATAAATTGTAACTTTCTTTCTTTCTTTTTTTCCCTTTCTTATGAGCAGTTTAAAACTTCTTTAATTTATTTGTGAATGTACCTATTTAAAGCACTACATGCTCATTGCCAGTTTTAATTGAACTTTTCTTTCTTGCACATGTAATTTAGTGTATATTCCTGTTACTTTAATTTTTTGACTTTAAAAAAGTCATATTTGTTATGTGTGTATTGATTTGTGAACATCAGCACTTGGACGTTTTCTTTTGCACGTCATGCCAGCATGCTGCTTGATGTAAACAGTGATGTTATTTCTTTCCATACTTAATAAAGCACTGGAATGATGATTACAGTACAGACCTCACACTGATCATTAGTCCTGCAGCTGGATGTGGTGCATTGTGGGATGGAAAGAGATGAACTATACTCAGTCCCTCAGGGGTGTATGTTTCTTGGAAACTTGTGCAATTATGTGTTAAGGCATCACTTTTATTATTGCTCATACTTAGAACTAGGACTCTATTGTGAACACTGTCTGTGCTACAGATATGATACCTCAAATCATGTGGTTTATTGAGGAAAGGCGTGCTATTCATTTTATAAACAATCAGACTTAAGATTTTTCACCTGGTGGTTGATAAACTGGGGAAATCCAAAGACTTGTACTCACCGGTTATGACATTGTGATTGTTTTTCCTTTAGCCCGTAAACCCCAGACAAGCCCTGGTGCGACGCCAGTCTGTGGTGAACATTGAGAACTTCAGGAGACAATATGCCCGGAGGAGGTGGCAGGTAGGACTCGTTCATCGCTTTGCATCAAAATGCTAAATGCCTATGGAAATAGTGCTTTATGTGTCCCCGGTGAATTCTTACAGATCATTTTAATATGTTTTCCTGCACTTTCTGTTCAACTCTGTTGGGACATGGGGAGTGGGACTGTGGCTTTATTGAGGTTTCTCTTATGGTAGCATTTTTGGATGCAAACAAGAATACTGACTCTATATATGGCCTGACGTAACGATATTTTCTAGCTAAAGCTGTTATTAGGCATTTTTCCATTCTGCCCTGTAGTGCTTAGCCCTTAGAATTTAACAGGGTTGACAGAAATGTTATTTGAGGGTTTTTTTCCAACTTAATGTGTGAATTTATTTATAAGACACATGGAAACTGTGATGCTACTACAATTTACTCATGTATTTGATAAAATTATAATCATATGCATTTCAGTCTTACTATGACGGGGTTGAAATAATGTGGCATTTTAGGGTCATTTTTTTAGGGTATTTTTATTTATTTATTGTTTAAATAAGTCTGTTTTGCTCACCAAGACTGTATTTACAGTAACATTGTGAAATATTATTACAGTTTAAAATACCTGTTTCCCATTTTAGTATATTTTAAAATGTAATTTGACGTGAAGCTGGATTTTCAGCATCATCACTCTAGTCTTCAGTGTCACATGATCCTTTGGAAATCATTCTAATATGTTGATTTGCTGCTCAAAAACAAAACCATTTATTTTCACTGATGAAAATAATTGTGCTGCTTAATATTTTTGTAGAATGCATGACATTTTTCATGATTCTTTGATTATCAAAGAACTGCATTTATTTGAAATAGAATTTTTTGTAACATTATAAATGTCCTTACTTTCAATTTAGTTTTTTTTTTTTTTTTGTAAAAATTTTACTGACCTTAGAATTTTGAACCTTTGTTATGTTTGATCTAAAAGTTCCAAAATTAAGCTTTCTCCCTGCATTCCAATAGCTTTCTTTCAGAATCGTGGCCCTCTGCAACCACTTGACACGCATGATGAAGAAAGGTCACACTAAAACACAGGTATTTCATGGACCCTGCTCAAATTATACTCATCAAATAATATGACCAGTTAAACCATTAGAGTGCTTCTGATGTCTTACCCCAGATTCTGACATGTTGGTATATCGGTCGAATCCCATTTCAGTAGTGCATCTCAATATCGTTTACAGGACAAACCCAAGATGGGCTACGTAGGTCGAACAGTGGCTATGTTCGAAAGAGAGTGCGAGAGCGATCAAGAGGAGGAGGGGGTGCCGAGGAGACCTCGAACCAGGAAGAGAAGTAGCACTTCTTGAAACTTCCTGCTGCTCCTCCGACCGTCCACAATATAAACATCCCAGCCGCATGCTGGTTTTGAGGTGAACCAGCGGCGTGTTTGCCGTTTCTAAACGCACACAAGCTGAGTTGTTTTAGTAAGCATGTTGAGGTCTGAATGTGGCTTGTTTGTCCTCGTAGAGATGTAATTATTATTCGTCAGCATGTCTGTAAACAGGATGTTGCAAAAAGTGGCAAATATAGAAAGAAAACATTTGTTCATGTTGTTTAAAGCCATGTGTAAATGTATTAATGTACATAATGGGACAAGGAAGAGTTTACTGGATATATTACGTAAAGTTTACTTGTATAATGTTAAAATATGTATGTTTAATGTCTTTGCGCCACTTTGCCTTGAGCCTTCGCGGTGTAATATGTGCCGCAACATATTTGCATTCCTTTATTGAAATGTCTTCAGATTTTATTGCCTTTCAAAAGTGCATGAGTGATATAGCCAACTTCATTATTCTGTATGATATTTGTTAATTTTATGTTTATTGTTTTATTGCGCAGATTTTTGTCTCAAGGTGCAGTCACATTTACTGTTGTTTGGCGAAAGATTTTCAGATTCTCACGCAAATGAAGTAAGCTGCTTGGTTTGAAAATGACTTGAGCTTATGTCGCTACTATTGACAGTTCACAATAGACTTGCGAAATCTCACTACTGTGATCAGGAATTTTGTGCGCGTGTGAAAGATTCCCTCCATCGGGTTCAAGTTCACTGCAGTGATCAACCGAGAACTGCTGGGTTTGAGAGTGATTTTTAAGTGAAAATTTTCACTAATGTGACTGCACCTTTTTAAATTTGCATTTGACGAAGCAAGTCAGTGCAAAAGGGGCTGGATTTGAAATCCAGTGTTATACTCTGTGTGTTTGCCCTTAAGTGTTTAAAATAAGGTCATTTATCAAGACTGAAAATGACTTGTAAAGCTCTTAAGATATTAATAATGTATAAGATGCCATTCATTTTGATTTCAAAAATGTATGTTTATTGAAATCAGGGCAGATATAATGCTACATCATTGTTTTTTTTTGTTTGTTTGTTTTTTTGCATTGAAAAGTCCAACCCTCTGTCAGGAAAGGACAAGCAGGAACTGTTGGATTGTGAAATGAAACTTTGTATCATTGGGACATTATGGTAGGCCTACATGAGCTGTTTCAGGACTGTGCCACCTATTGGTCAAAATCTAAAGAAAATCACAGTTGCTTCAATGTACAGTGAATTGTTTGTAATACAGTGCCTTGAGCCGGAATGTGATTGTTAGTATGCTTTACCATCAGAAGAGGTTGTTTTCTGTATGAATGTATTCTGTACAATAGGCTTATAAATGAGAGGGCTCAAAAGTTCTCATTTTATTTCATTAAAACATTGTTAGGGGAAAAAACTCAGTAATGTTCTTTCTCCTAAAGTATTAAACCTTAATCGATTTTTAAACCATTTTGCAGTGCATATTTATACATTACATACATGTGTTTAAATGTATTTGTTTATGTGTATGAAATGTTAATTTACAATTACATCACTCCCTGTGCAGCAGTCACATGATTGCATGTGTTCAGGGACAAAACAGTGTTGTTTACCAGTATAAATCTGCAGGATTTATACCAGAAGTGGAAAGTAATCAGAAAATGTGTCTCAAGAAAAAAATCCCTTATATCCATTTATTTTATACTCTTGATATGACACTGTACTTGTGTTGTTCACACTTAATGTGAAATGAAAAAAAGCTTACTAAGAATAAAAAAATGCCCCTTTTGTACAAGTATAGAAGTAATAAATTATTAATATATTTATTGATGTTCTTGTTTGGTTATTCATGTTCCACTAATAAGGTCAGGAAATTGTAATTTAATAAGAATTTCATTAAATCTTCATGAGGTGCATCCTGGGATGCTTTTTAAAAGAGTACTGACAGAGTTCATGTGTGCTGACTAGATATTCTTAGTCATTATATTAATAAGAAGAATAACAATCTCTAAAATATTAGTAAATGTATAATATTGTAAATGTTAAAGTAATCCTTACATTAATACCTTAATACATTAATTATTACCTAATAATTGTACAATATATATTTAGTTAATTTATTAATAACCTTAACTATAATAATAATATCTTAAATATTAAATGTTTCATTCATACACTTAAAATAATTTATTAATAATAATATACTTTTTTGTAAAGGATATATGTTTTTCTACACTTTTTTTTTTTTTTAAGTTTCATTTTTAAGATTGTGCAACAAAAATTTCTGTTAAATATGTAAAAACGTTTGACTGGTATTGTACATGAAATGATGGGTTAGTCAGCTAATCATTCATAGTCACAATCAGTCTGTTGGTGAGAGAATTTTGTCAGTGCCTCACAACAGCAGTGTTCTTTGGGCTCAATTAGGCTGGATGCAGTTGTGGGTAAAACTTGACCTAAATTAAATAAACTGCCATTAGAGAAGTAGGCCAGTGGTAATGTAAAAGGTATCAGGTGGAAGAAGTGAACCAGGTTTTATTTTTTATATATTTCTTTTTTATCTCACCTGCCTAATCAGGCTGGACAGAGAAAGGAGTAGCTACTCTAGAAACTGAATAAGTGTTTCTTTATTCTTGCCTGGCTATTTATGTGATGAATGATTTTGTTACGTGTTGCAATGGATTTTCGCTCATTTCACTCCTAATAATGAGCTGAATTTTGCCAAGTGTGTCAACAGTGTTCCATTTCAGACCATTGCCCTACATATTAAGTAATCCTTCATTATCCCATCCAATTTGTCCTGGTAATGTACCATTATGCCCAGCCAACATGTTATTCAATGAGATTCCAGAAGTTGTAAACATCATAACGTCATTAAAATCAATAATGACTCACATTGGGTTGGTGTCTTTTGTTTCATTGGATATACTGATTGGGCTCTTGCCTGAAGAATTTATTGTCTTTTTTATATGATAAGAGCTTTGGGGTGGAGCCCTTCTTCATTGTAAGTGTGTCATTTTGAGTTTCATTCAGACATTTCAACAATGATTCTTGAGGCTAGTTTTAAGAACGCCCTTGGTACGCATGCATACATTTCCACATAACTGCTGAAATCTGTTACTTTCCCACAAACTTTGGGCTGCTTTTTGGCCTCCAACTTATCAGATTTCTGTTGAATTATGGAAGAAATCAGAAATTATGGTGATATCTCACTAGCTTATCTTAGATCTGCTTCCAGTGTGCTATTTTAAACAACGATGGCATCATTAAAGCAACTATTTACTGGCCTCGGATCAGTTTACTGATAACCTATATCTGGTAACTGATAGTTGTTATTTCTTATAAACAAAAGATAATTTGCAGTTGCTGGAATGTTGCTGTAAGCTTAAGCTGGGCAGCTCATGATTTCATTGCTTCTGTGAAAATTTTAACATATGATAGTTTTTTTTTTTTCTGCCCTAGGCCATGGCATATTGTCTTTAGCAAATCTATGATCCTAAAACTATGAGTTATTGTTTACATAACTTGTACATATTTCCACCAATCATTTGCATGTGACCTTGTATATCTAGATCAAACACACTTAAAAGGGCCTTTGCGTTTAGAAAACATCATAAATTATATTTCCATTCAAACACAGTAAAATCTTGCTAACTAACTGTGAAATTAGGCTGTGCTAACCTACCGTCTGAAGTGAAATGTTAGCCAAGATCAACAAAAGTCAAATTGCCTTAGGCCCATACAAATAATTATACAAATGTTATATAACTTATGAGCTCTCAATAAACGCTCAGTTGTCACTAAAGTGATTCATAAAATGAGGTAAGTCACGAAACAATTTCGTTGTACAGCTGTACAATGACAATAAAAAAGCTATTCTATTCTATTCTATTCTATTCTATTCTATTCTATTCTATTCTATTCTATTCTATTCTATCATAACCAAACATAAGCACACACCAGAAGTTTGATAATTGTAATAACAGTGCCACCTTGTGGTTAGACATTGTAACTCCCATATTTCAGTACACTGACGCTTGAGTACTAGGACAAAAATAAAAAGATTACACCAAATACTCCTTGCATTTTCTAAAAAAATATGTATTTTTGTCTTGGCCTCTCACTCAAACACTGGTAGATAGTGTCACATGTATATTATATTATATTATAGCAATCTTCTATGAATGCATTAATTAATTAATACAGTAGATACTGGTTTCTAACTGATTTTCAGTTCCTATTGGTGGTTTTATCAAAACTGTTTGTTTGTAAGCTATATAGCCTATTTATTTTTGTTCTCTTAAGTTTAATATATATATTTTATATCTAGCTTATAAAATGTGATTAATGATGTGAAGATAGTTGGTAGACTAGGCCACTTAGTGATAATGTATGACATAATTTTGACCAAATAAGAAAGAAATCAAATATTCATGCTAAAAACTTCTAGTAAAGAGGCACATATCAATATATATTAGCTCGTTTTGAAAATAAATGTCCATCTTGGGGGGAAAGTCCCTGTGCCGAAGACATTCTGATCAATAACTTCTCACTGAAACCATTACAAATGTCTCCCTCTGTTGGCCAAAACAGGAGGCGCGTGATTAAATCACTGAGGGGTTTCCCGCCATTCTTAAAAGCGCGAATCTCTGCAGCTCACGAGACTAGCGGGTTTCCACGGGGATATTCATCGTGAGAGACGACTTCAGCTTTTAAAACTATAGCGGTATTACTACACAGGTAATTTAACATTGGCAAGTGGTTTAAAAAATTAACAGCAAAACAGCCGTGGTATGTTTATATTTTGCTAAAGTGAAGATTTCGAGTCCCAAGCATGAAATGTGAGGTGTTTGTTAAAGATTTCACAGGTGCCTCACGTTCTCCTTACCCAAAACCTTTGTATTCAGCCCAGAAAAGACTAATTATTTTGATTATTTTACTATGTATTTATGGAAAGGTGACATTTTTAAGGATGTAGAGTGTAAGGGAATTCATTAACCATAAGTTCATATAGAGAACATTATGCATGGAGTGCCTTACAGGTAAGCTGTTGATCAGAAATGTTCATTTCAAACCAGGCAACAACAAAATCAAACGGAACAGAGGGTTTATATAAGAACAGAACATGGGGAGCCACTCATATGTACAACAGGATCTCTGGGAAACACTTGTGCGATCCAGATCTTGTTGGGCCATGCTGCAAACTCTTACCATCTGGACGTGGGCAGCATGCTAGTAAGCAAATGTTACATTTGGATAGCATTGAAATCCCACCGATGTACTGAACAGCCAGTTCTGACAAATGCTAAACAAATGATCCTATTTCATATTTGTTTGTGATTAGTGAGTCCATTCAAATAGACCACATATATATTGTTTAATACAGTATGCCATATATGTTATAAGGTAAACAGATTTCTGAAAACAGGGCATATTTTATTCTAGGTCCGACTATTAAGTGGTTGAACATCATGAGTTTGATATCTTCATCTACATTTAACGTGTTAGATTGAAATTGATATGAATTGATATATTGAGTGCCACTGAAATATATGAAGATGAGGAGCTGCTTGTTATTAATCATGCATGACATCCTTTGGCTCAGTGTGTGTGATCATTAAGTTGGTTTCTGGTCAGATGACGGCATTGAGGAGATGAGTTCCTGGAGGGCCCTCTCCATTATTCATTCAGGACTCGTGTGTGTATCCTATTCTTAGAATAGATGCTTAATGGACATGTCCGCTCAGGTCGCTCTGTTCCCTACCTGTTAATGCGTCACGTATTGGTGGGCTAAATGATCGGTTTTGTTAGCCTTGTACTGGCTCAAACAGGGATTTAGATTAGCTGAAAAATAAAATTAATTTGCCCAGAAAGCATCAAGCTACAGCCTACTTTATTGATAAACAACTCCTGGACAAATTTTACAGAGGCTCAGTCTCTAACACTGCTGTCTTCCATTCCTAATCGTATTAGATTAAAATTATTGACCTAGCTGGAAAAGTGATTAATTGGTTTCTCAATAGCATTGATTTAGGGTTCTTGCTCTGGCAGAAATGGGCAGGAAGGCATATCTAGGGCATTAGATCTCTGGGGGACCATTAGGCCTTTTGGTTTTATCTGGGTTAAAGACATGACTGTGAATCTTAGGCCGGAGTGGTGAAGACACTAAGACATGCCCTAGAAAGGTAAAACGGCCAATGTTTGCTTCCAGTAGTGAGCTCTCGTTCACTTTAAAAAATATTTTTTTGTAAATAAGATTATCAGAGTATGCTTTTCAAAAAAAAAAAACTATTTCAGTTTTGTCATTTACTTGCAGTTTCTTCATAATTATTTGTGAAATATAATAGCAAATTTTGAGAAAAAATAATTAGAGAAACGGCACGTAACACTGAATAAAATGTAATAGTTATATGTTCAAAGTAAATCCAACATTTTTTTTTTTCCTTAATATCTATTAAATGTAATCTTACCTATTTTTAATACTATAAGTTATAATGTCTGGATGCCAGAATTTACCTGCAACAATTGATTTTAGGTTTTTATTGTTTTATATTAAAGGGATAGTTCACCCAAAAATGAAAATTCTGTTATTAATTACTCACCCTCATGTTGTTCCAAACCTGTAAGTTCATCTTGGAACACAGAAATTATATTTATAAATATATAAAGATTATAAAGATATTTTTGATGAAATTCGAGAGCTTTCTGACCCTGCATAGACAGCAATGCAACTGAAATATGGTAAGAACAACGTCAAAATAGTTAAAATAGTAAAAAATGAAAAAATAAAATCTGTCAGTTACGTTGCTGTCTATGCAGGGTCAGGATGCTCTTGAATTTCATCAAAAATATTTTAATTTGTGTTTTGAAGATGAATGAAAGCCTTACGGGTTTGGAACGACATGAGGTTGACTAATTAATGACAGAATTGTCATTTTTGGATTAACTATCCCTTTAAATGCACATAGACAAAAAGTATAAAATTTAGTATTAGCTGTTTATTAGTTATCAGCCATAAAGTTGAAATAATCCCCAAAATATAATTATTTAATGCCAGATGTATGTTTTTGTGACATGTTTATCAGTGATAGCTGTAGCTAATACCATATAGGTAACCCCTTGATATTCAGATCTTTTGGGAAATAATAGGAGGAACACACACAGTTGTTTTTCTCCCTGAGAGCATCATACTTCCAGACACACAACTTCAGTCCAATCAGGATATTCCCACGAGGGAGGAAGAGCTAAATTTGTATAAATAACTACGGGTAAGCCTTCTCAACCCAGTCCTGTCCACACTCAGGCTTTTTTGGGAGAAGGCTTTGTGTCTTTGAGACGACTGACATGGGCTGTGCTGATGTCATTGGGCAAGAGTTGTTGGTTGTGTAGTCTGTTAATTGATCTCCGGTGACATTCAGTACTTTGAACACATCCAACTCATGCATAAAAAGCACCATGACTAGATAATTAAAAATCCAAGTCCTTAAAAAAAATCTTCTCTATTTAACTGGAAAGATACAAATCTCATATAATAAAAATGAATCATGTGAAGTCATAAATTATTATCAAAAGACTTTCAAATGAGGATTTGAGCCATTCACAATGAGGCTGCATTTGATAGACCTTTCTGCAAAGAGAAAATGTCCCCTTTTGAAGTCTCGTGGATGAACTCTTGTGCCAGTATTTTCATTCTCTTTCATTCTCTTTGCACATCAATGGATTGATCTTTGGATCAGAGCCCATTATAAACACACTGACGTCACAACTGACTTCAAAACCATCTTTAAAAAGGTTGCTATTTCATAGAATCCCAATTCAATATGCAGAGACGTCTCTTCTATGCCATTAGGAGGTGGATTTGTTGCCCAAATGTTAACAGTATAGATCTGTAGCCCTACACATCGCTCCTATTGGTTAGATATCCCAACCATCCCAACCCAGCAACCTATAGTGTGAGTTTGGGGCAGAGCTAATTGTTTGTTTGACCAATTATAGATGAAAACAGATGCAACTAACACTTCTACATTTATGAAAATATTGACCTATAATGAATTTGCCTAATTTATTCTTAAAGTGCTTATTAGCTAACATTATAGGTAATTATTATCAACTCAACTTCTATAGCTATTTAGTCGGTAAATGTTATACATTTATACAACCCATTTCTACAAACTATAATTAAAATACCACATAGAAAAATGACTATATTATTAGTCATGCTTCCAATTACTTTGGCTCATACATATGAATTTCTGAAAAGATGATTCAAGCAAGCATGACTTACATTTATAAATTAATAAATATATTATTATTAAAAATGTAAACAATTAAAATCGTGTTGTTTAAATGTTTATATTAAAAAAATAAAAACAATAATTAATAAAAGCTATTAAAGTACTATCATACTTGTATGTACTTTAACAAAACTTTACTGTAAGGAAAAAAAACAGAAGTATAAAAACGTTAAGTGTAATTTTCTGCCAAGAAACTGACCTTTACATTTATGGACCATAAACCATACAACATAACACCACACAGTGCAATGCATAATTTCAAATACAGGTAAAACACCTGTGAAAAATCAGCATGAAAAATCACATCATATTAACACATGCATTATGTTTTTAGAGTTTAATAGAACATCAGGTACTACTGTGCAGGTAACAGTAGCAGAATCATATGAAAAGAAATAGGGAGCAGTTATTATGTTCTGATGGCAAGGTTTGATCATTACAATGGCGATGGTTATTTTTGTATCTGATGGTTCAGTAATTTAGAGCCCCTCTGTGACAAATGAGATCATTATCTCTGTGGTTGGGATGAATCACCTGTTGAATTACTTAACAAGTTAATGAGCAATTTTCTGAGTGCGTGGGCATGATGCTTCTCGCCCCACAGATATGAGAACAAATAGGAGTTATTACACAATGAATGGTTGATGTTCAGAAAGGACAAATGGGTTCAATGGCTAGTTTTTTTTTATTATTATTATTGTCAATTATGGGGTCACTTATACTGTCAGTAATCATAAACAGTGGGCAGGAAAGATGACTGAAATCTATCTATCATAATGGTATGATTAATTTCATGAGAATAGTATATATCACAATTTTGCTGCAAATTCAATGTAAAAAAAAAAAAAAAAACGTGAAAACAGTGTGCCCACAGTCCTGCCCACTAATAGCAACAGAAATGTATCTACCATGGCATAAACACTTTAGCAGTAAATCCTGACCAGTTTACAAATGGTTTAAACCATCATACTGCTTCTTTTTCCATAAGTTTTCTTTGATGTGGATTGATATACGAGCTTTGGGCTTGTCCTCTGGCATAAAACCCAGCAGTCTTGACTTTAGGTCCTGTGGTCTTTCTAAAGTCAGAGTATCAATTTTAATATTACTTTTGGCTCCAACTCTATGTTAAATGATGACTTTCACATATTCTTATGAATGAGTAGAGCTTTTCCCGTCTCCCCTGCTGAAATATAAATGCAACTGTAGTTACTTAAATGGATGACTGGCCAAAGCCAATGAGCTGCACTGTTGTTAAATAGCAGAGGGAATCTATTCTAAGACTTTCCACTAAAAACAAGGCACAAAAGACACAAGTGAACTTGCCTCGTTTTGCTTTATGTTTCCTCTGGTGGTCAAAGAATGTGTGTCTTGTATCTTACAGTATCTGTATTTCGGACTTCAGAGGTGCAGTGGCCTTTACTGAAGTTCCATCTAATTTATTGGTGTTCCTGTGGTGATGTGAATATCAAATGAGCAATTGCAACTGACCTTCCTCCTGAAAACTCTGTCATCTTTCAAAATTTAGTGTGTTTTTCTTTTTGCCAACTGGCGTCAACATTTGACTTACAATGCCCGGTTTATGCAAACCTCTGAACTTGAGCATATCGTTCTTCCTCCTATTTAAATGAACTTCCCCCTTTTTACTTAGTTTGGACTAAATGTGTATGGAAATAGCAAAACAGAACGAGACCACATCCCTCACATGACAGAAACTGAATCCATCTGGGCTGGACCAGACCTCCCCACCTCCCACTGTTAATCTGGCTTCGACATCTTGTGACCACTGTGTGATACCACTGAGGCTAACGGTCAAACAGTATTGGCCTTTTACAGTTTTGATCCATTTTAATTGCCAAGACCTTCAGCTTAGTCAGTTAGCATTTGATAACACTACACCAAATTTGGCCGAGTACAAATGGTAGATCCTCAAGAACAGGGAAAGCGTGCCAGTTTAATTAATTTCAGTGTTTCATCAAAATCCTTAAAATTAATCTTACCCTGGTGGAACATAGTCTTTCCACACTCAGCATGCACAAATCACCTCAAAAGCTTACAAGCCAATATTTATGCCCATTCACACTGAGGTGCCTTCAGTGATACAACAAAGGCCTGGGAAACAATTTTAAAACCACAGAATCTTTTCATGTAAAAACAGGTGGAAATTACCATACCCTATTAAATAGTCCATTATATACATTAATATTATTGAAGTCACTATCACTGTGTCATACATCCCTATTACTCATGTTTATACTTACATTTGACTTCCTTGAAAGTCTCTGAAGAACAAGCAACACACTCATTTAGTTTCTATAATACATTTACATTTACATTTAGCAGACGCTTTTATCCAAAGCAACTTACAAATGAGGACAATGGAAGCAATCAAAATCAAGAAAAGAGCAATGATATATAAGTGCTATAACAAGTCTCAGTTAGCTTAAATGCAGTACACGTAGCAAGGGCTTTTAAATAATATAATAAATAAAAAGAACAGATAGAATAGAAAAAGAATAGCGCAAGCTAATGTTACAGGTCTTTTTTTTTTTGCTTTTGATAATTGTATAATAAATAAAAAGAAAACCGATTGAATACAAAAAGATTAGAAAGCTAGTTAGATTTTTTTTTTTTAAGAATAGAATTAGAATAGTGAGTGCTAGAGGGTCAAATAAAGATTGAAGAGATGTGTTTTAAGCCGATTCTTGAAGATGGCTAAGAACTCAGCTGCTCGGATTGAGTTGGGCAGGGCATTCCTGCAGTATTCCTGCATACTTATAATAACTAATAGTAGTAGTATTAGTGTTAATAATAAATACAGTAGTACTAAGTAATAGTAAGTAATCAAAATAATTCATCAAGGTTGGCAAAAATAGTTGGCTTGCACAGACAAAGCAGCCCACAGTTATACAGTTCTTGCCAAGAGGAAGTGACTTCTTGTGGTTGTACGGATGTATTCCCAAGACCATTTCTGTCATCTTCATAAACTATTGCAGACCAGATAATAAGACTACTGTACCTGTACCTGTGTATTAGTAGCACTGTTTTTCTTCTAACATTATTAATACCTCAAATCTTGAGACTAAGTTAACCACTACATGACCTGGCACATGAATCACGTCTTAGCAGTCAAAATGGTTAGGGTCATTGCTATTTGGGTAACTTCCACTCAGTCTTCTTAGTAAAAGAGAAGTGTAATTTGTTAATCTGCTCACAGAAAATTTGCACTTCTCTTTACAAATGTTCAGTGGACTGGATACCAAAATGAACCCTCTTCCCAGTATACAATGAGAAAAGAGAGTGCCATTGCTCAATGCGCATGGTTGATTGTATAAGTGTCCGACTTTAATTTTCTGCACAGCAGGGAAATGGAAAGAAGGGGGATCAAGAAGGAGGACATCTGAATTACTCACTGTCCAGAAAAACATTTGCTTTTCTATTCTCCAGAGGATGTGGGTTTTATTCTGCATTTCTCCATTCCCCGTTCAACCTTCTCCTTCCCAGAAACTGCAGAGTGGTTAATCACCCGAGACCAATCCCGTATTATTCAATATTCTCTGACAGCTAATAGATTCAGTTTTTAAGGTCAAGTTGTGATTTAGCGAAAGCTATATTTCAGATCTGCTTCATAGGTTAGCCTTTTTTGGGAGGGTTGTTTTTAGAGTGACTTGAAGCCTTTGGTGGCTTTGATATTTGAATAGACATCTTCATATAAGAATGTCAATGAGTGTAGCAAACAAAAAGGTCTGTGATCAACTGTCTCCTGGTGCAATATCAAAGCCATACTGAAAACAATGCACACAAGGGCTGCCAAATTAGATGTGGTGTAACATTATTAATCCTTGAGAAATATGTCAGACTTGCATAGCATTCAGTTTTTATGCCATTGACGGAATATATTAATATATAGAAAAACAAATCCATTAATCTATCTCTAAAACCCTCATATTTTATAAATACTCTACATTCTGCTTTATTTCAGCTACCCTGCTGTCAAGATATTAGCATGGTCCAATTAAAAAACCCTTAACAGAAGACTATTATGTATGTGATCAGGTGAAACACAAAATTCTTTAAGACAAATGGAATACAGCAAACAAATATAACCACATTTATTTCAGAAAGTATAAAATATTACACTATAAAGGCCACTTTGCAAGGGTAAATTAACAACTTTTCTAAATATGTACACAGTTAATACCTTTTCCCTCTTAGATATTGTCAAGCTCTGTGGCAAACCGAAATGTCATTGTGCCACATGACCACAGGAAGTAGTTGGCAAGAGTTTCAAATAATTTAATTGTTGATAGCAGAAAATGAATGGCAGGAGTTTTGAAGGTTCCTGATTTTCTTTTTGTACATCCTTCAGAGGCATCAGGTATTCTGGATAGTTCACGCTCTCCCTTCAAAACCAGTGAAGAGGCACAGTTTGACATCGAATTGACAGGCACTATATGCCCTTGAACTGGGAGGCTTAAAAAAAAAAAAAAAAAGCGAAAATTTGCAGTTCACATTCTTTACAATGGCACCAGTCAAGCCTCCAGAGCTTTCTCTTGTGAAGTGAGACTTCCGTGTTAGTTCGGCGTGTTTCGCTCACTGTATCGATGCACTTTATGAACTTTCCTCGCTCTGAGTCTACTTGCGTGTACGTACTTATTGTATCCGTACACTACCGGAGACACGGTGTCAGATTGAGGTAGAACCGTTGTACCAAAAACGTAGCTAGAAGTTTAAACCTATGAAGTAACAGTCACATCAAATCAACTCAACTCTATAGAGTGGATTTAAAGAGCAAACTAAAGCAATAAATTCACATTCAACCACATCTACTATAGATTTCACTAGCACACTGGAATATCTGAAGTGTTCCCAGAATAAATTCCTCCATCTTTTCCCTTCCCTTGCTGGAAAAAAAGGTTGCTTTGTTTTGTCTAGAGATAAGCTTTTTCACAGATACCAATATGCTGCCTCATCGGATGCTGCCGCCACAGGAGATTTCTCCTCTTTCTGTTTCAAGAGGAAACCACCTCAAAAGGTAAAGTACAAAGGTGAGCCAAGATCACAAAACCTTCCTAAACCCAGACCCCCACCCCCCCAACTCACACACGTGCACACACACTGCTACAACTCACTCTGCAGTCCAACAAAAAGGGAATAGATGCAGACGTACAAATCAGACACGCACAAAAATCACACTCCGACACTTATCAGTTCTTAACTGAACATGTTTCTGTTTTGCTGGGCTGCGCTGAACTCCCTCTGCTGCGTTCTGTGCCTCTCCGCAAGGCTAGAATGGAGGCAGGGATTGCGCTGGAGTCGGGTGACTCCAGACCAGCTGGGGGCAGTCACGCTCTAGCTAGGCTCTGATCTCCCAGAGCCTTTTCAAAGGACTAGGACCATCCACCGGCTGCCATGCCACCCAAGCCCACTGGGGCTTTCTGGGTAATGATACTCTCTGTGGATTTAAGAAGTCTCTCAAGACATGGCGCGTTAATCTTGGCTGGAGGTGGTCGACTGGGAGCAGACTCTGTCTTACATAGACGGTCCGTGCTGGAGGACACAGAGTTGTCCTGTGTCGCTTCCCTGTCCCTGTGGGATGTTAGAAAGTTCCGAACTGTCCCCTGAGCCTGTTCGGCCGTAGGGGAGCAGATGGGTGATGTGTGGAGCCATTTTAGGTTGGTTGCAGAGTAGGGCCCTGGGGGAGTGAGGTCGCTGACTCTCATTGCCTTGTTACCCATGGAAAGGGCACTTGTGGTGGGAGGGTTTGCAATGCCGGTGAGCAAGGGAAATGTAGCTGGAGACAACTGTAAAGTATTGAAAGAGGGAGAATTACTTTTAAGATTTCAACGCAAATATTGGCAATCTTTTTTTATGATTTTAAGACAAAGTTTAAAAGAGACTGAAAAATCTTTTTAAACATCTCATTTAGATTGCATGTCCCAAGTTCTCAGCCTAAGAATGAATTTTATCTGTCCTGTGAAAGCTTTCCAAAATTACCTGTTCTGTTCCGTCATTGTTCTTAGCGAACATGAGATGTGCATTTTATACCTGTCCAACTGTAAAAATAGATTTTAATCCGTTCTTGTCTGTCCTGTTCCTCTCTGGTCCAGTGATTAAAGTATAATGGGTATTTCAGTCTCCTTTTCTATCAGCCTGTCGTCTTAACTTACACATGTTCGTGACAGCTCTTCAAGTGACTTACCTTGGGTTTCTTAGACAGGGTAGTCTCTTTCATCAGTGCTGCAGTGTTGGCTTGGTCGCTTCGTTGAGGTTTTATGTGAGGGAACCAGTTCTTCAACATTTCCTCCATTTTCAGGATGATGTTGACATATCTCTCTCTGCATGGCACAGGAAAGACAATATTTAAGTCTGGTTACCCACCGATGTACTAAAAAACAGTTTAGAGAAAGTCTAAAGTGAAAGTCTACTGTTCTGTAACACCTTGTTTGGTGTCAGACGAGTTGAAAGAACACTTAACCACAAGTATGCAGCATCAAGTATATACGTACACGCTGACACACAAATGTGTTTTTAAAAATGAGATCAGCTCCTGTGTTGATTCACACATGTTTGTACACACACGTGGCATGGAGAGCAACCGTTTCCCTCGCCTCTAAATATAGACATAAGCCTGCAGTGGGGCACGTCACAGGGAAAAGAAATAGTTGCTCTAAGGAGCAGTGATGCAGACGCACGCACATGGTGCCCATTGACTCACACCAGCCCCCGACAGATGGTTAGTGGGGATTAGTGCAAGTCACATGATGAGAGAATCTGATATGGCCCGATTCTCAGTATTTTAAATTTAAACGGCTGCTGCCATAAAAGTTATTTTATATTCCCTCTTCTGACGTGTCTTTGCGTTGGGGGATTTGCCAGCTGGCACGATGTAATGATGACGGGGGTCAGGTGGTGGGGAGGTAGCAACACCCCCGCTTCGGTGCCCATATCTACTTGGCTTATCATCTTGATCAGATGGCTTGAATTAAAACCCCACCCAAAACCCCATCATCAATGTCTTTAGTGGCCTGTTTCAGGCATATTTTCTGCCAGGCGTGTTTTCATGCATCACAGGTTGCAACACTGCTGGATGCGGCCCAAAGTACACCAACGGACTAGATGTTCTAGACTCTGCACTCACACGTGAATATTGGACTTCGCGAAGTAGCACAATGCAAAACAATGAGAGCAGACCTGGGCTGCGTGCCAGGTGCAGTTAAGATGAAAAGTAAACAACGCACCTAAGCCCAGCCCAATCCATTATGAGGTCATTTGATGCAACAGAACACTGACTCCTCCCAAAGATGACATCATAGTCCTTGCACTGTCTAGCCAGAGGAAGGCTAATCAATCCGATGACAGGCTACTCCCGCAAGGGAGCTGGGACATTTTTAACAACCTGTGTTTGAGTTCTATTCTTGTCCAGCCGCTTTTAGATTTGTGGTGGCAGGTCCGCACTGGCCCTGCAGCCCCCCTTGCTGCATCATGCTGTGAGGCCATGTGTTTTCACATTTCCTTGACTCGTTCACTTATAGCCTCAGAGCCAGACCCGAGGGCGTAAAAGTCATTCGCAAGTGCTGTGGGAGAATTCAACCATGCCACTAATGTGCGTAAACACAAAGCACTGAAACAAGATTCCCTCACAAGAAGGTGAAAGTGGATTGAGGTAGATTAAGTAAATGGACACAACATCCACCCGATCGATCCATGATGGAGTGCTGTGCTGACTAAAGCCCACCCTCAAGCTGCCCGTGAGTGAGGTGAAGAGAAACAGCAGGAAACTCACCCCATGCAGGGATTCTGCAGGACCCCCATTATCCTCTGGATGCGGTCCACGGCTACACTCTCTTGAAATGTGCTGAGGCCTGAAAAGAAGAACATACAGCTTAAATTCTTTTTACAAGCAATGCCAGCTTATTTTCTCTGACAGGCCATGCAAGCCAGATGGGTTCTTGTGAAGCATGTGGGAGGACAGACTTGCTGTCTCTGTGGCCAGGAAGTGCAGTGTCATCCATAGCCCTTGCATTGACAGTGGTCCCAGACAGAGCCCCTATAAGCAGGTCTGCCTTGTACGCAACCTGTTTTCTAGCACATGTGGTGTTCTAGCCAATAGAACTTTTAAGTACCTAATATTGTTAATAATGTGAAGCATGTGGGAGGACAGACTTGCTGTCTCTGTGGCCAGGAAGTCCGGTGTCATCCATAGCCCTTGCATTGACAGTGGTCCCAGACAGAGCCCCTATAAGCAGGTCTGCCTTGTACGCAACCTGTTTTCTAGCACATGTGGTGTTCTAGCCAATAGAACTTTTAAGTACCTAATATTGTTAATACCATCTGTTGCCGTTTCACAGTAATTTGTGTCTCAACCAGCCACTATATATCAAGATTTCAGGAACAAGTTATTTTTCTGTCCGCACTGAAAGTGAAAATGCTCTGCAATGTAACAGTCAGTCAACCGGAATATCATGTGGGCGGTTCTCTGTTTGCACGTGTAACACTAAGAACAGTAATGCCATGTTTTTTAAGATGGCTACTACTTTCATGGTTTTACATTTGACTTGACTTGAGGGAACTCTTAACTTTCTTAACTTTTATAATTAGTGTCTCCCTGTCTAGATTTTATGTTTAATATGCACGAGGAGTGTGATACAGTATTAATGTGGTCTAAAATCAGATATGAAGTGACCTACAAAACAGTGTCACCTGGCTAGTTAGGATAAAAACGGACAGCTTTTAATTACAATTTTGTCACCTGGTTAGGACACAGTGTGACAGTGCAGATTTTTCCATATTTTTTATTAACAGTTACAACAGCCACATAAACAACTGAGTCACATGTTAGAATATTTTATCCTACTAGTCAGGAAAACAAAAGGAGTCAGCCAATCCAAACCCTTGAGCTTATCTCTATAGTGCCTTTGGTATTTCAGTTGAGGTCCTTGGGTATTTTTGGAGGCGTGTGGTTTGCACTGCTTTAGGCGTGCGTCTTTCAACCATACACATTTTATTATGACTAAGCGAGGTAGCATGTGCCACCAGGAAATTACTGTGGTTGATATGACAGCCTCATTTCATGTATATTCATGCCGCATCTCAGTCCCAAATCTCATGACACACTTCTCATACCATGGCCTGCTGCCTCTAGTTTGGCTTTTCTCCTTGTATACTGAGCTAGCTAGGCAAGGTTTTGGTTATGCAGAAGACCAATACAAACGAATGAAGGATTACTCACGTTCTCTGTATCTGCCTGAGCGGAGGCCATTTAGGATCGAGGACAGTGGTTGAATGTAACACTGCAGCTCCAAGCACTGCAAAACAAAAAGCATCATTTAATATTTCCTTGTTTATCTTTTCCCATTTAACATTTCTTGAACATTTCTAGAGTTTTGATGTTTTCATTTCAGGATGTTGACGGTACACTTTGTTGATTACCAAAAAAACAAGTTAGGACATTCCTTTGTACGGCTCATCATTTCCAGAAGAACAACGACACTGTGATACAAAACAAAGTGACTCATCTACTTTCTCACACATTTGTGCAAATGGAATGAGTTATCATTGCAATTCTACAAGGTAGAGGAAAACATTGAGTTTCTTCGTTCAGTGGCACATTTCACCTAGTAAGAACACACAGAGGAGGGGTCTTCCTGGAAGTGGTTTTGCTTTGAGTATTTTTTATTTTTTTTTACATTTATTCTGCTCTGGTGGAGATAGATCATGTAGGAGATAAGAACACCATGTCCCTTCAGTGGCATGCCAACGAGTAAAAAAAGTGGCATGTCTCACCTTGCAAGCGAACAGCCTGTCTTTCTCCATTTGTTCAGGTGTGAGCTGCCCCTCCCTTTGCTCCAGGACCATGGAGCTGCATGTTCTCTTCAGCGTTTGCCTCTTTTTGCCTACAGGGCTCTCAGGGCACCCACTGTAATTGGTCCGAGCCTCTTGTCCCAGGTGACAATGGCCACCGTCTTCGCTGTAGTCGGAACTATCGCAGCTGGAAGGAGAACTTCCCCAAGAGCTCATGTTCTCTTTGTCCATTACCTCCCCTTTATCTCCATTCCTCTTTGAGAGCGACTGGCAAGTCTGGGTCCCCTGGATGACCCCGGAGGAGGGGGATATTGGCAAGGTGGTTTGTCCTTGCGCTTTGGTACAGTCTGGTTCTAATTCACTATCGTTGTCCTCATCGTCACTGGCCAGCCAGTCAATGGAATAGTCCGAATCTGAAGCTGACATCTTAAGAAGCAGGGTCTAACCAGCACAGACCATCACTGACCTGTGAGGGGAAAAAGGGAGTACTTTAAATCTCCAATTTCCATAAACATTAATAATAAACACCATCACACAATACAACATGAGCTGACGTGAAATTGCCTAATGGAGAAAGAATGTTCTGGCTTTCACTGTGTTGGTTTGGCATTAATATAAAAGCGAAAACTTTTTTGGACCTATTTGCAAGATTCAAAGTCTTGCAGTGGTCCAAAATGACAACGCAAGTAGGCATCTTCAATCAAACCCTGAATTCACGTAGGCTTAGACCAGCATATTTTCCAGGCGCACCACCTGAGTCTCACACAGACACTAAAGACAAACAGCGGCTATAACAAAGACTTACTGCCGTTTCACAAACAGTGGCGAGAACTCACGAAACTGACGAAACTTGTCAATAACAACACCAATTCTTCTGTACATTAACAGAACCCAAAAAAAACCTTAAATAGGATAATATTTGTTTACACGTATACATGTTTTTGTAAAAATTAGCCTTGTTCATGCATAATATGATTGCAACAGGAGGAGATGGTCTTTATTTATTCAAAACTGAGATGTTTGAAATAAGATTTTGTTCTATAGTCTGTTTGGAACATGTGTGCAGCACATACATTTGTTTGTTCTGATTGCACTTAATTGAAAAACACTTGAAAATGTAGCCTTACAGAACTAGAAAGCTATGATGAAGCAGGTGGCAAAAAAAAAGCACACATTCAAAGCCATGTTTGTTTATTCAATGAGACCCGAACGCTGCAGCCATGGTGACCACCATTTGACAGAACAAAGGACCTAGAAATAAGCCGTTTTAATAGTGCAATTCCTTCTGTGGCCTTTTATTAATATATTACTAAGATTCATACATTACTAGTTTGTGCCTAAATGCACGTAGTGTTTGCTGGTTACGGGTAAAATTAAATTATTTTGTGGGTTTGCTTTTAAAAGAGGATGATTTGAAAATAGTCCAGGAACACACAGCTGGGACCATATCTGCGGCCTTGAGCATTAACAGTCTTTTTTTTTTTTCAGCTTGTATTATCAATTCCTTCAGTTCTTGGTAATTCATAATATACAGGCCTTGAGGAATACACATAAAAGGAGTGTCTACAACATTATGTTTAACGAGGCAAGCCATGGATCTTTGCTAAAGGCACACGTCGTACAGAAGAAAATGTTTTCTCTAAGTGTGCTGGCCACTCATCATTTTAAGGTGGAGGGCTTCTCATAAATCAACAGGATGTTTACATGATGCATGTTCATAAAATTACACATTTATGACTAAATGAAAAATAAAAAAAAATGGAAACTGCCCCCACAATGTATTTTCAGGTGACCTAAAACCTGATTCATATTGTAACATCTAAATTATTATTTTTTTTAAATACTAAAAGCATGTTTTTTTTTATACTAATACTGAATCCTGTTTACATTAGATTGAACATATATTTACTTTTTACAGTATAACATTCACTTTGTTATAACAAAGGTATTGTTTTTCCAAAAACATTTAAATGCACGCTACACATAAGTTTTACATGACCATAACTCATCTTATAATACAGTATATGTACTGTGTATCAGTTCCTTCACTGACACTGCACACAGCACAGAGATGTTTTGTCCTTGCATTAAACTTAGCCTAAATATAGATACTGTAGATATCTAAATGTACAATGTACTACATAAACTGTGTATGTAACACTATATACTTCAACAGTGTCAAAAGATTTTCAGATTGCCTAAGCACATTCACTTCACTTGAGCATTTAATCCGTCCATCAGCTGCTCGGTATCATTGCAAACAAACGGACTGCTGAGCCAGAGCTCTGCCCTGCCAATAAAACCACATTATGTAATAGCTCTACCTCAAGCACGCGACTAATTGGCTTTATAACGGGCACAAAGATCAGCCTTTTCCAAATGGACGTAACTGCTGACCAGCTTTTTCCTGTCAATACCAGTTTCGCCAAAAGTTTAATCAAACAAAACGAACAAACTCCCCTTTCATATCGGAAAACTGCCTGCATCGGATACATTTACAAGTTTTGTCGACAGCTGGGGACTCGAATGAAAAGGCCCTTTATTAGTTTGCGCTAACCGGTAATTTGACAAAACAAGGAAAATCATTGAAAGCTTGCGTGTTTACATTTAGCTACCAGTATAAGCGTAGACAAAGCAGGCACGTGACTATTATTTAATACGTTTAGCGCAACTACAAATGTAGGAAGTCATGTAACCGAGACTTGTTTCTTGTACGCCTGCCACTAATATCGGCTGCTATGGGCAACACGTATATTAATATTAAAACGGCTATGAAATGAAACAAAAGCCGTGTATCAATTAATGTAACGTTACCTGTCGGATAACTGAGGGTGGGGCCCTCATGATGACTAACACCTTTAATACAGCCTACCAAGACAAGACCACCGCAATTTTGGCCTTTTAAAACATAACGCAACAGAATGTATATATTAAAACGAATAGTCGCATACAACGGATACGAATTAACAAAGCAACAAACAAAAAAAAATCTTTATTTACAAAAACACAATATAGACCAAATCGTGTTATCAATATAAGCTACATTTAACATTATAAATGCATTAAATAAAATAAACAACTGTAATGAAATAAACTATTTCCTCCGTTTTATAATAGGCGGATGCCTCACGCAGCGGCATCTTCCAACATCTCACATATACTGTATATTAAGCTTTATATAAACGCAATGGGTTTCCTTTGTCTATGTTATTTTTACTCTACAAAACAACACACAGTCAGAAACGATTGCTGCTATTTAAACCGCGCATCCTACCTCAAGCCGGATGGGGCGAATGGTCGCACTGTCCTTTGTTTCAGCAGTATATCCAGAGACAGCTGGAGCGCCGATCGAAGCTCTGTGAGAGGTGTACGTGGTTTCAGTGATGTAGACCTGCAGTTGTGTGGCCCCGTGTTACTTCTCCCAAGGCAACGTGTCTGAGAGGGCGGGCGCAAAAACGCAGGGCTTTCCGATTTGTGCGTCCAGACCCGAATCTGACAAATAGAGTTTGCGTTGGAAGCAAGCCTCGGCTGATAGGAGAGACGAGCTTACATATTAAAATGATATGTAAATTGGCAAAACACGTGGACACGCGGATCGGTTTCATTCCAACAGGCGGACAGAATGTCAACTCCGAGCGCTTTTTTTTTTTTTTTTTGGTGTTCACTGTAACTTATTATTATTATTTTTATATATATATATATACCTCATTAGCTCGGATGGGCTGACGCCACAGATGCACCACCCTCTCATATGTTAGAGTTAGGTCGCTTTTAAAATGTAAGATGTTTGATTAGCTGCAGCCTGGTGTTAATAATAGGGGAGTTTGGAAGGATCTGACCCCTCTAATTAAAGGGGCCACCGCCACGTCCCAAAGGATGTTAACGTTCATATACTTTTATGCGTATAATTGCTTTAACAATGTTTTCAAAGGTTTCATACAGGTTAGACGGCATATTTTTACTTGTCTACAAATAGACTCTAACAGAAATAATAGCCACAATGGGTAGAACAGATATGCTGCTGGTGCTCTTTCCATTAGGATCTGTTTCATGAGGTACGTTGGAATAGTATCACTTTATTATACGTTTACATGTGTCTAGTACATTAGTGTTCTGTTTACAAATCTTTTAGAATATCAGTGTTTAGCAAATTGTACTAAATTGCGCTAAAACTGGCAGCAAAGCACCCAGAAGAGTAATTTGCCATGGGTTATATATATATATATATATATATATATATATATATATATATATATATATATATCGGTTTTTAATCGGTTTTATACTGGATATATATATATATATATATATATATATATTATATATATATATATTTTTATTTTTTTTTTTTTTTTTTTTTTTTTTTCTATATTTTGTTATATTATATATATATAATATATATATATATATATATATATATATATATATATATATATATATATATATATATACACACACACACAATGCAGAAAAGAATATATATATATATACTTGCTCTTGCCTTTATTTTCACATACAAATATATTCATTTATTGGATTTTGAGGTTTTTATGATTGTGACCTATGGACCGGACATTTGGGACTTTTAGCCCACTTTTAGGTCTATTGATTGTTTCGCAACTGTAAACAGACCAGTGTGGAAAGTTATGCATGTACCACGAGCCAACAACACATGTGTCTCAGGAGCGAGTCAGTGTGCACATTGCTACCGTCGCTCTCCGTATTACTGGATACCAAGGAGCTCCGTTGCGGAGCTTATCCTTACCTGCCCCTGACAGACTGCAATGTGCACAGCTGGTCGTATGTGAGCGAAGTTGAATGAATGAATGAGACTGAACGTGATAGGCCACCGTGTTCTGTTTCGTGTTGGCTTGCACACGTGATGCCGTTACGCTTGCACTGTTTTTGCACAGCTAGTGGAGTTTCCATGGTGAGGGGGGTAGGGCGGAAAAACATTCCAAAGTAGTTCACTTGCTGCGTTAAGAATGTTGCACCTTCTCTAAAAGCCCCACAGCAGGTGAGGTTGAGCGGCTATATTCCATCACGCATTATTCGGCGCACTTTTGTCCTTTCAAACAGCATGAATGACACGCCAGGTGGTCTTCGTCCACTGGTCTTTTCACGCTTATGCCGTGGTGTGGTGAGCAAGTCGGTGGCTGTGAAGGTGAAGAGCAAATAAGGACTCACAGTCGCTGCATCTCTCTGGGGGGTGGGATCTCTGGTTGAAGTCCAGACAGATTCAACGCCTGGAGGCAATGAGTCATAGTCCTCCTCCCCGGAAAACGTGAGCACATGTGAGAAAAAAACCCACCCATCTTCTGTCTCTCCTTTCGGCTTTGCACAATTGAAAATCATAACTGATGCGAACAGAATGTTTCTTTGGTGAAAGCTTTTTTGTTTTCATGACGTTATTTGATGAGTATGTGTTTTTTTACAAAACATTGTGGGTTTTGAACTGAGCCAAAGATGCCACCCAAATAGATTAGCGACTGGGTATAAACCGGTCTGGTTTTAAATTCCATCTTCTTGGAATGGGCCTTTTTGTGGTCAGTAATGGCATGTTCAGGCCAATTTGTAAGGTCTTGCTGTGACTGTTCCTCGATAAAGGTCTGTTCACATCAAGGGCGATAACGACAGCAATAACTATAAAGTTTTATTAATCAGTCTAATACTATGAAAACAGTCCGCAAAGTCCACAATCATAACAACACAGGGAAACGTTATCATTGTAATTAAGGTTTGGTCACACTTACCATGGCTCTATGAAATTTTGCAGATGAAATTCAGTTATTTTAACAGGAATATGTGAGATCTGGAGAAGATTTCGCTCATGTTCAAGTTGGTTACTCAAATTTGCATTGCTGACCGACAGAAACCTGCTTAGTTTGAAAGTGACTTCTTTGTTCAGTGCTTAATTCTTTGCTAAACTATTGACAATAGACAGTGGAGCTTAATGAAATGTAGTTAAAATAATGCTAATGTAAATGTACTCTTACAAACTTTCTGTCCCAGTTGAGGAACAACAAAAGAATCAAGCCAATCAGAATCCAGTCTACTTTAAAGAGTTTGAACATTTAAAGGGATACTCCACCCCAAAATGAAAATTTTGTCATTATTCACTTACCACCATGTCGTTCCAAACCCTTAAAAGCTTTTTTCGTCTTCGGAACTCAATTTAAGATATTTTGGATGAAAACCGAGAGGCTTGCGACTGTCCCATAGACTGCCAAGTAACTTACACTGTTAAGGTCCAGAAAAGTATGAAAGACATGGTCAAAATAGTCCATCTGCCATCAGTGGTTCAACGTTTCTGGACCTTGACAGTGCATTTTACTTGGCAGTCTATGGGACAGTCACAAGCCTCCCGGTTTTCATCCAAAATATCTTAAATTGAGTTCCAAAGACGAACGAAGCTTTTACGGGTTTGGAACGGCATGGGGGTAAGAAATTTTCATTTTGGGGTAGAATATCCCTTTAAAGTGGCAGACGACATAATTGTAGTGCATGCTTATTATAAAGTTACCATCCATTGGTGTGGACACTAATATCATTGTTGTTATAGTTCTTATAATTATCGCACTAAAGGCCATTCGATAACAACAGCTATAAAGTTTAAATAATCTTTCTAATTCTGTGAGAATAGTCATAGTCATAAATCAAACCACAACTAATGATAATAACAGAGAGGAACACTAACCTTGAAGTCAGTTTGATAACTGATAAACATTAAAAAGTGCCAGATGAAAAAACTGCAGTGCACAGTTATAATAAACAGAATATTATCGTCCTTTGGTAACATTATCTTTATAATTATTGCTCTTGGTGTGAATTCATAGCCATTCATAGGGTTTTTTATACGCATGCCACAGACAATGACTTTTGTTTTATGTCTTACTGTCATTGCGAGGGGGAGGTGCAAGTGAGGCCATGGGTGTGGCTCAGCTGTGTTGCTTCTGTTTGGGGTTAGAGCGAGAGGCAAGGAATAATAACTCTATTGCTCACCATCATCCCTTTCGTTGCAAAGAAGGTGTGTCTCAAACACATGCTGCTAAAAACAGCAGCTGTGACCCTCCCATTTGGGCGGGAGACAACAAAACTGATAACTTGCACAGTACCTATTGGCCAATACAATCTTCACTATCTTATACTTATGTTATTGGAAAAGTTGCAGTTGCACTTTACTCTAACATCTGTGTGCAGAAGTACATATAAAAACACAGATATATGTGTACATTCTTTACCTATTTACGTGTCCAAACCACTCCAAAACATCACACGAAAGAATGACGAGCAAACAACTGGATGCTGTTTACAGAGGGGATTTTTCTCAGACTGCTCAGCTTGGCTGCTTTACAATGTGCAATATGATGAGAACATTTAGTCCTATGCTGAACCATCATCACAGGCTAAACAAATGACACAGCAGTTAAGCTTGCAACTAGTGGGAATACAAGTCTAAAAAAAGAAAACCTGGAACATCAGTGCTGATTCCTATTCTCTCAGTGATTTCTCTTCCACAGTTAGGTAATCAGCGATGATATGTTTCTCTGAAGTATTTATCGAAGACATGTTCTAGTTTCTAAGTGATCTGATTATAATACACATACAGAGCAAGAAATTTTGTGGAAAACAAACTTGTGGTGCATATGAGATTACAGCGTAAGTGGGAGATAATTACTGCTTTAAGGCATTTAATGACAGACAGTGAAGATATACAGTCACCTCAGATGGTACATATTTAAGATATATTGTTTTTCGTGAAATTCTCAAAACTTGAAAGAATATGTGAAGGCCTTGTTTCATTTCAGAATTAAAATAAAGAAATTGTTACTTGTGATTTATTGTGACAGTGTGCTTATAAAGAAAATAAAGACTTCTGAGTGAAAATCACCAAATGTTTTGATTCACCTTTGTATACTTCTCACATTCCAAGCATCAGATGTTACCAGTAGCTACATTCTTCCCTCCTTGAATCACAGTTGTTTTAAAACGTCGTCATAGAGTGACTGCTTTCACAGTCGGCGGTTGCAAGGTCCCTCGCACACTTGCGCGTGTTCTAGCACGTTTTCACTGGTCTCTCTGCTGCACGTTTTCATGGAAGGCAATAATGCTCAGCCCCTCGTCCTTGTGGTAGGCCTGCGATGAGTCACAGGTGAAAATTGGCTTGGTGATTTAGAAGCACTGTCTGACAGACACTGATGATTCAGTAGGATGGAGGGTTGCAGGGGAATGCTGGATTTCTCATTGCCTTTCTTTATCCCATTCATAAAAAAAAGAGAGAAAAACACTTGGGTGCCAACATCGCCTCCACCCCCGAATGTCATCTCCACAGGTGGCTGGAAATGAATCACTGCCCTCTCTCTGGAGAAAAGAGTGGCTTTGTGGGTAAAAAAAAAAAAAAAAAAAAGAATCTCCCATCAAAACATATCCAGCTTACATTACCACTCAAAAACATCTAATAATTAATAAATTATATTTAAAGCTATATTAATTTAACTATGCTTATATATTTACATAATTTTCATCACGGCAAGATTCCATTACTGTAATATGCATATTATGTAAGTCAAAATAAATACAGTATAAATGATATTGAATTTGCATATGTATTAATGTATCAGTTTTTGCACTGGCTTTAATTTATCATTGTTTATAATTCACTAAATATATACTATTATTTAGAATTTACTTAACATATTATTATACTTCATTTATTATTTTAAATAAATAAAATAGTTGATGACGGTGATGACAATGGAAAAAGAGAAAATATCTCAATGTTATATTAAATAATTAGACTATTATATAAAAATAATGCTAAATATTTCACACACACACACACACAAACACACACAATTGTGGGGGGGGGGGGGGGGTGAATTGGACATCTTGTTCTTGATTTGGTAACCTCTCACTTCATTAACTGGAAGGAGGTTGGAAAATAACACTGTTGCAACACACATGATTTTTAAATATTATGAATGTTTTTGGTTTTCAGTTGTGCATTTGATCTTTATAGCAGACAAAATTATGTTTAAATTAAATTGGCAGAGTGTTGTGCGTGTATCTCAGTAACTTCTTTGAGTATGGCCAGCACAGATGGCTCATATCTGTGTGTTAATGTGAGTGATGGCAGATGAGGACACAGCCTCTGCCCCACATTACAAGCAATCATAAAGCACATTCAGCCCACACCTTCATAGAAATAGTGTGAGAAGCTGAAATCATGTTGAAGGGTAAGAGAACATGACACTCCGAGCAGAGCTTTGTGGTCAGCAACAGGCCGATACTAAATCTAACAAGATTATTTCAGACAGAGGCATTGTTCGGGGTGGAAATCCATGTGCGGTGTTTATTGATTATGTAACTAAGTCAGCTGTACATAACAGGCTCTGAGATGTTCTGCTCTTCTGCTTTCACTCCTTCTATATATTTTATGTTCTTCAGCTTTAGGCTCCTTTATGTTGATTTTTATACGAAGGTCACATTACAACTGGAAACTTGCTGCTGTTTACTTTTTGAATGCCTTCTAAACAGTATATTTTTTTATCGTTCTACCCTAGTCCCAGACGGTCTTTAACTAATAAATATAAATTATTCAAATTATTTATTAAAATATTTATTTAAAATTACTTCAACATTAAGTAGTTTTTACACAAATTACTGTACAACTTTGGAGTCATTTCCAACATGACAAATAGTTTTGACAACCCAGTCTCATAACAAAACGTAACTATTTTACATTTTGACAAATCAGTCGTATATTCGTATATATTCAAATGATTTGATTCCTACTTAAACATATGATGTTTAGAAAAAAAAAAAACATAAGCAAGGTCCACCCTTAAAAGATATGAACTTGCCACCAATTTACCAACACGTACAATAGTTACATGCTATGCATTTAATAGTTTTTTATGTAAGATGCATAAAACTGTAGCTGAGAAATTAGCTTTAGCGAAACAAAAGACCCATCTATTCCAAAAAAAGTTTTCACCACCATCATTTCCACCCTAAATGCTATTAAACATGATAAATAAAAACATTTCGCGAGCAGATTGTATGAAAATATAAAAATGAGATTACTCAAAATCATATGAATTCACCAAAACTTATATAATATAGTTGCATATTATTTTTCCCCAGTAAAGTTGATATTTTAGAAATATAAAATGCTAGCTATGAAATTAGCTTCAACAAAACAAGCCATTTTATTCCAAAAATGATTCCACCACTGTAATTTCCACCACATGTTGCTATTAAACGCAGTAAATGTGATTTGTACAAATAAAACTTATATTACAGATACATAAAATGTTAGCTATGAAATTGTTAGTTTTGAAATTAGATTTTGTATGTCTTTTTATTATGTATTTTTTTTATAAATTTGATTTTCCACCACAAAGTGCTATTAAATACAACAAATTTTATTAGACAAATGTGTATGATTTTTAGTAAAAAAGTGACCATGAAGGTCCATCTCCAAACCTTTGTTAGTGTGGCGTAAGAAGATCATATGAAAATGGACAAATTAAATTAGCTTTAGCAAAAAAACAAAACCAAAAAAAAATTACATTTATTCCAAAAATGTTTCCACCACCATTATTTCGATCACAAAATGCTATTAAATACAAAATTAAATTAGCTTTAGCAAAAAAACAAAACCAAAAAAAAATTACAATATATATATATATATATATAAATTTGTACAAAAGTATGTTTTTTTTTTTGTTTGTTTTGCTAACCAAAAAAAAATGTGCGAATAAAGATTCAAAAGATTCAAATTCATATGAATTTTCAGACCAGCTAGCCAAAACATAAAATAGTAACGTGTTGGTTTTGCCTCTAATAATGTTGTACATATTTAAAGGTCTACTGAAGTGGCTTGCAACGTATCGCAGCGTTATGTGTTGATGCAATTTCAACTGAAACAGGAAGACAAGGTGGGACATATCGTGTAGCTCCACCCCTTTTTTAAATAGCCAATAGAATTTGTGTAGATTTCAACATTTTGTCTAGAATTCAAATGGGTACGATATGTTTAGTGGTCTGCACTGACTCGCGCATATGTTCTGCTCCATGTTATCATGTCTCTGGACCGCAGCAGACTGTGCGCACTGCGGCGGTTCACATGAGAATGGCGAACCAGACTTCATTTGACCCAAAATTTTTACACTGTCTGAGTCGTTCCCTATGCACCACAGAGAAAATACAAATTTTGTGAACAAGTGACTGATTTCAGCCACAGCTTTGGCATCTATTTATAGTGTAGGAGGCAGGGTGCTTCAGATTCTAGAGAGCATGTGATTGGATGAGAAGCTGAAGTGCAGGGTGATGTCATGAAAATCATTGATCCATATCGACTTAAGTGAGACACTGTATGTTTTGACTGCATATATCTTCTAAATGCGAATTTTGTCATTGTTTTGGAGCACACTAGCTTACAGAGAACCTTAAGACTAACTGATTCATACTAAAAGCCAAAAAACTTCCATTTTGATTTCATGGGGACCTAAAAGATACATAAGATACATAAAATGCCATCCATAAAATTAGCTATACCAAAAAAAGCCATTTTATTCCAGAAATGTTTTTACCACCATCATTTACAGCTTTCTTCTTTGACCCATGTACTTGTACTGTATATTCATTGTCAGATGCTGGAACACACAGGGCCAAATACACAGCACCCATAAACGCCCCTTAATTAAATATTAAAGACGCCTGCATGATTAATAGATTGGACCATAGAAAGACCAGGTGCTATAATGCAGCTGAATTGGTGATCAGGCTCATATTGTGCGATGGTTTGTGTGCCGCCCCAGATGGTGAGATTGCATCTTTTCAGACAGCGCCGGCCAGATGTACCCAGGCGATTATGTGGTTTTTCATGTCAACTCTGCTCCTTAAAGAGATCAGTCATGGTTGTCTTTCACCGATCTGTTGAAGTTATGTCGAAATTGTGTGTGACGCGCTCGCCACCCATTAGCGCCCTCAAAAACACACACGGCCTTGGCATTCGCTTGCATTTGGAGGGCACGAGTTGCATGTGCTCAGCAAGAAGTGAAACCCAGCACGCTTTCAGGAAGCCTGTGTTGTGACTTTAAAGGGCTGGATGTCCTGTCCATCTTGTACCTCTTTTTCCCTCATGCAGAGTGTGTGTGTGTGTGTGTGTGTGCGCGTGCATGCGTGTGTGTGTGTGTTTTCTCGTAACGCTCCTCGGCAAAGACTCCACACAGTCACATGTGCTCGGAGGGAGAGCTCTTGGCTCATTTTTCCACAGACAGTTCACATGCAGGCAGGGCACTGAATCTCTGGCAGCGAATCACAGTTGAATCTTTCAATTAAAAAACATAAAGTAGTCCAGTGTGTGTGTGTGTGTGTGTGTGTGTGTGTGTGTGTGTGTGTGTGTGTGTGTGTGTGTGTGTGTGTAAATATCTGAACAGCTGCCAGCACAGCCCTAGCGGCAGTAGGATATCTCTCCACAGGGCTGAATGCTACATGTGACTGGGGGTGTATTTTAACTGGATTATGTAAGCGCTCTGGCCGAGTCTGTGCACTGCGCATGGATAAAGATGGCTGTACATGATTCACAGGCTGCATGCTCTCTTACCAGTGTTCATTTCCAAACAGATTAAGTAATTCCTGCACAGAGCCGTCAGTTACGACAAACTTCTGCCCTTGTGTTTGTACATGTGCGCTTTTTTTTTTTTTGGACAGTATTTTGATAATGTTTATGCTTTTAGGGAAATTAGCCTAGAAATGGCTTACTTATGGTTAGAAATTAAACTGGTGTAGGAAACAACATTTTAGCATCTAAAAAACTACAAGCTTTGCCATTAATGTCAATTTTTTGTTGATTTGGATATTGATGAATGAATCTAAATGCCTTTTATCTGGGTCATTTTTTATTGATATTTTCTATTGTATTTTTTTTTTTCATTCTGTTTTGGCTTTATTGATTTCTACATTTGCATATATGCATGATTAAGTAAAGAGTATAAATAACAGTGTATATACATACATACATATATATATATATATATATATATATATATATATTATATACAAATGTAATCTAATTAATCATAAAGGGCTGTCAGTCGATTTAAAAATGTAATCAGATTAATTGGAAATTAAGCATAGACCATTTATCGTTTCAAATGTTTATTTTGTCTGTTTATAACTGTATTTTCTGCAAGCTTTTTTCAAGATACATTTAGATGTCTTTCCAAAAAAAGCCAATTAGAAACGCCGAAAGGATACCAAAGAACCAAATTATATAAGGAGTCCATATAAGCACATATGAAAGGAAACAAATCTGCATTAAATGTATAATTTTCTGTTTATAGTTGCTGACCAAAAACCTAAATATGTATATGCATAATTAATGAAATGAATTATTAATAAGATGATATATAAAACATATATTAGTATTATTAAGCATTTATTTCAATTTTGAAATGTATTTTTGTTTTTTATTATTTTTTTTATTTTTGTATGCATAATTAATGAAATGATTGTTAATTAATTATTACTTTTATTATTATTAATTTTTTCTAGTTTTGTTACATGCTTTTGTTATTTTAATAGTATTTTTAATGTTTCTATTTGGCTTTATTTTTATTTTAGTTTTATTTATTTTAGTATATAAGTTATCTTTGTCAACCTGGCAATCATGTGTATGCGCTCTCTCGTATGTGGTTTATTAAGTTTGGATAATAAAGTTTCTTTGTAAAAAAAATTGTTTGGTTTGTAGTTTAGCGATCCTATTCTCAGAAAATTGTAATTTATCAAGTGTTTATTTATGTGTGTGTGTGTGTGTGTGTGTGTGTGTGTGTGTGAGAGAGAGAGAGAGAGAGAGAGGCTGTGTATGAATTACCACCGTTTTGCCATGTTTCTCTATTAACACTGAAGCTGTGGCGTTAATTGCTTTAGAATCGATGATGTTACCAGCTCCTTGTTGAGAAAGATAATGTAGCTCTTAGCTATTTTATTGATAAAATTGTGGGGCAGCGCTAAAAAGTTTGTCTGAGCCCAAAAAGAGTGTCTGTGTGTGCGCAGCGTGATCTAGTGACTAAACGTACGTGTGAGATACAGTAAAGACAGAATGCTTAGCCTTATCTATGAACCAGTCATTTTGTTTGTGTGGCGTTATCTAGTGACTGCCTTATGCAGTGTTTCATAAACAACTGTTTTACTAAACTCTTCTTGAGGTGAAATTCAGTGCAGTCCTGTATCGTGATACGTTTCGTATCGTGACTTTGCGGGTGATACACTGCACTAATATATAGTGATACGTTTCGTATCGTGACTTTGCGGGTGATACACTGCACTAATATATAAATCAAATGATGCAATGATGCAAACACGCTTTGAAGTCCCAAATACGCGATCCAATTGGCGCACTTCTAAACAGTGAATAATTTTGCGACGCAATGGTTTAACTGATATTCGGAGTTTCAAAAAGCTCTGTTGTATATATATATACACACACACACACACACACGACATTTGTGTTTTTACTTTTAGGCGTCGTACCCTGATAATTCTAAGGCAGGGCAGGGCAGGGCTTGTCCTGTGGTGAGAAGGTTGTGAACTCTTGTGTGAAAACTGCAGAGTCGAGTCAAATGGGCCCAGATCAATTAGACGTGTTTCTGCTCGACTGCACATGCTCACAATGCTTATTTGGGTTTACAGGCAGAGAGAAAGAGAGCCAGAGTGCTTCACTCTGTGTCGCCATGCAGAAGGGCTGATTTAATGCTATCAGTGCACAGCATCAAGCTGATCACCCACAATCTTTCTGCACCCTGTAATTCAGTCACATGGACCCCGGCCTGGGCCAAATAGCTGGACTGATAAGCTGCTGTGGACACCAATATACATTCAGTCTTATGTATATAGCACATATCTACAGCAATGTAACAATGAAGAAACAAACATTCAGAATGGAATATTAGTTTACTAAATACAAAACATCATATACTGCAAACTAGATACTACTGAACAGTAATACTATTTAGTTGCTACGTGGGATACCTTATTTAATGCAGTGTGCAAAAATTACAGCAGTAAACGTAATATGCTAGTATGCTATACTAAACATATCCATTATCATTTCATTATTTTCACCGTCAACACAGACTGATATCAATATTCTCACACGACATCCAGTCATATGGAGAATCTTTCATATTATATAAGAGTTGGTTTGAGTCCATTTATGTTTTTTATTTCCCATAGTTATTCTGTTCTCAGGCAGGTCATCTGATCTGAACATCACAGACCTGAAACAGGATCTGTCAGTGGCAAACATTGATGGTGTACACAGAGAGACCATATCGCACCGGTTCTTCCTCGACTCAGATCAGAGCCAAGCCACATGGGTTTATCTGACATGAGCAGCAGGCAGACGTGCCCGTGTGGATTGGCATAAGGTGGCACCCTGAGCTTCAGCAGTCTCCGCAGGATGCAGAGCAGACATTAAGGGCTCATGCTCACGATGCGTACTTGGGTTTACAGGCAGAGAGAAGGAGAGCCAGAGCGAGAGCAGCCTGCAGACTTTACAAAACTTTCCATATAGCTCGTAAAATAGCATGTTCGGGAAAGAAATATGGCTGCAGCCATAATGTGCCATGCTGTCTGAACTGGAGAAGGTCATTGCGGGTAACAGAGAAGAGTGTGTCATTTTTTAAAGTACATTTTTGTAAAAATGTAAACGTTATTTTTTTATATCAGGACATTTCAACATTTGAAGTCTCTCTTACTAAGGTCATGAACATGCTAGCATTCAAGATTCAACAATTGACGTTTCAGAATAAATGTAATAAACGATTTTGTATATATTTTTACTTAAATGTGTACACTTGCGAATCAGCTTCTTTAACTCTATTATAGTGACAGTTATTTTGAGGAAATTCTATAATTTTAAGGACAGGAATATATCAGAGGTACATTTATTAATATTTTGAATTCATTTTTAATTTTAGATTTTCTGTTCTTAGTTTTAGATCAACTTTTAGTAAATGTATTGTTTTTGATGTCTTAATTAAATATGTCTATTTCATTTTTATTCTTTTTTCAGTTTTAGTTTGAATTATTTTAGTACATCAAGTTAAGCTAAATTAAATTTGCCTTGACAACTAGATAAAATATTTTTTTTCATAATTTATTTTATTCAGTTAACAATGTTTTTATTGTTTTAGTTTTAGTTAACTATAATAACCCTGATATATTATACAAATATATAAATTATTAAATCAATCAAAATATTCCTTAAAATATTTATAAAATGCTAATAATATTTAAATATTTACTTTTAAATAAGTAGTTTATATAATCATTTAGAATTAATATATTTAAACTGGGCATTAATTAAAAATTATATATTATTTTTTTTTTATTTAGTTTTTTATATGTTGTTTTTGTATTAATTTATTTTTAATGGGCATTAATGTAATTTTTAAGCAAAATTTCAACCCCGTCTTCCAGTAAAAATGACATACTCTCTCGATATATATATTCTCATATATATATATATATATATATATATATATATATTATATATATATATATATACATATATATATATATATTATATATATATATATAATATATATATATATATATATATATAGATATATATATACCATATATATATATATATATATATTATATATATATATATATATATATATATAATATATATATATATACACATACATTTAGAATTAATATATTTAAACTGGGCATTAATTAAAAATTATATTGTGATTTTGATCTGGTAAAATATTTCATTGCTTATTTTAATGTTTAGTGCCTTTCATTAAAAGTTGTGGACACAAATGGCCCTCCTTTCATGGAATGACACACAGCCATTCAGCCCTATTTGAAGAGCTCCACATCCCCTCTTCACTGGGCACGGCAACAGTAATGAGAGCTTTACATAAGTTTCTACTATTTTTTTTATTGGGCTGTTACTCTCATAGACTTGCATAACTTTAGGAGGCCTACACCAGGGCTGTATTTCTTTTGTTTGGATTTCATCCCAAATTTCAAACATTAAAAATGGCCTGGCTCAGATCCAGTCCTGGGTTCTGTGGGATAACCTTGAGACTTGGTGGCGGAGAAACCAAACCGGAGTTTTCTTTCAAACATACGTCCTGCTGAGTGAAGAAAAAAAGAAAAAACACTTTTCATTAAGGGATGTGAACCGGCTTTGTTTACAAAACCATCAAGACTGTCTCAGCCTTTGCTGTCCATGCTTCACGCACAGTGCTTTAGATCTTCAGATCCTGTTTTACACATTTATGAATAGCTAGTTGTATTGACGTAGTTGTGAAGTTTCCTGTAGGAAAAAATTAGATCTCTTTGATTTCTTGTAGACACCAAATTTAGTCTCGTGCTATAACTGTAGGTCTCCTGCTTCTCCCATGTTTCTTTCCTTGCTGTGACAGCATTGAAATCTCATTTATGTGATGTGAATATGCGCATATTTAAATTTGGCACATTGTGATTTGTATAGCAGAACTACAAGATATAATACATATATTATATAATACAAGATATAACTTTTTTTTCTCCCAATTCCAAGTTTACATTAGAATTCTGAGTTTACATTGTGTAGTTCTGACTTTTTTTTTCCTCAGAATTCTGAGTTTACATCTCGTAATTCTGTTTATTTTTATTTTATTTTTTTTCGGAATAAAAAATAACACTTTTTTCTGCAATTGCAAGTTTTTATCTCAGAATTCCAAACGTTCTCACAGTTCTTAGGAATAAATGTCAGAACTGTGAGATATAACTCAGAATTCTGACTTATTTTCCATGAGTTTACATCAGAATTCTGAGTTTACATCTGGCAATTCTGACTTTTCTACTAAATTCAAAATTGACATCTCACAATTCATTTTTTTTTTCGCCGCAAAAAAACTGACTTTTTTCTTTTTTTCTGGATTTTTATTGGATTTTTTTCTGCTGTTCTGGCTTTTTTTTGGATAGATTTGTAATGTTTTTGTCTTTAATTCTGAGGCAGTTCCGTGTTTACATCCTGCAATTCTGACTTTTCCCCCCAGAATTCTGAGATTTCATCTAGTAATTTTTCAGAATTACAAAAACATACATTTTTCTGCAATTGCAAGGTTTTTTTTATAACACAATTCCAATCATTTCACAATCACAAAAGTCAAAATTGCAAGATATAAACTTGCAGTTCTGAGAAAAAAGTCAGAACTTTGAGATATAAAGTCAGAATTTAGATTTACTTTCTCGCAATTTCAAGTTTACATCAGAATTCTGAGTTTATGTCTCACAATTGTTATTTTTTTCAATTCTGTCTTTTTCCCCTCAGAATTGTGAGATATAAACTTCTGAGAAAAGTTGAAAAAAAAGGCAGAATTGCAAGATGAAATCTTTTCTCACAATTCTGAATTTTGAGTTTACATCTCACAATTCAGAATTTTTCTCCTCATAATTATGTTTAAATCTTACAGTTCTGTTTTTTTTTCTGCCACAAAATAAAAAAAATCATACTTTTTTTCTTTAATGATAACTTTTTATCTGACAATTTCAGCTGTTCTTGCAATCCTGAGAAAAAAAAAAAGAAATTGTGAGATAACTCTATGTATAATGTATATTCTGTGTATTTTCAGTATCGTATTTATAACTTTCTGTTTAGCATGTGTTTTTACTCAAATAGAGACGAGTCTATGCATTGTGCTGTACTCATATGCTAGCATGTGTAAAAAAAAATATATGCACTTTGGCCTTTATATATTGGAATATGCATGAATGTAAATGAGTAACAGCAGAGGAGGTGTTTATTGGTGAATTACAACTTAACAACTTTGCGCACAAGTCATATGAACTACTTTTATGGGGTTTTTTGGATCCCCTCTTCACTTTTACTTTCACTTTATGGAAAAGAGCATAATTTTAGGAGAAACTTCTGAGACAAAGTCTGATTCCACAGTGATTTGCTTCAGGAAGTGATTTGAATGAGACAAAGCGGGACAGGGGGAGGTGTCAGGGCAGCATGAGCCTGAAACGCACGCGGACGGAGAGACGTGACAGACGTGTCTGAGAGGTTCTGTCTCCGTCCATGCAATTGCTGTGTCTAGGGACAGCCCTACGAGGGGTTATGCACTTTCTCCAGATACACGTGACATGTTGTCCCTGTCTCAGTCATTCCCACTCTCTTCCTCCCCCTGCTCTCTCCTTCTTCTTACCCTGGCTGTCTCTCAGTGTTTCTTATCTTATTCTCTCTGTCTTTCCTCTGACTGAAATCAGTGCACACATGCATATAAACATACACACGCTACGCTAGCACCAGCACATTAGTGTCAACTACATCAGAGGCTTGAGTGAAGCCAGGGAATGTTTAACTTGTACAGCTTGGAAGAAATTAGTTCACTTAATGTGTACCACATGTGTTTTACCAACCTGAGACGCCTGGCTTTGTTTTGCCATTCTTTTAAATAGTGTAGATTATACAGATTTACAACATTGAAACGTGTATCCACTTTATCATTTATATACAGATTTATCAATATTTTATGCAAATATATATATTCAAACATATGTATTCATTCTTTTATTTACACATTTCTATCAATCTATTCTATACAACAATTCTTTACCAGTTCTTTTAAATGTTATGTATATATAAATATATATTATTTTATTATATAGTAAATTTGTGTGTTTTTATAAACTATTATTTACGTTTATTGTATATGTATGTGTTTGTGTGTGTATATGTGTGTGTGTGGGTGGGTGTGTGCATGTATATGTATACGCACACACATGAATAATATACATTTAAATTTATGAGATTTTTAGCCATTTTTGTATTTTATATTTATACATATGCATGCATATATATATATATATATATATTATATATATAATATATATATATATATATACTATATGTATAATACATCTAATAGATCATCTGGAGTGTTTATTTTGGACCCTGTTTGTACATTTTCAGATTGCTGGCCCAGCTCTTCCCAAAACACTAACCAACTAGGTCAAGCTGACCAAGGAGTTTAAAATGACACTGAAGGTCAGTGGGGAGGGGATGCTGTTTCTGATCTTGTTGCCCAAGGTGAGAACAAACTCCCTTATTTGCTTCCCTAATTTTATCCTCAGCCTGCGCCCTCCTTACATTAACCCTTCCATTAAAGTCACATTCCCCAGTCAACAGCCGAAACTTGCCATGCAAGTGGTTTTACGCTACCAATTAGGCATCCACAGACCAAGCAGGAATGTCTGAGCCCAAAGTTAATCATAGAGGACTTCAACCGTTAACAAAGCTTTGGTTTTTCATCCTTATAAAGTTCAGGATCTGCTTAAGTTTGTTGTGCATGAGTCTGTATATCCTATTGAGGTTTGGTGTGGGGAGGATGATGACCGGTTAGTTTTTGATGGACTGTGGTTCAGTCTGGCCCTATTTTGGAGAAGCGCTGCACCAGGGGAATGTGAGAATCAGTCATTTGGGATTAGGACGCATCTGTCTTCAGAGTAAGAAAGACACATTCAAGCCAGTAAAAGCTTTGGTGGGCTGAATTAATTGCACCACAAAAATGTAAAAGTTTTAAAGCACCGTTTTAATCCTCAAATGAAAAAACAATTAAAAACTACAGCACACTCTTACAGTACATAATGAGGAATCATTCCAAAGCCTCTTTTCATCGAAGAAAAATATGTATATATGTTTCGTAGTTGCAACAATGTTTTTAACTGTGATTTTATATTCACGATTTTCATGTAATTATAACTGACAGTTTTTGAATTGTGACTTTATAGCATTCCGTGTCCTTATATTTCATTATGGTAACTTTTTTCTCACAATTGTCGAGAAATTTCACAAAGTTTAAAATTTCACAAAGTGACTTCAAATTTTGCAATTGTGACTAAATTTCTCGTAAATTGCAAACTTATATGCCTTTATTTCTCATTATGGCAACTGTTTTCTCGTAATTACAACATTGTATCTCACAATGTGACTTCAAATTTCTTAGCTGCGACTTTTCTCGTAAAATGCGACTATATTTACATTTACATTTAATCATTTAGCAGACGCTTTTATCCAAAGCTTGTTACAAATGAAAACAGTAGAAACAATCAGATCAACGAGAGAACAACAACGGTATACAAGTGCTATGAGAAGTCTCAGTTAGTCTAGTACAGAACACGTAGCCAGGGTTTTTTTTTTTTTGAATATGATAGACAAGAAAAAGAAAAAGGTAAGTACTAGTATTAGTTGGTTAAGTGCAGGCGAAAAAGAGGAGTCTTTTAGATGTGTTTTTTTGAAAATGAGTAAAGACTCAGCTGTTCGAATTGAGATCGGGAGGTCATTCCACCAGCTGGGAGCAGTCCAGGAAAAAGTCAGTGAGAGTGATTTTGAACCTCTTTGGGATGGCACCACAAGACGTCATCTTCAAATTTCTTAGCTGCGACTTTTCTCGTAAAATGCGACTATATATCACACACCGTGACTTAAAATTGTACAATTGAGAATTTGTTCCTTGTAAATTGCGACTGTATATCTTATTATGTATCTTTATATCTCATGGCAACAATTTTTCTGGTAATAACAACTTTATATTTCAGAATTGTGACTTTTTATGTCATATCCCAACTGTGACTTTACTTCTTATTTTAAACAATATCTTACATTTACCTTTTTATTTTTATTCAAAAGAGGAAACACACTTTCATATAATCGTTAATATTTACAAAGTGGACTAATAACATTTCAGTTCTTAAAGGTGTAGTGTTTTAATCTTGCACAAGAAGCAGAGACATATGGGTGTAGAAAGACATGATCTTAGCAAATAACATGAAATTATTTGGCCACTTTGATGACTGAAATAAGTTATGGCGAAAAATTTACTTCATGCAAACTGCTGTGTACTTTGTATCTTGTCTCTGCCAGTTATCTTGAGATGGCAAAGGGTTGAGCTGAAATCATAAATCACATGCAGTGGAAATTCCACGCTTCAGGTCACTAAATATAAGAAATGAATTGTGAGAGAGAGGCTAAACTTTGACTTTGTAATCTGATTCTTTTAGCCTAATTGTGGGGGCCAGTTCAGCTGGGTCAGGGTCCCTAGATTTAAATCAACACCTAAAACTGCAGATGACCCAAATAGCCAGCATTGCTTTGTAAAGAATGGCAAATACTGGAGGAGGTGATGGGGGATGGGGTTTCTGACGTCAATGAGCCCGTGCCAGAAATGTGCTTGTGCATGTGTGTGCAAGCGTGTGTACGTGGGTGTGTGTAGGCATAAACGCCTGAGTGTGTGTACTGTTTCCATGTGAGTGTCTGAGAGAGATAACATACAACTGAACCATTCTGTGACTCTGTGTGGTTTGTGTGTGTGTATTTGCTCCAGAAGCTGCAGTCTCAGCAGGGAACACGGTCAAATTTTAAGTACACCCTACTGGAATTTCAGTAGACAAAGCCCATTTTTCCTGTTCTAAACAAAACCTGCATGACGCAGGATTACACAAGTCACCATGGGAAAATTCAATTGTTTAGAGGGATTTTTGTTACACTAAATGTGCTAACACTTCATCATAAGCTTAACTGTAATTGTACACCACTGTAACCTGTATAACTGCGTGATACAATCCATCTGATAACAAATGCACACAACATTTCTTCTGTAAACATCGGCTCCAAAATGACACATATTTTAAAGGGGTCATTGGATGCTACATGCACTTTTACATGTGTGTACACAACCACCCTATAATGATAAAAATCCACCCAGTGTTTTTTTTTTTTTAATCTCTTTAAATGATTTCCCCTTTCTCAAATCAAGCCGTGTGTGACATCACACAGACAGGCCCCTCCCACTATAGTTTGATTGACAGTAGTGTTTCAGCACAGACTGGACTGGCGTCTTACCTTAGACCCGCCCTGAGTGAGCTGTCATCAGTCCACCATTGTTTCGACGCCGGAGCAGATGTAGACAAGTATGGCTCCTAAGTGATTGAAGTGTTTTGTTGTTGGATGTAATAATGAACATAGCAGTCATCATTTACTCCCGACATCTAAGCCGCTGCAGATGGATTACATTTATTTTTGAAGGGAATGCGCCCCTGATCTACATAAATGCATCTATGTTCACACAAATCATTCATGGTTCAGCTTCACCTACAGAAGAAGTGAATGCTACAATATAGCTTGCTCTGAAAAGAGCTGTTTTTGACAGGGTAAAAAAGGTGTTTTTTACACTACCATTGAGAAATTTTAACCAAACTATGTTACAGACTTTTCATTAAGACCCTAAAGAATCATATCAACTTGTGGAAAATGGGCATCCAATGACCCCTTTAAAAAGTTATTTTTAAAACATTATCTTTAAAATATACTGTATATAAACTTATATAATGTATTTATAGTATAAAAGTATTATTAATTATCTAATTATTTTTATGTAAATAATAAATGATATTAAGATAATAATATTAGTAATAATCTGTTTATATTTAAAATAAACTATATGTATATCAAACATGTAATACATTTTGCTATTTAATTTCTATTTTATTTAAATATTGTATTATATATATATATACACACACACACACACACACACACATACTTATTTTTTATAATATTTTATTAGATTTTATTTATTTCATAGAGTTATTTTTAATATTATTAATTCTTTAATATTATTAATTGTTTCTATTTTATATAGAATTTTTAAGGGATAATTTTAGGGTTTATAGACAACACAATTCGAAGGCTATTTTAACAAAATTTCATTATTAAGTCCAAATTCTATGGCATCACCTACTTTATGGACTAGGCAATCGCACAGTGAGTTACAGGACTTCTAGCTAAGCAATACATTATTTAAATATATATATTTTTAATATTTATTTTTAATTGTAAAACCGTTGAATATTATTTGACTATTTAATTGTAATTTTAAGGACTTTTAGTTTTGTTTTAAAAATATACAATTATTGTATATGTAATACTACATATAAAATAATTTTTGGACTTTTAAGATATGTAATTATAAGTGTAAATGTTTTTTTGTATACCAATATTTATATTTTTATAATAAATGAATTATATACTATAACTAAATAAATTTCAATACTATTTTAACTAAATAAATTATATCAATACATATTGCAAAGTGTTAAAACCTTTGTTGTTATTTGCAGAAGCACAGATTAGTGTGGGAAAAAGCACAGGAAGCAATGATGGCTAATTACACGGAGACAAGGAGTATCTCATTTCCAGAGGAAATGTGTGGAGGCTATTTGTGAAAGGATCTGTGCATTCACACAAAGAACAAAGAAGTAAGAATTTAAACCAATCTGACTGCTGCGTCTTTCATGCATTGTAACCGTGCTTTTGTGTTTGTTAACTCTGCCAAATACAAAAATGTACAAAAGCAGCTAAAGACTCTACTAAAAGCATTTGATAGATAAAGATGAGAAAGCTGACTATTAGCTCCCTTAAACGGCTGTTCATGGAATTCATGGGAGTTATGATCTGGAGGTCAAAGGTCAAGGACCTGCAAATCTTACCACATCCAAGACTAATGATGTGTCCATTCAGCCTTCAAACAACATGAAAGTAGCACTTGTGTGACAGGAAAGCAGTTGTGAATCACGACTCGCCTACAGAATCTGTGCCATAATACTCGGAATACACAATTGTTTAATCACAATAGAAGGAAAATTTACAGAAAAAACTGTTTTTACCATGAAATTTATAATTTAGGACATTTAAAAGAAAACTCAGACAGCTCCTCCGAATCAACCTTGGGTCAAATGCCATGCTCAACTGATTAATAATAAAACTCTATTCCAGATCTAAGTGAGCTGCCCTTGTAGGCTGCATCATAGACACACCAGAATAGTTAACTATAAAGAGAACTATAGCAAAAACTATATTAGCATCCACACCAGAGGACGATAACATTGTTCATTATAAGTGTGCTGCAGTTTTGTTATCTGCTGCTTACTACTGTTTAAAGTTGTGTGGACTCTGATTGGCTGTGAATGTTTTTATCGTTCATCAGCTGGAAAAGAAATCATTCTGAAAGTGATTCTAACAGTATCGTTTATTTGTGTTGTTGTTATTATTGTTGTAGACTTCTCCACTCTCATAGTATTAGATTTATAATGAAAAATGTATAGTTATAGACAAACCCGGAAAGAAGTTTACATCTTAGCAGTTATGTTTCCATCATCCTGAAGTCAATGTTTTTTTTTTTTTTGTGTGTGTTTTTTATTTATTTATTATTTAATGTCTGAAATATGTTTGCTTTTTACTTTACAACATAAAATACATCAGTAATACTCCCTTGTGATTTTTTTTTAAAGCTTTTACTTGTTTTAAAAATGTTGTCAGGGACATTAACCCTTAAATGCAAACCATACCTGGGGTCTTTAGCGACCCGGGACGTTATTCATCTCAGTTATATATCTGTTTATTTGTAAAAAAAAAAAATTAAAAGGTGCATAAGGTTGCTAGTGACCTGAGGTATGTAACAGTGTAAATAGTTTTTTCCTGCTCAACATTATGTAGTAATGATTGGCGAAACATCCATGCATTTAAGGGTTAAACGTCATCACACCGAACATGTAAACTCATTTACTTACTAGTCTGCTTGCCCTGCCTTATGTTCATAATCTCACTCTTGCATACTATTCTAACTCAAAGTTTGAAGGAAAATGGTTTTTAATGTTTTTTAGATTTGTCAGAAGTCATTCGAACTTGGTATAGTTAATTTATATCTCACCTTTAGCTTTTTTGCTTCCGGCATTTGTATTTAGGCTTCAGAATTGAAAGTCTGTGACTATCATACACTACATGATTTTCTATGAATCTGTCAAGTAAATCTGCAGACTGGCTCTGACTTTTGGCTACTATCGTCAACTTCTCAAGACTGTAAACTTGGGGAAAATCGAGTGTATTCCAGCCTTAAGAATCACACAGTGGAATAGTAGAAACTTATAGTAGTATAATGTCATTAACTTAGCAACATGCTAACTCTGTTGTATTAAATGGCAAGTAAGGTTTGCTGTGTGTGATACATTATCAATAGTGTTATTTGCATTGCATGTGTTGCTGCCTATAAAGTGACTTATGAGGTTTCGAGATGCTGCCTTATAAGTGAGCTACCTATGTAGACAGTCAGGTTTGTAATGGTGTTAGCAATCAGGCTCCTTTTAAAGACTGGTAAGCATTAAAGCATCATTAAACCTGACAGTTTGTATGTCCAAGCTATATCTATTTTAGTGTCTCCTGACCTGACCTTCGACACCTCTGACAATCCCTGATGTGTCAGATAGTAACAAGATCTGGTTTAAACTCTGAGCTGTGGCAGGTTTTTGAGGTTACTTCTATAAAGGACATGTTTTAGACATGTAAAGATCAAGGTAATGTTTCACCTACTGACAAAATGGACCAGAACGGTTCTACTGGTTTATTCCAGTTCGGTTTGTGGGCCTCTCTAAAATGACATTGATTTAGCTGGTGCCCCACTTCCTTTGCTTGGCCACTTCCTTTCCAGTCAGCCACGAGCTTACGGGAACAGTGACGCAAGACTAACCAGAGCAGCGCTAAATGTTTTAGTGACTCATTGCTTGAGTACCAGCCAGTCTAATGTATGTCACATACAGATCCTAGCTCTCCTCCCTCACGACTAACAGAAACAATCATCCATCATGTTCAGCCTTAGGCAGCAGAGACAGATTCAGAATCCACCCCTGCAAGCCACATCAGCACAAAGCAGCTTTACATTGGAATAGGCTGACAATTGTGTCTGTAGGGCGGCACTTGATTTTAGCTCTTGAGGATTGATTGGATCGTGAGTCATTTGGTTGGAGTAAAGGGGTTGGTGACATCAAACAAATGTAATTTAAGAGGCAGAGCAAGTTATTAGATTTTGATGACAGATTATAAAGACTTATGACAACATTTTGCTTGTTTTTACTTTGCAGTAGTACAGTATGTGCTGATGAATTGTGCACAGTAAGGTTATGAACATGCATTTTAAGTTACATTTTACCTTAATTTTCCCTCTTTTTTTTTAATGAAAATATTATAGTAAAACTTTTTTATTACTACACTTCTTAAAGAGTTTGTTGACATGCTCCAAACCCATTAGACACTCTTTCTTCTTCTAATAAAAAGAATAGGCTATATTCTGACAAACTCATTTTGTCCACACAATGAAAGTCAGTGGGGCCCAAAACAAACCATTGGATCCTATTATCTTTAACTGTTTGGAAAAAAAAAATGCACACAGTGTTTTCAAAATTCCTCATATCATACTAATAAGAAACAATATTTCTAACCACATGTCGAGAGCTGTAGTTCCAACCACCCAAGGTTGCGATGCGGTTTATGAATGTTTGGGAAATGTCGAATTGTTGTACTGTGTTGGTAACAATGGAACTTTCAACCATAGTTTCTGTAAGGAAAAAATGACAGTGAAACTGACTTTTACAGCAAGTCTTCTTAAAGAGATTGTTCACCCATTTTCTCACCTTCATTTTGTTCCAAACATGTATGACTGACTTTCTTCCAAAAGAAGTTATTTTGACAAACTGTTTTTGTCCATGCAATGACAGCGAGGTCCAAACAAAACAATAGACCCCAGCAACCCACATTTTATCAAGATATCTTCTTCATCTTGCATAGAATAAAGTCATACAGGTTTGAAATGTCATGAGATGAGGGTAAGTAAAAGTCTATGCTTTGACTGCTTTTCATTCATGAAAATGTGCAAAAATGTATTTTACTCAATAGTAGAATGACGTTTTGAAGAGTGTTGGTAACCAATTTATTACTGTATGGACAAAAACACTGAGACATTTCTCAAAATATATTCAAAGTTTTGGTATGAAACTCTAGATGGCACAGTCTGATATGTTTAACTCAATCTGATATAATGACCTCATCACATGGCATAGCTGATTGGTTCTTTTTGTATCTCAGAATGCTTGGCTAGTGCTTGCTGTAGCAGTTGCAGCGCACTTCAGAAACCCTCCACCTTCCCCAGCTCCACCTGTATAGATCTGTTACAGAGTGATTCATGTATGCTATATGGGGGTTATTTCATGAATGTTATATTTGCAGCAGCAGCAGTATTTCTTACATGCTCACAGCAGCATGTTGTGGATGTATTGGCAGTAGCAAGTCTCGGTACTTGCTCTGCCGCAGCAGCATAGCAGATCTATTCCGCCAAGACCAAACACATCCCTCCGATAGCTGTCATGATCGAACATCTTTTATGTTCCACGTTAGAAAGTAAGTCATACAGGTTTGGAAAATTACATGAGAGTGAGTAAATTATGACTGAATTGACCTTTTCAATCATGTTCTCAGTTGTGAAATTGTGTAATAATATATTATACACAGTATACCACAAGAACGTTTTAAGTAAAAATAACTTCTTGTAAAGGGTTAAAGGAATAATTCACTCAAAAATGAAAAAGTCTGTCATCATTTACTCACCATCGTGTTTCTCCCAACCTGTATGACTTTGTTTCTTCTTCAGAAAACAAAAAAATATATTTTGAAGATCATTGGTAACCAAACAGTTTGTACGGACAAATAAAAACAAACAAACAAACGTTTTTTTTTTACGTCATACAGGTTTGGAAAACTACATGAGAGTGAGTAAATTTGAGTGATTAAATGAACTATTTTTCAATCATGAAATTGTGCAATAACATATTTTACTCAGTAAACATTATAATGAAAATTAATTTCCTGTAAAGTGTTGAGAGTTTCTCGAGAATAACTGTGTTCAATCTCAGCATGGTTACCTTGAGCTCCCCCCCCCCCACTCACCCTCCGTCCCCCAGTAACGCAGTGTTTGTTGATGAGTCCCTTATCATTGCTTCTCATTACGTTCAGGATCCCGTGTGCTTGTGGCGTCTTGGCCATGTGCACTTTGTACTTATCCTCCCACTCTCTTTTTCACATGGCATCTGCTCTGTCCTCCTCCTGCACCAATCGCGTCAGCAGCGCTCAGTCATCCGACCGGCATGAAGCACTGGAGGCGGTCACAGAGTACACCAAAACCCCCTTTCACCCTCCTGTTTCCTCCGCAAGCTCCTGCAACCACCCTGTTTCTGTGCTTAAATGTTCTAGGCACCTGTTTGAAATCCTATGATGAATTGTGTTATTCTGTTCATTGAAAATCAGTGTCTTTTAGAATGTTGATCTTGCCATAGTTTTATGAAATCACTGTAACGCATGGCCTTGAGTGGCTTTTTGCGCTATTTTTTGCTTCAGACGCCTCTTGTGTATGTCTGAACAGCGTCTAGGCAGAAATTATGATGGATGCAATGACAGACGGTTTGAGAAAGAAACAGGTCCACAAATAGACCCGTTTTCTGGATCCACAGGAGAATTCGAGCCCCACTTTATCACAAGCGCCTCTCATTTTGCTTGTGCCCCAAGCCAAAAGAACCACTGGGAAATTAAAACTGAAATTATTAGATCACCTACTAACACACACAATGTAAAAATGAAAAAGACACATGAATAAATACATATTGTTCAAAAAAGTGACAAAAAATAGGGTAATTTCAGGTAAGACGTCTGGGAATTTATTCGTAAACTTTAATAGCAAGAGAGAGAAGTTATTTGTAAAGTTGTAGGGTTCCTCATGTTGTTTCAAACCCGTATGACTCGCTATCTTCTGTGAAACACAAAAGCAGATGTTTAGCAGATTGTCCTGGCTGCTCTTTTCCAATGTTGAGCTCCAGAAAAGCAAAAAAAAAAAAAAGAATTCAAGTAGCATAAAAGTGCACAAGTATTTTTAAGCCATGCAATAAAGAAAAAGCATTACATAATTTGTTCACCAGTGGATCCTATGAAGTGAATGGGTGCCATCAGAATGAAAGTCCAAACAGCTAAAACATCACAATAATCCGCAAGTAATCCACAACACTCCAGTCCATCCATTTACATCTGCGTGTTTGCAAGAAACAAATCCATCATTAAGGTGTTTTTACTATAAACTATATGGCCAAAATATGCATCCATAATCAATAATAGCACTTCCTCCAGTGAAAAAGTCCATCCCCTGTTTTCCTCTTTTCTCAAAATCCACCAACATTCTGGACTGTTTTCATTGTGAACACTGCTTGATCTCTACATATTTATCTACTGATTCAGATGGGATGACTTTTTCACTGGAGAAAGCAATATCATGGATAGAGAATATTATAGATAGTTTGATCTCAAACCTGGTCCAGCATGCAATAAAATGACACCAAAACATCTGACAAATCATCCCTTGGAATTATAAGGTTCTGTCGGACATTTTCGTCAAAATTGTCTTATTCTGTGGCAACTTATTTACATTATGTGATAGATTTTTTTAATGTTAATCTAAAAAACAAAAAGTTTCTGTCTACACAGTCGAATGGAATGCAAAAACTTTGAAGCTCAATATCTCAGAACGCAGATAGAACCTTATAATTCCAAGAGGATGAAAAGTAAACAAACATTAATGAGATTTGAAAGCTGAGATTGATTTTCATACTTCAAACATCTTTAAAATATAGCATACAAGTTTTAAGATTTTGGAGCTCGACAACACCAGTCTCCATTTACTTCTATTGTATGGAAAAAAGCAAACACGAAACTCAAAATTTCTTCAAATTCCACAGAAACAAGAAAATCAAATGGGTTTGGAATGACATGAGAGTGAGTCACTTTTATTTTGAATAATTTTAATCGAAACCAATTTTCATTTTTGGTGCACTATCTCTTTAAATTCTATCTTTGTATAACAAAAATACTACAGCTGAAAACATAAAGGTTAATAATCCATCTTTCACTCTGGAATCAAAATCAATGTTCTTACTCAGATTTAAGTTTGGTACAGTATATCAGGTGCACAATAAACACAACTCATACAGGTGCAAAAATAAAGTCCTCACGTGTTACAAAGAGCAGAGATTGAGCCGCATACAAAGATGAGGCCTCTGACTCCTCCAGGCTTCAGATAACAGACAGCACTGAGATTACATTACTTCCCTCAGTTTCTCACAGGAAGCATCATGCGACACACTGATATAGGCTGAACTTTTCCTAACCTAAATCTGCAATCTCACACAAAACACGGCTCAGATCACCACACAAGTAGGGATTAGTGCAGGTATATAGTTTCCTAGTTCTAAGTATCCAACTGAAGCTTTCTTCATATAGACTGGTTGTGAATGACATACCAAAAGAGATTGGATTTCAGTGCTGTGTACTACTTTGTGCTTGAATCAAATAAGTTTGCTGCTTTGTGCGATAGAATAAAAACTATAATACCTTAGTCTCCCTGGGGATAACACTGCTGTGGATAGACCTATTTCTTATTTCCAATATATAATAAGCATTTTTTTTTTCTTTTTAAGTTAAAGGAATAGCACACAAACAAATTAAACTTATGTCAATTTGATCAACTTGCATTCACTTTAATTACATTTGAAACATAGAAAAACATATGCGAAGCATAACTATTTTACTATTTGGAGAATTAATGGTGAATTCATACAAATTTGTAATTGGATTTGTATGAAAACACACTAAAATACAGATAATGAATAACTAAAGCATAAATAATTCACAATATTGTGTACTTATAATTTCTCATAACAGTTTTTATATTTTTAAAGGGATACTCCACCCCAAAATGAAAATTTTCTCATTAATCACTCACCCCCATGTCGTTCCAAACCCGTAAAAGCTTTGTTCATCTTCATGTGAGCAGAAACAAAAAACAAACTTGTGAGATGGATGAACAACTAAAACATAAATAATTTCACAATATTGTGTTACAGAATTATTCAGAGTTTCTCAAAACCATTTATATATTTTTAGGTGATAATACATATTTAAATTCATGCATAAAAGGCTTGAATATTTGGTTTAAACTGGCACTTTCTTATCATGCCATTTTCTCATAATGCCATTTCAGTCAGTAAAATGAACTAAAAATATGTAAGACTAGTAAGAAATATTTCAACCAATTGAATAAATAATAATAAATTTACTTTATTTATAATTATTTATTAGCTGTAGGTATTTTTAGTTTTAGTAATTTTACTTAAACTAAAATTTTATTTAGTCGCCAAGGCATTTTTTTTTCTTTTTCTAATTTGAGATCTAAATTTTTCCATCTTATATTATACTTTATTTAATTTCAGCTTTGTTTCAATAACCAACAACTATTTTTAATAGTTTTAGTTTAACCCTAACACTGTTTAACCCTAAATGATGACAGAATTTTCATTTTTGAGTGAACCGTCCCTTTAAGGTCCTCTGACGTTGCTCCTTTTATGAGTATTATTATAAATTACATTTGGTCTTGAAATATAACGCTAGCTTTCGGAAAAATAAAAGGTGTGTGCGTCAATGTCTGTCACTGTTGTGGTCATATGTGGGTGTTTGTGAGTGTGAATCACAGGGCCGTCTGCGTGTTTCTCCACTTGTTTTGTTTGGCAGGCGGATCACGTTGTGGCAGACGTTTTTTATTTTGCCTAGACGACACAGCTGGTCTGTCCTTGAGATGACCTTGTGCTCACACACACACACACACACACACACACACACACACACACACACACACACACACACACATATACCTGTGTGTGCTTTGTCCACTCCTCGCCCACCCTGTGACTCTGCTTGCTTAAGTGAGCAGGCTTTGTCTGAATGCGGCAACTAGTTAGTGTCTGACTTCCACAAAGCAGCATCTGCCATACAGGGGAGGATAAAGTGAGGGTCGCATCTCAGGTTACCGCGAGCAGATTAAAAAATAAACACTGCATGAACTCGAGCCAGACGCTCTTTCAGGGGATACAGACTTTGGCAAAGCTGACAATGCATCCTTAAGAAAGTCTGCAGTGATACTGTGGAACAGTGACTGACTTAATCTAGCGCTAATACTTTTAGACATTATTAGTTTAGTGCTCTGGCTTACAAAAAAATAGCATTTCAGTTTTTCTAGCCTACTTCAAATGTTCACGTATAATTCAATTTGTTACTTATAGAAGCTTGATTCCATCACAGAATTAAAAATAAAAATAAAAATAAAGGTTATTATGACTTTCTTGCAGTTCAGAGTTTATTATTCAGAATTGTGAGATGAAAAGTTGCAAGAACTTTTTTATTTTTTATTATGTGGCAAAAACAGGCTTCCATAGTTACTTGACGTTTTTCTGTAATTGTTTTTTAAATTTACTAATAATTTCTTAGTAAAATTCAGATCTGAATTTCTGCACCAGTTGGTTTTGTATAGTTTTGGTTTTTAATTAATATACAACAGCGATAAAGATATCTTATGGCATTAAAGGCATAGTTTACCTCATAATTACATTTTTGTTATCATTTACTCATCCTCATGTCTTATTTATTATTATTATTATTATTATTTTGGTAATCAGAAAAAAATTACAACAACACATTGTGAAGGTTTTATAAAAGTGGTGCACATTTGTTTGACACATTTCAAGGTGTCTGAAGCCATACAATAGCTTTGTATGTGGATCAGTATGTGTTTTAGTATTATTTTGAACTATTATAGTATTTATTAATGTTTTGAATTAGCTTTTATTTTTAGTAGCTTTCATTTTTATTTGAAAGATTTAGTAATTTTGTTATGTGCTTTTACCATTTTTAATATTTCTGTTAAGCTTTATTTTTTTTCAGTTTTTGTTTGAGTAATTTTAGTACTTTATGGTAAGGCAACAGGTTTTTTTTTTTTTAAGCTTTAAGGCTTTTTACATTTGTAATATATTTATTATACATATACACAAGGCTTGACATTAACTTTTTTGCTCACCGGCCACTGTGGCTAATAGTTTACAAAATTTACTAGCCAATTTCAGCATTTTCACCTGCCACAATTTTGTTGTTGGGAAATTATGTTTTATATGACTTAATACTGCATACAAAAATGTATTTAGGTCATTTTTTACCTATTTAAATAGCATTTCCCCTTACCATATTAAATGCCTGCATCATCTTTCATATCAAATTCTTACATTTTATTAATAATTTCACTTAATATAATAAGACAATATAGGGCTGTTACCAATCATTTGAAATCAGTATCTACAAAACTGATCTTTCCACTGCAGAAGAAACAGAAGTGACTGCAGCGGCATTCAGATGCATTTACACAGACAGTTCAGTGTAGCTGAAATATAACATGAATGCATTTACACTACAAAAACGCAAATCATTCAGTAACGAAACAGCGCTGTGTGTTGCTCAGAGTTGCGCGACTGTTCTGCTGTGATCTTTGTTTGGAACTATTATCATTAACCAAATGGAGCAAAGACAGTCAACGTTGACAATATATCAAATTCAAATATTGAACTAAAATGTATATTAAAGGGGTCATATGATGTTGCTAAAAATAACATTATTTTGGGTTTTTGGGTTTAACGCAATGTGTTTATGCAGTTTAAGGTAAAAAAAAAAACACATTATTTTCCATATAATGTACATTACTGTTTCTCCTCTATGCCCCGCCTTTCTGAAACACGTCAATTTTTACAAAGCTCATCGTTCTGAAAAAGCGAGGTGTGCTCTGATTGGCCAGCTATCCAGTGCATTGTGATTGGCCTAATACCTCAAGGGTGTGACGGAAATGTTACTATACTGTGATGCCGTCTCCCAGCAGCACATGACTCAGTCTAGCTGCTCTGCTCGTGCACATCCCATCATCGGTTCTCTTTTAGCAGTTCAGTTAATGTACTGGTAGGAGTAATTGAATAACTGTGTCAGGCACATTTATAAACCGAATAACTTAAGTAATTTATGGATTAGTGCGTACTGGAGACGCGAACTGTTTCAAACAATTCAGTTCAATTTGGTGAACTGGTTCGACGGGTTCACTACGAAGATCCGGTTAAATAGATTTGTTTGCGATCCAAACATCACTAGACGAGACAAAACCAATAAAACCCATTACAAACGAGGCATTTGTTGCATCCAGTGGGGTCATAATTACTGACTTATACTGTGTTTTTACGTGCTGCGTTGCGTATCATGCTGCATAAACATAAAACCATGTCTGCATTTGTGATTGGAGAAACAACAAACAACAAGCCAACTCTACTGCACAAAACTCTCGTTTGAATCATCATTGGCAAATTATTTAAATATAAAAAATTTACTTACAGGCTGTGAGTCAGAAGCGCCAAAGTTGGAAATGCCCCACTTTATAGAAACAGCCATTGTGCCACAGATGCATTGCAGGCTACTGCTTCAGGAAACAGTCCTCATCCTCCATAAAATGTGCAGCACACATCTGAATATTTGGGTTGAACTGTTCTGGAACAGTGTTGTAAATACAACTTAACCACTTATTTCTAGTTGTGTCCTCTTTTGGAAGACCAAACAAATAGTTTCGCTTTCACAACGAAACACACAGCGTCTCCATGACATAGCAAATTGCATATTTTTAAAAGTTTTAGTTAACAAATAAAACTGGTGTGAATAAGGCAAAAATTTTAATCATTCATTATTTCACTGAAAACATTTCCCTTCTGTTTAGCTCTCAAATCTCATTTGCACTTGAGTACATTCAAACGTGCTAAGACATCACATTTCCAAAATACAAATGAAAAAATTTACAAATAAACAGATACATATAAAACTGCTTTGTTTATCATTGAAAATGGGTTTTCATTGTTTTATTTTTAAGTTGTACTATGTTGGAAGAACACATGGGTGGATTAGCGACTAGAATCAAAGCAGTTTATTACATCTTGATGCAAAATATCTATTGAAAATAAACATTTCACAAACTAAATCTCGTGGCCGCGCAGGTTTTTTATGGAATTTGAGCGAATATGAAGGGCACTGAATCCGCCTTAATTCACACCCTGTGGTGTCTGAGTATTGCTTCATCAGGAGAGCGATTGACAGGAGAGCTGATGGCTGAGGCAACACGGCCCCAGGCAGAGAAACTGAGAAGGAGATCCACGGGGAGCCAGGGAATATTGTGCACCAGGAGCAGCCGGCTTCAAAGCAGGCTTACTGTGCATTATTAAAAGCCTCCTGAACACCTGCACAGTCGGCAGGAGACACAACAAATGCGCGGCGAGGGCAGAAACACACTCGGTGTGGGCGAATGCATGAACGTATACATCCATACCAGCACGCACACTTATAGCCTAGTGAGTGACACACACTGTGCAGGTGCAAGATAAAGATGTGTCCAAGATAGAAGTGCAGATTCAGTCGGAGGTAGACAGACATGCTAATTTAGTCTAGTATGCAGACATTAACTACGACACTGGCTAATTTATAATGACTATATCATATAATTACTATATTTTGCAATAGGCGATTAAATCAAGCACATGTTTATACTGCAAAGAATTATGGGGAATTATGTTACATTAGGATTTTGTAGTCTAGACATGAGGGTGTCCAAACTCAGCCTGATGAATGTAGTCTACTGAAAACAAAAGAAGAGGGGTAAAGTTAAGTTCACTCTTGTGTTATCCAACTACATTTTTGATTGTTCTGGTTGGTTGCCAGAGCATTGCTTTATGGTTGCTTGCTTTATGGTTGCTAGAGTGTCCTGCTTGGTTGCCAGAGTGTTGCAATTAGGGTTGTGCAATATTTATTGTCTATAATAATATCATAATTGCTGTTTTAAAGATGTGCAAGCTGACAATATAGAGTATGTTTGAGTATGCAGTTTATTTATACTATGTTCAAAAAAACTTGAGAATCCAAAAACATTCACTGTGTGATGAAACATAAAAGTGCAGTTAAAATTCACCTATAATTCTATAAAGTTCTGTCATGGCAACTCTAGCAAGATATTAGCATGGATTTAATGGTGTGACTGTATTTAGTCTTGGTGGAATAGATCTATAAAGGTGGAGCTGGGGAGGTGGAGGGTTTCAGAGGAACTCTGAAAGCGCACTGCGAACTGCTCTATTGAATGCTAACCAGCCATTTAAATGTAAAGCAGTAACCTCATTGGCTGTATACGCAACATGAACCAATCAGCTTGTGCCAAGTAGTTCAACGTTGTGAGTAGTGGTCGACCGATATATATCCCCAAGGCCGATATATCGGCCGATATTTGGCATATTCCAAATATCGCATCGGCCGATAAGTTTTTCTGCTTGGCCGATGTGTTTTATTTTGACGGCGCGCCAAACTTTTATTTTGATGGTGCTGAGAGCGGCAGCACCTAAATACATAGTGCTCACATTCTCCCTCTTGTTTAATGTCGTGTTGTTAACAGTTCTGTCTAATATGGACAGAAGTATGTCTAATAATCCGATAGAACGGTTAAACAAAGGAATTAATGTATACAGAAAGTATTATAATGATTGCTTATATACTATTAGTAATAGAAAGGCATATATTATACTGTAATACTTTCTCGTTTGCCATCAGCATTAAGCAAATACGCATTTATATAATTTAAACAAACCTTTGAATGATTAATTAACATTTAATTACATTTTAAGCACAATGTCTGTTTTTTTCTGTTTTGCTAACGAAAATAGTTCTAACATTTGTGCCTCTCAGAGCAACACTGCAGTGTTTTGTTCAAATCATTTGAGTCGGTCATTTAAAACACATCACTTACAGATAGCGACAGACCTGTCTCTCTCCTTCAATTCATAGCGAAAACCCTTGAAAGAGTTGTTTTCAACCAGGTATCTTCGTTTCGTTCACAGAACAACAAACTGGCTGTTAACCAATCAGGTTTCAGGAGTGGCAATTCAACTGAGACTGCGCTACTGTCAGTCACGGATGCCCTAAGGATTGCAAAAGCTGATTCCAAATCATCAGTTCTTATTCTGCTGGATCTATCTGCTGCTTTTGACACTGTCACTCATCAGATCCTCTTTTCTGTTCTTTCATCACTGGGCATCACAGGGATTCCACTTCGCTGGTTTGAATCCTATCTCACTGGTAGGTCTTTCAGGGTGGCTTGGGGAGGGGACGTATCCAAAGCACATCAACTGGTCACTGGGGTTCCTCAGGGATCTGTTCTTGGACCCCTCCTCTTCTACATATACACAACACTGGGTCCCTAGGTCCCCAGGCACATGGCTTCTACCATTGCTATGCTGATGACATATAGCTTTATCTCTCAATTCAACCAGATGATCCAATGGTAGCTGCATGTATCTCAGGCTGCCTGGCGGACATCTCGTCATGGATGAAAGAATATCACCTACTGCTCAACCTGGCAAAGACCAACTCTACAGCATGATTTTACCATCCAGCTAGGTTCTTCTACAATTACCCGATCAACTTTGGTCAGGAATTTTGGTGTAACCTTTGATTACCAGCTGACCTTCAAAGACTGCTCGATCTTGCAGATTTGCATTGCACAACATCAGAAAGATCAGGCCCTTTCTAACAGAGCATGCTGCACAACTTCTTGTCCAGGCCCTTGACATTTCTAGGCTGGATTACTGCAATGCTCTTCTGGCTGGACTTCCATTAAGCAGAATCAAACCCCTGTAAAATAATGATTCAGAATGCAGCGGCACGACTGGTCTTCAACGAGCCCAAAAGAGCCCATGTTACACCTCTCTTTATCACCTTGCACTGGCTACCGGTTGAGGCTCGTTTCCTTCTCTTTCTAGATTGTACTTATTTGAACATTGCCTAAAACTTGGTATTACGAGCACTTTCTGTGTCTGTTTGCTTCTTTAAGAAGAATTGCTTTATGTATCCCCCAATTGTAAGTCGCTTTGGGTAAAGGGTGCAAAATGACAATGTAAATGTGAATGTAAATTTGAGTCAGTGATTCAATGATCCTTTCATAAAGGCATTTGCTTGTTTCATTTCTAAATGAGTCAGCTGTTGAACGAATCATTTGAATGAATCATGCAATGAATCACTCATCAAGACAGGGACTTGCCGCCACCTACTGGCAGTTTTAATTTAATTTATCCACGACAGGTATCCTTGCCAAAGTACCAACACAAAAACACACTAAGCAAAATATTGTTTAATTACTGTTACTAGAAAAAACAATCACTATAGATATCAAGATACCATTTTTTTGTCAATATCATGCACCTCTAGTTGATATTTGGTTGCTAGATTCTTCTCTTTGGTTGCCAGAGTGTTGCGAAATGCTACACAGTTTTTTGTCATAATTTTAGAATCGACATTCTGTATTCGATAACTCTTACCTTCAGCAAAGTAAATAATAATAATAAAAAAGAATATCTTTTAATTATTGATCTGTATATAAGACTATATTTCAGTCTGGCAATTGAGAAAAGACTAAGGGCCTGTAGTCTAGACAACATGACATTATGCATTCAGGTGGGCTATCAGATTATATGTGGACCATCCTGTTCAGACACAGAAAAAAAGTATTTAAAAAAACAGGCCTGGTATTGATGTTCTCTCTCTGTGGACATATGAGATTACAGAAAGATCAGATAACATGCCCTCACTCCATCCTCCATTCTGGGCCGAGGAATATAAAAAAGACTGTCCAGCCTCCACCCATCTACATCCAGCAATCTCTCTGTATTTCTCTCATATTGCCACACAAATCAGCACATTGAAACCCAGCACTGCAGGAATAGAAGCAGAGCAAAAAAAGAGGGTAGCTCACATCCAAACGCACTCCCCCATTAAGAAAATCTATAGCGGATGATTGTATACTTCGACAATGAGATCTTATGAATAAAGCAGGAGTTGGCTCATCTTAATGGCTCAGAGGGTTTTTATCGTCATACTTTCCCAAAGACCCAGACAGTGTTGCATAAACACACTGATCTAGACATATACATTCTTAATTTCTCCGTTACCATCAACATACTCTTTTTTTATCACTATCCAATGAAGGAGAGAAGCTGTTATGCTTCAACTATGATAAAAACACACCAATTACTACAGGGCAGGCTGGTTGTAATGTATGGAAATGTATGTAAACTTGCACATTGTTATCATACGAGTACAGTATATTAAGGCATATCTATCTACAAGACATCAAACCCTTCGAGCAAAAGAAAAAAAAAACTCATATATTAGCAGGCTAATGAGATAATTTGAAACCAGATCTTGGTAACACTGGCACCTCTTTTTGTTGTGAATGTATAGAATAAACTACTATAGAGGAAAGCAAAACTGCTAGCCTAGATACCTGACCTGCTCGCACATGACGTAACTATACCACCTGGAACCCAAAAAAAGCATGTTTTTTACAACTCTAATTTTAATTTACGGTATTTTTAAATCACACTAAATCGATGCATTAAATTGACACTCCTATTCATAACCTCTTATGTATTTAATTGTGAAAAAATACATATTGATGTTTTAGCAAGCAGACCAATGTTTCTAAACTTACTTGCTTTAAAAGCCAGCCAAAGCCTCAGAAACCACCATTTAAACTTGAATGTACCAGAGTCATAATCATTATGCAGTCTTCTTTGCATACTGCATAACAACTGATTTAGAGCGATTAGCCTGTTCATAATTTCCTAGCGCCTGTAGGCTTGCTCCTGCTCAATTTGATTTTCAAATGAAGAGCCCATTGCTGGAAATAAGTTCTGTAAAATGAGCAGCCATGAACACGGCCAGGAGTCTTGAACTGTCATTTCGCACAGAGGAAATCCAAGAGGGAAATGTACTTTGTGAAAAATGTGGCTGCCGTGGTAAAATGACCTCTGTGAAAATCTAAGTAAATTGGATAACGACTGGCTGGTGTCAAAACTTGTTTGCTTCAATTCATTTGCAAATAACAAGAAGTAACCGTTTCAGCCATCTGTGGAAGTGCATCCGTTTTGTTTGCTTTCTTCCAGCGTGCTGCTCTTATAACTGACAAGTTGATGTACATGTATAAACTCCAATAGGGGAAAACCATTTACCTCATTTTACAGCTGCTGTGGATATGAATGCTGTTGCTTTATTGTGTTTTGCTGATCTGTTCTTGACATGACATTAAAATTGACTTACTTTGATTTATTTTCTTAATACACATTCCTGGTCTTATTGTGAACGATTCATCATTGCATGTTATTCGAAAGAATAATATGTTTGTCTTCGTATCTTTCAGCAATACACATTAACTTGCTCCATCTCTGAAACGACTTCAGTAGACATCACCAATCCATCCTGTTTTTCAAGTGCTCCTCACTAACCACCTGCCTCCATGCTGGTCAAAGAGTCTGTGTTTGGCTGGTTAGCATAGCCAAATTAGCCCATGTTGGCACATGGTGTAACTACACCATCTGGGACCCCAAAAAATCATGTTTCATTAAAAAAAAAAATTGCAAGCAACATTATAAATCCAAAATATTTTGTAATATTCTCATGCCAGATGCTGGCCAAGGAACTGCCTTTGAGATGAATGTGAATGCTAACGAATAGCTAACAGCATTTAATGTTGTGTTCAAGTGATGTTGGAAAGATCGTATTTGTGTGTTGAACGCACATGAATGCCACCACAAAGTCATTGCTCAGGAAAATTTTTGTTTTTGTCAGTAAGACAAAATGGCGGAAACAGTAGATGCCGCATCTGTTTAACTGAAATGAATTAAATTATTATCCCTCTTGTACAAAATACGATAGATAAGTAAAGTTTGTAAACAAACCTGAAAGTTTGAAGCAGTTGTAAATGCCTGAAGATTGAAAGTTTACATAGATTAGATAGTTGTTGATAGCATGTTGCTAGCATGATTTAGCACATTGTTTAACATGTTGCTAGTATGTTTTTAGTATTATTAGCATGTTGTTATCCTGTTTCTAGCAGGATCAGCATGTTGTTAGTATGTTTACTAACATGATTAGCATGTTGCTAGCATGTTTCTAGCATGATTAGGATTTTGTTAGCATGTCTTTAGCATGTTTTTAACATGGTTAGCATGTTGCTAGCATGTTTCTAGCATGATTAGCATGTTGCTAGTATGTTTTAACACAATTAACATGTTGCTAACATGTTTTAGTATGCTAGCATGATTTATCATGTTGTCCTAGGGTAGTCATTAAGCTTGCTAGTAATAGACAGCTTAACCCTTTGATGCGTACAATCACACAGTGTGAGTCACTTGACCAACTTCTGAATTCAAATCTGCTTTAATGCTTTAACATGGCACTGAGTTCCTGTCATATTTTCACAACTTTTCAGTGTTTTCAACCATGTAATACTTATTTCAGGTTTCAGACATTTAAATACACATAAGTACTAGCAAAACAATACATTTATGTTTGTAAAATACACACTGAGGTATATGGAAGTGGCAATATAAGGATCGTTACAAATATAATCTGACGACATGTTTTACTGATATCATATCCACATTGTGTAGGTAACTAAAGTTTACCCTACTCTTCTCCCAGTTCACCAGAAACTTGTTTTATTGTCTTTCGGGAGGAGAGGATGCTCGGATTCAGTGCGATCTAACATGGCGACGCCCGTCACCCATTATAGATCAAATAACATGGGGTCTCATTTATAAACGTTGCGTACGCACAAAATGGGCATATAAAATGTGTACACAATTTTCCATGCACATATCGAGATTTATACAAAATAAACTTGCCGTAAATATATATGCAACATATGGACATTCTAGATCATGCATACATACTCTTTTTCCTGGAGTGAGAAAAGTAATGAAGTAAACAACTATTTTAAAATCTGTTTTTCATTTTGATATACACATTTACATAAAATATTCCACTCTCATTAATGGAGATAATCACTGAAATTACATAAAGTCATTACGCAGAAGTAAAAAATTATATGAATTTAGGCATGTTTAGTGGATGCGCTTGATGACTTTTCCTGTGGCATGCTGTTTTAATGACAGCGAGGAGTGCTATAGGTGCACAAAAATTCATCTTCAAACTAAACTGCATATCTCATGTTATGAGAAAATATTTTAGTGAGAACAATGATCAATGATGCGCACTTCGATACTGTGGTGGACACTGCTGGATTCAATGGAACGGTCTATATCGTCTGGTTTGAATAGGTCCAGTGATAATAATAATACACTGCAATAAATATAGACTAAAAATAGCTAAAAGATGTTCACCTTATCATCAACACTGCATAAATTAAATTTGATTTGAATTGTTTAGAACAATTGAAATACTATTTGGCCAGTGGAAAAGAATGAGATCAACTCTATTCTAAAATATTTATCTGAGAACTATTTTAAACAGTTTTGTTTTTATGGATTTTGATATATTTATGCTAAAACATAACAAGAATACTGGATGATTTTTAGCAATAAAAATGGCATTTATACTCCGTATCTCATATTTCCTTTATGTCTTGTACCTTTAACGGTGTTAAATATGGTGTCACATGGATGGGAATATGCATGGAAATGATATGCAAATGAGGTTATGCATAGTAAAACTAGGCATTGTAAGCTCCATATATGGTGATTTCGGGGAGGAGTCGGGTTGAAGATGCACGTACGCACATCTTCCCCTGACTGGGATTATAAAGGGATTTTTGCGCTGGTTCTGGCGTTTTATAAATCTGAAAACTTTTGTGCATACGCAAAATCTAGCTTTTGTGCATACGTACACTTTAAGGATGAAATCTACAGAGAGTTTTATAAATGAGACCCATGGTCATTATAAAGATGTTTAAACTACCAAATACATTTACTTGCACACATTTGAGAATTGGAATATCAGATATTTCAGAATATATTGAACACGTTTGTGAATATATTTTCAATAAAAAAGTAAAATCGAAATAAAAGCGATACATTCAAGTTTATTTATTTGTATAGCGCTTTTTACGATACAAATCATTGCAAAGCAACTTTACAGAAAATTAAGTTTCTACAATATTTAGTAGTAGCTTATCAGTGGTGATTGTCAGTTTATGTACATATGGCAGAAATGTACGGAAAAAATCAATTAAAGATGTAATCAAAGAGACAATGAACACTATTAACAGCAATTATTATATAGTATGATACAATCAAATCAAAGTGCACATCTGTCATACAGTGCTATTGTGGCTGTGGTGTGTCACATGACAAGCATGACGCATCACCATGGAAACAATAAGGCGATGCATTCTAAAATAGTGGTCCCCTAAAAAAACTCACCGTGGTGGCTCATCTAGAATATTTTTAATCTCATGTGTGAAAGGGTTAAACAGTCTAAAAATGGGACTTTTCATGGGACTTTTCTCAGTTTTGATCGGTTCAAGGTACTGATCAAGTCTGATCAGTTAGAAAAGATATAGCAACCCGAGTCAGACCAGTCTGAAGGATTTGACCCGAGTTTGGTGGTTATAGCTTGAAAACTCTAGAAGGAAATACATTCCAAATTTTGTCTCAGAAGAAAAAGAAGCTTAAACAGCATTTTAGCAAATTATTTATGTTGGATTTATAATGGATCAATTTACAGCACCTTATAAATTGAGAAAAAATATGAAAAAGCAAAAACACATCCCGTCTTTACTCACCGTTTTATTGAAATAGAGTCACCTGACTTCATACAGTAGGCCAGTTACTTCTTCCCAACTTGTAAATACGAAAGACTTAAACGCATCATAATAACAATCACTTTTCAGCATCCAATCAACTCTCACTGAATAAAATAAATTCCTGCCACAATTTTTTCCACAAACATAATGTTTCAAATGGAAAAACATCAGCTTATGTAAGCAAATTGGGTTGTGATACCATTTCATGTAGACTTTAACGGTAATAATAGATCTCTCGTTAATTTTGATTATTAGTTGATTTAACAGAAAATGATAAAGATAGCCTATTTAAATATCTTAATCCATATAGATTACTCTGTAGCATATAAATTTACTTTGAAGTTCCACCGAACAAAGGGGAAGTGTCTGTGGGACTCTTATTATGTTTGTATTGGCCAACGAATAAACCTGCATAGAGCTTTGGAATGCGTCTTTAAGAACAGATAGATGGCTGTTTGATTTACATCAGTTTTCCTCAACTGAAATGGAAAAGGAGGCAGAGCAGGCACTTGTGGAAAAAAAACAGCTGGCACCATGATGATCCTTGATGTTTTCAAATAAATGAGATTCCTTCGAACCTGAATGTTGCACATTAAACACCTTTCTCAACACTGTAGCTTTCTGAGAAGGCCGTCTCAGTTCATGTGGTACTAAAACGCTCAACACCAACCCACCGCTTACAGGCTGCAGATATAACGCATGAAATAACAGTCTGTCACTTAATTGTCACACTTTAAAAAAACTGTTCTAACTAAACAACTAAAAGACATTTGTAGGCTAACACTATAGTAAAGCCACTCAGCAGACAGTGTATAATATCATGAAGTAAACTTGCTTTGAACTCAAGCAACCGCTTCACTTGAAAATTAAGTGAAATTAAAAAGCTCTGTTTGTTTTATGGGTCTCCAAAGCATCCTTATGTAATGCCCTCTCACAAGTCTATTGCCTGATCTTAACCCATCACACAGACAACTCATGTTGCGAACGTGAGGTTTGAATTAAGGGAAGTGCACAAATAGGTGGAACTGTATACATTCCTACTAACATGTATACAAAAAAAAAAAAAAAAAAAAAAAAAAAATTGTTTATTCAGTGTTCAGAAACTTGCCCTGCCTTTACTGTGATGTAATATCCAGCTTATTTTGCAATGCAGAAGACTTCCATTTCACTATAGAGACAGAGCGACATGCCTTATAATCTGAAAACCTCGCCCATTGGTTCAATCCATAGCTCACCATTGACTTTGTATTGCGGGAAGCTGCCTCCTTGTCATTTCTGACTTATACAGTAACAAAAAACAGAATAATGTCTAAAACCTGCAGTGTAACAAAGTATTCAGTAAACAAGTAAAAAACCTAGAACTATGTTTTTATGTAAGCTGTCGACCCCAAAAAACGAGCGTTTAAGGACACATAAGTAGCAATGTGTTTTACTCTGAGAACTACGCCCACTGGAGGGAAACGTAATCGGCGACAGGAAACATTCATTATTTTTAACCATGTCAAAGGATTATTTCACCCCCCCATGTGAACCTGAGAGAAGGAGATAATATTGAGAAACAAAATTTTGTTGGTTTTTGTCAGTGCCCCTTTTCCTAACCTTCCTCTTGTTGGAGAAATGATCCAAAATAAATGGCACAATGTGAAATATTACAAGTTGCACTCTACTTTTGTGTCATTAAATGCTCTGTTTTTTTTTCTGGGTTGACAGCTTATAAAAAAGTAGTTCTGGGTTTTTAGCTTGTTTGCTGTACACAGCAGCTTTTAGGCATTGTTCTGTTTTTTGTTATAAGTCAGAAATGACAAGGAGGCAGCTTCCTTCAATACAAAGTCAATTGAGAGCGTTGGACTGAGTTACTTTTTCAAATAATTTAATCACTGACACTTCTTCTGTCCCGTGTTGAGAGAAATCGTGAGGGAGGTGCAAAGGCACTTCCTTTTGGGTTTTTTGTTATTAAGAAATAAAGAAGAGAGCCCAGCTCAGGTAACAAAAAGTAACGCAAAAGTAACGTAATACATTAATTTCCATAAAAAGTAACTAAATAATGCAATTAGTTACTTTTTTATATTTTAAGGAAATGCTTTTAAAAATAACTTTTGATTATATAAATCAAAACTGTCTAATGGTACAGAATAAAATGTCGATCCAGGAAGTGGTTTAGGACTGTGCAAGTTTTGAATGTGTTGTTATAAGCAATATATACCATCTATGTTATCTGAATCATCTTTCCGTATCTGATTCAGATGTAATCTTTTACAAAAATGTGATTGTCGCAGCTTTTTGTTTGAAATGTTGCTTTTTTCATGAAACTTACCACATTAAACTTGCCACATTAAAGACTGCATACAGCTAGAATAAAACTTTTTTTTGTTGTTGATGTTTAAAAAAACAGAGGCTTTCCTCTTTAATTTGCCATATTGCATATTCAGATTTTCACACAACTAAATATTCTGAGTGCCATTAAGCTTTACTGAAAATGATCAAAAATTTTGTTCATAGTGCAGCAATGTACAAGAAATAACTATTGAAATTACTACATTTTTAACTCTAGAATTCGGCAATTTTTTTTTAAATGTGATTGCAGCTTAACAAAGGTGAACGACAGTGGCAAAAAAAAAAAAGTACAATATGACCCCTTCAGTGAAGATTTTTTATTGGCATAGCAGTTGAAAATGCATTTTACATTGTAGGAATCCCAAAAGACCTGCAAAAATCCATTGCAGGACATGAGGGATGCGGTATGAATGTGTGCTGGGGTCTAAAAGAGAAGCCAGTGGACCAGCGACCATTCCTGGATGACATAAATCAACTCCCCCTCCCCTTCTTTTCTGCTCAGCCTGTGAATTTCACTACAACGTGACTTCCCTCCCACAGTTTTTACGAAACAGCTCGTGGCCTGAGCTGCCTTTGCATTCCTCCACCCAGAGGGAGAGAAAGAGAAGGAGAAAGAGACTGTATGTTGTACATGTATGTGCAGATCTTATGTCACAACTTGCCCATGTGCTTCAGTCTAACCAATAAACATCCTCAATATAATTTATTACCTTCTGCAGCTTGTTAGATAGCTTTCCCCATAACCCCTATGTTTGGTTTATATAGCATACGTGGACTAGCATGAGAGGACAGGCATATGTACAACAGGCATATGTACAACATGTGACATTCTCCTAGCACTGAGGAGATGTTCCATGGGTTTAAACGCAAGCATACTTTACAGACCAAAAACGTGAGGGAACGGAAGTCACTCGAGACTTTGCATATACATCAGTGCTACTGAGTACCCACACATGGAGACACTTACAGGTTGATGCAGGCTGATAATTCATTTCTATAGGCAGCCTGGAAGAAATTGGCTCTTATACGGTCTTATAAGCATCTGGCGCGACCTCATAATCCCACATGAACGACTGCACCTGGCAAAAATGGCTGTGATGCGTTTCAAGCAATTTGCTTTGAAGTTTATCTAAATTGCTGTAAGGCATTGAAGTTCTTGATCTGAGAACAAATTCTGGTTTGGACTTTTGTTTGATGAAACTCCTATCTATTTTGACATACTTGGGGGGAAAATAAAGGTGCGTTAGATACCACAACCAAAATAAAGTCAATTCTTTAACAACTTAAAGTAACTTTTGCAATTTATTTCATCATAAGAATGAAGTACAAAGAAACAAGAGAAACCCTACATACAGTTAAGAAGTCCTAAAATAATTTTCAAAAAAGATTTTCTGAGCATTTCTAAAGAATTTATAAGGAAGTTGAATAAAAATGGCAACATTCCGGTCTTACAGTTGTAAAAAGGTTGACAATGTATAGTATGTAGATGACCTTCTTATAAATGCATGGCAAAATCTGCAAGAATTAAATGATTTTAAATGTACCTTCCTTACTCTTACAAATGCCTGACAAAAAAAAGAGACAATGTTATGGTCTTTTGAGCTTTGTCACACATTTTTATTTAGGTCTTAAGACCTTCAAAATGTTGCTGTCTCAATATGTTGCTGTCTTTTGTGACATTCTTGCAAATGCCTGGTGAAGATTGTGAGCCTGAAAGTTTCTGTTTCAATATATTGCTGTCTCTTACACCATTTTTATTGTATGAATGCCTGATGAACTTTAAAATACCAAAATCTTGCTTTCTCAATGCTGGAAGGCTGCAATCTAAGGCCCTTTGTGTGAATGCTTGATGAAGTCGGTAAGGCAAAAATATTGACACTTTTATATGTTGCCTTAACCTTAAGTTCGAAAGTTTGTAACATTGCTGTAATGTTGCCTCCTTTTACAACCTTCCAGAAAATACCTGACAACGTTTGCAAAGGGGAAAAATTGATGTCTCAGTAAGTTGCCTTTTTTTATGACCTTTCTTTTTTCGTTTTTTTTTTTTTTTTTTTTTTTTTTTACAAATGCCAGAAGTTCGTAAGTTTGTAACATTGCTGTATTTAAACGGTAGCTTTTACAACCTTCTAAAAATACATGAGAAAGTGTGTAAGCCATCACAATATGCAGCCATGTTTGCAAAAATAGGCCAAAACATTGATTGCTCAAGAATTTGCTGTTTTTTAGTACGTTTTAACTTTTTTTTAATATTTTAAATAGCAATATTGAATATTTTGCAAGACCTAGCAACTGTTTGTCTGTCATTACTACCTATACAACATTTTAGGTGGGTGATAGGTGTTTGATTGTTTTCTATGAAAATAAAAATATCTTTTTAAATGATGTTTTTGATACTGATCTTTGGCTGGAAACTTTCAAAAAACAAAACAGAAGAAATAGATGTTGAAGTGTGCTTTATGACCTCCTCAGAGATTGTGTTTGGCCATAGTAGACTACACAGATCCAACGATTACTGCAACCAGTTTAGCTTCAGGCTGATCACACATATTAGAGGCCCAATGTTGTCTACAGCCAATAAACACTAACCTTACTGTTGCCCTTGGGTGTTAACTAGTTCTGTATTTTGATAAAATACAAGGGCTACACTCTGGCATTAGTAGCGTGAAAAACTTTTTCTTTGAAAGGCTGCTGGTGTTTCTTGGCTCTATTGCCTAATTGCTTACACGTGATCGTGCACATAAATAGTGTCTAAAGTTTTCCACCTTTCTAAATCTGTTTGCTGGACCCCTGACATTATCAAATGCTTGAGAAGTATTAACCAGATTACATAACCACTTGGAGTGGATTGACATCCACAACAAAGAAATACCTGATTGAATAGATTTAGGCAATCACAGCATGCTGATCATGTTTTGCCACTCATTTGACCTCTCAAAGTCTTACAGAATGTCACGGCCAGTACCATTTCTTGACTTCACAGGGTCAGGACGAGAGTTTTATGGGTGGACCACGAGTCACAGGCCCTCCTTGTTGTCCTGGTCATGGGAATTTTTATAAAGCATTGATTAGACGGATGTTATCTAACCGTCTTCATTTCAAGTACACAATAACAGGCTTTTTTACAACGATAACTGACGTTACATAATTAAAGGCATTACTTCAGCTTTTTTCCTTACTTATGTAACTTGACAAGTGCAAACCTTGAGCAAAAGAAAGTAGGTGAGAGTTGGAAAGAGATACAGATAACAGGAATAAGAGGGAAAGAAAAAATTATCCCAATATTATTTCACCCTCCAGCCTTCAATCCATCGCGAGAAACATCCTGTGGAGAATGTTGGCTTTAAAACAAGGGACTTTCTGTTAAGAAACAAGTTAACAAATTATTTTGTTTTTCTAAATTTATCTCCAATAATATTACGGACTATTTAGGGACAGAATGTGCGATTGTTCTTCATGCAGCCTTGATGATGCCCTGAGGGTTTGAGGAAACTGTACTTGTGTGTTTGACTGGATTGCATACACTTGAAAAAGGTCAAACAGGCATAATAGAGGAAGAACAAATTCTGTGACTCCAAGAGACGAGAACATCTATTTTTGCTGCAATTACGACGCAAAATAGCGTGGTCACGTGGACAACACAGACACTGGCCAACCTACTTTTACACTCCACAGCTCTTACATAATATGTTTCTAATCACAACGCTGGAAGACATCCAACATGGCCTCAAATAACTCTGTGCAGGCTTTAGGTCATAACTCTCCGTTAAGACAAAATAGCTACAGTTCATCTCCTTGCGTCCTCTTAAAATGAAAATGACATTAGCTCTTTAATTTATATCCAAACCTCTGCAAAAAAGCCTGCAAATAATGTTATAAAACAGACAGTTCTGGTCCTAAAGCTGTGATAAAATATAGCTATAAAAGATTATTGCTGTTATAAAACAGCAATATGTTAAAAGGTAAGCAATTGTTGCCAAGCAATTTAGCAAATTGGTAAAGAAATATTCTGTATATATATATATATATATATATATATATATATATATATATATATATATATATATTCACAATGTAGTATGGTCTCTTGTACCTTATTGCTTAATAAATGTCATGCTGAAAGGCTGTATGTAAACCTGTGCTCTGTCAAATATTGTTCTTGCATAACTAGGAGGAAGTACAAAACCCGCAATGAGGATAACCAGCTATGAGTTGTTCCAGAACTAACCTAGATTATGCAACCAAAACATGCTGTGCTTTTAATAAATACTGTCTTTCACAGAGTTCGCAAATGTTTTATTATCAAAATCTAAGATATGGTTGAAATTTTTAGACTGGGCCACTGCCCTGCATATTGAATACTTAGTCTTTGTACTGTGTACTTGACCGCTGAGTCATTTCATGGAGTCAAATGGACAAACAAACAAATGAAAAACAACCCAGAGAAGAAACAAAGAATGAGTTTGAAAGGAGAATGAATTTGCTGATGAAATAAAGTAGTAGAAAGGTTGGAAGAATGAATGTCAACAAGGAAAATGAAATTGGAATGAAAACTTTAGAGATGAAGACTGACTCTCATGGAAACTTTTGAAATTACAAAAGAAACTGTGAGAAAATAAAACTGGATAATAATTGCACTGGACAGTGTTGTGAACCTCAATTTGTCATGAAGTCTCTAGGTAGCCTCTAGCTGTCAGGAGAACATCAAGAACTTCTGCAGAGCTCTCCTGATCTGTGTTTTCTCCTCAGGTTTGCTGTCTGGAATCATATCGCCACTGTGTAACGCGCTCAGATGCACTTCTGGTCTCTTGTCCCTGACCTCCTGCAGCCCTGCCTGGGTCACATTGCGACAGAAGTCCACCCTCATGTCTGTGAGACTGTGGCCGTGGTTCACGACAGCCTGGAGGACAGAGTCAGTCATCCGAGCGCAGTTTTCTAGACTAAGGCTGTGTAGCTTCTTGCAGCTTTGTAGCACGTTAATAACATCACGGTCCGTAATGTGCCCACATCCAGACAGAGTCAGTGAGAGTAGATTCGGACACCTAAAACAACAACAAACAAAAAAATAATTTTGTCATGCTGATAGAGAGGAATAACAATTGAAAAGTGCAACATGTAGTGCATACATGTTGGTTTGTTATTTGTGTAGATTGGCCAAGTGAATTAATAACAAACAACAGTCTGTTAAAGCTGGATTGAGTCATTTCAGTGCTGCTTGTTTTCAAACAGGTTTCCTTGAACACGCCCCAGGTATGTCACTGGTCGATTATACTGATAGCCACCCCCCAAAACTCATGCCATTGGTTGAGTCAGTGTTGCTATGCAGGCTGGTCAAGATTTATAAACAAAGGACAGTGTTTTAAAAGATAGTGTTTACACGTTGTGGGATTCAGTTTCCAAGCAACTAACTTAAAGTTGTCTTTGCATTTTAGACTTAAATAGAATAATGTCATTTAAAAAAAATACACACATTCAAAACTACATTAAGTGACATAAACTTTAATTAAATTGTTCATTTAATTTGTAAAGATCATATTTAATGTGGCAATACAAGTCAAAACCATTCAATCAGGTTTCCCGAATGCTCTCCTGTCTGCTATTGGTCAAACAAACATTGGTTGAGCCTGTGTTGCTGTGTAATGCTGGTCAGAATTCTCAAACAATAGAGAAATGTTTTGAAAAAGTATTTTTTTTTTTATCAAGGAAGACACCTTTAAGTGATTAGACAGTGAAAAATGGGATATGAATATTACATATGTAATGATTGCTTGTAAGAAAAATGGCCGACAGAAATTTACTGGTTCGAAAACACACTAGCTTACTGCATTACAAATGCTTTTCACTCCTCGGGGGACACATAAAATGGTAAACTGTGTAATAAATTATAAATGTCTTCTCAATAAACAGTAATTGACACATATTGCAACACAGTAACTGTAACCCAAGACTTTAAGCAATAATTTATGTATCCCCATCAGGCATTTGCATGATATTATACTGAGCATAGCATAACAAAAACCATTCCCTAAGTCAGTGTTTGCTGTATCAGCTGTTTTTGCCACACACACACAGCTGGTGCTCTTGCTAAATAGCACCAGCTGAAAGCCGAGCCATTTCTCATGCCCGCACCAGTGAGCTCGGGCAGCAGGAACCTTCCTCACTGGCTACTGGTGAGGCGCCCTTCTGTGTGTCCGTGATTCTCCTCTGCTGCAGCCTGCTGGTAGACTCACACAGGGTCACACATGCTCACACGGAGCGAGCTAATGGCTGTAGCTTTGAGATGTCATTCACGTTTACTGATGCAGATTATATAAACTCTTACATAATCTTACCACTTATCCACATGTGAGAGCGGCACATTCCAGCCGCCTGTAAGTGTTATGAGTACTGTCCCAATAACCCTGGCCATGGGGCGGATCTCACACTACACGTGCCATTGCTTTTTTTATCGCAGACGGCCATCAGTGACACAGACGGTCTGATAAAGGGATCAGCAGGAGAGGAAGGATGAGAGAGGCTCGCAAGAATTCAAAGCTTCTGGGATCGGTTGGTTAGATAGTTTTCTGCTGGAGCAGCATTCAGCCATTGTGTTTGAACGGGAGGAGCTTTCAGAGCCGGCCAGATGAAGTAAACACACCAGATATATGTGTCGCATCATCCCCGGTTACATAACCATGCCTTACTCTGGTAGCTCCGCCCTTCTCTTGTGCAGATGTTTTGTTTGCTTTGTTTTTTTTTAAGCCATTTCCATCAAACAGGCTTAATGAAAAACTAACAAAGACGTAACCGTCTTATTTTACTTTGCTTTTGAGAATGAGGCTGGGTGTGGGGGGCCAAAACCCTACTAATATTTTGCATTTTGCTGTTGCGTAAGTTTTCCCCATGTGGATATGGCCTCTGTAGACATCCCACATGTTGCACGATGGTAATTTAAAGGGGATTGGATTCAGCGCTTTTTCTTTGAACTCATAAAGTCGTCATAGTGACAGTAGTCTTTTAAGAGACTAATGTCACTCTCGGGACGCTGTGGAGGGTGTGTCTATGGCTGTAGGAATGAGGCTAGAGACTTCTTTTCCCTAAAGCGGCCCTAATGACCAGTCTATGCCAAGAACGTCAACAGAAAAGTCCCACACAGCAGATGGATGTGGTCAAATGTAGTTGCGTTCTTTATTTTCTTTCTTTTTTTTGGTTTCTAATAGCCTGTTTTGAGAAATGATGTTATTTGTCATGCGCAATATCCGTAACAAATGCTTTCAGTCTCTTGTTTTGGAGCAAAAGGTCTACTGGAGATCAAAGCAGTCAAATTGTTGTCTTTTTAAGAGTTACAGGCCATTTAAAGTGATGGCATATTGTGATCATCAGCATTTCCTATGAATTCAAGAATGGTTATTTTAACTCTCACTATATTAATATTCTTCTTGGGTAAATTTACCATTTTAAGGATGTTTAGATATTAGAAATTCTGAAAAATATTCATCACACTTTATTTTAAGGTCCTATTTTCGCTATTAACAAAACCGTTAACTATGAATTTTGCCTCAAACTCCTAATTTGCTGCTTATTAATAGTTAGTAAGGTAGTTGTTAAGTTTAGTATTGGGCAGGATTAGGGATGTAGTATATAGTCATGCAGTACTAATAAACAGCCAATATGTTAACAATGGGCATGGTTAGAAGCAACTAGTTGATAGTGAGGACTGGTCGCTTTACTAAAGTGTTACAAATATTCTAGGTAGGAAACCATTATTTTTTGTGTGTGTTCATTTTTGGCCGTGAAAATTTTAACTGAATTCGGTTCAGAATTTTAATAGATGCCAAGAGTAAGCTGGCAAAAGGTGTTCAAGAAGAGAAAGAAAATAACAGTTTTATTTGAACTTAATGACACCATCTGAGACTGTCTCTTTCCCAGGTGCTTAGTGTTTTATACATTTTCCTGCAGCTGAAATGTATTGCCACAATGGCGTCAGCAAGTGTGTGTGTGTCTTTGTAGGAAAGTGAGCGAGAGACACACACACACACACAGCGCACAGTTACTGCGACGCACATGTGCATTCCACCCTCATCAACAAAGAACTGATTGTAGGCTCAACTTCACTCAGAGGAACGTATTTCTGCTTCTCTCCAATTTCCTCTGGTCAAAGAACAACTGGCACTGCACTGATGAACCCACAATGTAACATCAAAAACTTCTTAACCTCAAAAGAACCATTTTAAGAACCCTCAATAACCATATTGAGTTGGCTTTGGTTGTTTCGAGAATTTTGCACCCTGGTGTGAGAACCTCTTCAAAGATCTTTGTACGCTTCAGATCTTGTCTACTGATTCTTAAGACAGATCTGGTATGCTAATCTGAAGAGCCTCTAATGAACATAAAGAACTTTGTTATTCTTCAAAAACGACCATATACTCTTTTAAATAAAGGTAATTTTAGCATCCATAGAACCTTTCCATTGCACAAAAGGTTCTTTAATTGTTCAAAAAGTGTTCTTCAGATTAATCAAATATTCTTCACAGAAATGGAAAAACGGTTCTTTTAAGAACTGTTCACTGATATGTTTTAAGGCAACCAAAATGGTTCTTCTATATCATTGCTGTGAAAACTGCTTTTTGGAACCATTATTTTTAAGAGTTTACAATGTAACAACCTCAAGAAGCCTACCGATTTCATCATGAGTTGCTCCAGATCTCTGGTCAAAAAAACAGCTGTCTTCACATTCTTCCTTCATACTTAAGATTAAAACTTTCAATTGGTACCAATTATGAAACATGCTTTGTGTTTAACAAACATTTATCATCTTGTTCTTGAGGAAATTGTTGCACTGTTGCTTTAAAGAACCAGCCACAACACTGACCTGAGGAGCCTATAATATAACACTAAAAAACTCCAAAACCTTCTAATGGTTCTTAAAAAGTTCTTAATTCTTTATCCTACGTTCTACAGATCAATAACTGTAACGTTTTGATCTCATCTGAGGGTGATGCAAAGATTCACTAAAGAAAACTTTCTTATAATTTTTTTAAGTGTGTTTTGCCAAATCACAGTTTTTTTTTTTTTTTCTCATAAGTGAGTTTACTGTGCAAAACAGCAGCCGGAGACACCGCAGAGCTCCATCATGTCTACCGTTATTATTGGCTGCCTGGAAGAGGCTGTACAGATCTTCCCTTAAAACTGCAGAGGTTAATTCAACTGTGCACTGCATGCTACTCCACAGACCTCGTGTCACTCAAAACTTGAGGCAAACTGCATTCCCAGCCTCAGCACGCTTCGAACACAAGCCGCATCTATCGGTGGAAGAATGTGATGACGTGCTTGCTTGAAGCTAAAATGTGTTTCTGATGAACGTTTAAGGAACAGAGGTTTGAGAAGGTCCCTATTTGTCCGACACTGGCAGAGTTAAATGGCTACGTGAGGAACGCTCATGCTGAAGTACTTTTAAGCTTCCCACCACTGACGTCTGTTCCTTAAAAAAATATCATGCTACGTCCTAATGTAGCTGTGTTCCTCGAAAACAGACGTTTCTAATTGCTGAACGGTCTGTATTCATGTAAACCTTCTCAACTCATAACAGAACCTGGTAAATGAGTAATGCTGCAACACACAAGAACAAAAACGTCTGAATGGTCGGCGTATTGCTCTGTACTTTAAATAATTGAGGTAAAACATACTCTGAGTCCATACTTTGGGTGATGGTCCCACAGCTTCCTGTTGACTGAAGGGTCGGTTGTGTGCATGCAGCTATGGTCTGATGGGCCAGTTGTTGCAGACAATGTTTAAAATTGCAGTGCAGTGTCTTTGCTTCCATTCATATAGGGATTTAATGAATTCATTTCACAGCCATAGGCATATATGCTCCGTCCTAAGCCAGACAGAGTTCATAAACATTAAATTGTGACTTGTTTTAACATGAGTTTAAAATATTTTGATGATTTTGTGACTTGAAGAGCTAGTTCTTACAAAAATGTCATTATTTACTCACCCTCATGCTGTTCCAAACCTGTCTGCCTTATTTCAGATGGGAAACACAAAAGCTGATATTTCAAAGAATGTTCAAGCTGCTCTTTTCCATACAACAAAAGCAGTTACTAAATGTTTTCAAGCTCCAAAAAGTAAAAGAAAAAAAAAAACTATAAAAGCATCATAAAAATAGTCAGTATGAAGGCTGTAGGAACAGTACAAAAAAAATTAAGTCGGCATGAAGCGGAAAATGTGAGTCTTTTCTTGAGTGAGAAAAAAAACGAGACTTCATCCATTAGGAATTCATTTGATATTTTTCATTTGCAAATTGCTGCAATGTCATGTGAGTAACAGGTTGCTGGAGGTTATGGACTGAAACAGGCTGTCGGACAAACATGCCAGTTTACAAATCATCGGAGAAGAGACATTGTTGCAGTGGGGAAAGGATGAGCATGTTTTTGATTAAAGAGATGGAAAAAAAAAGTAATGATGTGCACATTTATAATAAACACATCACACAGCATTACCCGAAATATAAGCAATGTCATTTTGATTTCATGGTGACTTCAAGTTATTGTTTACTGACAATCGTTCCCTCCACCATAGCTTTCAAATCTCATTTGCTCTTGTGCATATCAAACTCGACAGGTCATGATCAGTTATGAAACAAAAATCGAATGTGATTTGGTGTCACTGATGTAAAACCTAGGGTCAACACAGCTTTATGCACTAAGTTTAAAAATATGCAAGCACAAATGAGATTCAAGCACTATGGCAAAAACTACTAAAATTTGAGTTTGTCACACAAATTGGTCATATTGCTTTTGGACAAAATTTATGCTAATAATAGTTTGTATTCTGTACCATTTGAAAGCCATTGGATACTGTTGTTTACAATGGGACAGATTTGTGCAAACGTTATTCTTTGACTGTTTGGAAAGCGCAAAGGTCAGTAAAAGATCATGGAAAATTAATATCGGTGCCATTACTATACTTTTAAAAACAAAAGTGGAGATGGGATTCATTAAGATTGCTTCATCTGTCTAAATATATCAGGGGGAAAAAACATCTGCTTGTCCAAGATCAAACCAATGACAAAATGAATGTTGAGGCCAAGACAAACAGAAACACTCACATGTGGCAAACACGCTCCAGGAAGTCAGTGACGAGGCTCTCGTGCTTCCTGCAGAGGTCCTTCTGGAATGTGGTCTTCATCCAGTCCTCAATGTTGCACACTCTGACCCTGCTCGAGTGCCAGCATACAGCCAGGTACCTTAGCGAAGAGCCCAGAACATAGTTGTCCCTCCTCAGCTCGCACGGAGACCTAAAGTGAAGTAGCGTCCACAGCTGTGGGTCCAGGAAGACCTGTCTTAGTTGTACGCAGGTCAGGGACAGGCTGCGGCAACTGTCCTTATCTAGGTATGAAAAAAGGTGTTGCAAACACTCCTGATCTAGTTCGGTGAGATGCATAACAAGACAGGAGACAACCAGAATGATCACAAAACAACAATGGGACAACAGCGTGTCTCGTGTGGTGTGGATTTGTGATTGTCCCCCAGACTGTAGCTTAGCTGATGCCTTGCACATATAAGGTCGTGAGGAATGGGGGTTATTTTGGGAGAACCGCTTCAGGCACGGTCAAAAATAGAAATGTGTGAGGCACATGGACTCTCCCGGTCCATCTGTCTCCGACACCTGGACAGGAGGCAGTGTGAGGGACGTCTAAAGTGTGGCAACTTCTGTTTATCACTCAGTGCCCTGCATCTTGGGGGATGGGGAATAGCAAGACACTGAGGCCCCGTTTACACCTGGTTTTGCTTGTGGTCAAGGGAGACACATTTCCATTTACACCTGGTAGTAAATGCATCTCAAATGCGTCTCTTCTGACCACTTGTGATTGGATGTTGAGGGCAGGGTCTCTGATTTTATGACTGCATACACTGCTGACTATCTCACTGTTACTGTGTGTTGGTAAAGCATACCAAGAAAAACAAAAATGGGACACTTATTTAAACTGGACATAACAGCTAAAGTTTAAACCCTTGTTTTAGTGGTTGTTCTCTGTTCAAAATTGGCACTACAGATGCAATGTGGACACTTGAATTTTCAACCACCTTCGAATGCACTTGAAAGTGGACATGCACAAATCAGTTTGAACTTGGTTTACTCCTGTATTTAGCCTGTTGCTTACTTGTGATTGGCTCAACCAAAATGTATCTTAATACCAGATATAAATGGGCCAGAGATTCCAGAGATTTTCTGGCAATTGAGACTCAAAATAGTTGGATTTTGTTGTTTGGACTGCCAGAGCTTTCCTGAATTCACAGATACTCCACATTTGATGGAGATTTACAGGTCAACATAGCTAGCAAAAAAGATGATAACACTGACTTGGAATGATATTAAGACTGAGGAGCTACTCGCCATCCATACATACCACAAAATTATCAGTTTAGCAGTGCCATATGCAAATGTTTATAAGAAGATAACACAATAAATAAAGAACAGGGCTTCTCGAGGGGAGGTAATTTTGTTATGGCATGTTTCACAGCATCGGATCTTATACCAGCAGGCACACAACCTCCTAAGACATTGATATTTGTTTAAATTTCGGTTGCGATGCCAGGTGACCAAAATTCAATGTCTAATGTCTATGTTAATTTGATGTCCAATCAATGTCAGATTGGCATCAAATAATGATGTCTGTCTGTCCGACGTCATGTCCAACGTCAACCTGACTTTATATTGACATCCTGTGCCTGCTGGGATAGTACTAATCCTGGTAATGTTACAATGGTCTGATGCTGGGATGTTTTTTATACATACTTTCTGGGGACGTTTTTGCCTTAGCTAAGTAGAGACAGGAAGTGATAGGAGAGGGGAATGGGATCAGTACAGGAGTTTGATAGGGACTTTAAGTTGCAACTAATGTAGGAGCGCAGCCCACAAGATTATGTCTCTGTCTGTGAATCAGTTTTCCTGCCTTATGTTTCCACCTTGCATTTACATAAAAGGCTCTCTGCCAATTTTCCAGAAATTTTGCAGAATCAGATCCATTGTCAGTCTGCAGATTTTGGTGAGTTGGAGTTTCATGGAAAATAGCGGAGTGTATGAGGGGCAGATTCCAATTTTTTAGCTTCAGACTATTACAGTGTCTCATTTTGAAAACTTTGCCCTCCAGAAAATGCATAATATTTACATTAATTTAAACCTCACAAGGAATAAGAGTCAGTTTTTAGTATGGTTGCTTTAAAAAAAATAATAATAATAACATCCTTGATTATGTATGCAACAGACAAATGCAATCTCTTGAGCTGTTTTCGAGGTTGTTTTTCTCTGGTGCTGCTTATGATTCAATCCAGTCTGAGGATATCAAACATGTTTTAGATTTCAGAATTACTTTAAAACAGTGTTTCTGCATCAGTTTATGTTGGGAATAACTTGATCCTTAGTCATTCTGTTTTTTTCTCTGTAACCATTTACAAAGTTGACAAGTGTATGATGCCTCGTGTTTTAAAATCTGTTCAGGTTTTAAAAGTTGAGTAATGTATGCATTAAGTTGCTTTGCTTAAATTTTTTTGAGTTTAAATTAATACATTTCTAGCAGTATTACAGGCAGTCTTGGGGGTAACACATTACATGTTATGCAAGTTGCGTAATCAGATTACTTTTTTCAAATACCTAGTAAAGTAATGCATTACTTTTAAATTTACAACAAAATATCTGACTTTTTCAAATAAGTAACGCTAGTTAATTTGTTTTCCATTAATTCACTGACAGCTGTTCTTTCCCATGTTGAGAGAAACTGGGAGTAAGTGCAGAGGCACTTGCTTCAGCTGAATTTTTATAAACAAATAATCAAGCTCAACCCAGGGGACAAAAAGTATCGCAAAAGTAATGCATTACTTTTCGTAAAACGTAACTACCACAATTAGCATTCCTGCCTCCTTATTGGAATTATTCTACACAATTATATACTCTTGATATGGCACCTGACGACTCACGGCGGACCTGGCGAATCTCTCTCGAGTGAAGTGCAATTGAAGCTTGTACTGTTTGAGTCACTCTCATTGAGTCATAACATGGCGCGATTGACGCAGTGGCACTTGATAACACAAGCAACGTGATCTTAATGGCAGCTGTGGCCTATCGGGAGAGAGAGAGAATGAACTTTGTTGTCCATTCTAAAGTATGATGGCTTCAGACAGACACCTGTGAGCGTGTCGAGCAGTTGTTCCTCCTCTCCTCTTCTTCCTGCCTGTCAGGGACAATACCTCTGGCACGTGACATGTGGGGAGCCCCGGTGTTTGTTTTGCCCCTGGGAGCTCTTGCAAGAGTGACTGTGTGGGTGGCAGCAATTGATACAAAAAGAGCGAGGGGGAAGGATAAGAAGAACTCACAATGGGAATGAAGCACGCCCTCTTATGCTCTTGTTTTGGAGCGGTTTACGTCATTAAAAACCATTCAGCATTTACATTTCACAGTGGGTGACACTGGAAGTAGTCCTTTGAAAAAGATTAGAGAACGAACGTACTTGCCACTGTTTCAAGCGAGGTGGAAGAGAACACTACTCCACCTGCAGCAATGACATGTGCAGAACAGAGGAAATGTATGCGGTTGTGTGCGCTGTGACACACTCAGACTGAACCCACACCCGTGTTTGAGGACAGCGCGTACAGAAGCATTCAATTCAGTGTCAGCACTTCAAATTGAGCAACGGCGTGTGCTTTTGTATACAAAATAAGTTGGCAACAAAAAAAGTTAGCATTGAGATCACTGCACATTGTGCAAGATATTAAATAGAACACATCTAATTATAATATTGTTATTGTTTATATATATATATACAGACAGTGGGTAAAATAAGTATTGGACACGTCATCATTTTTCTCAGTAAATATAATTCTAAAAGTGCTGTTGACATGAAATTTTCACCAGATGTCGGTAGCAACCCAAGTAATCCATATAAACAAAGAAAACAAAACAAATACGTTCAGAAATTAAGTTTGGAGTAATAAAATGGAATGACCCGGGGGAAAGTATTGAACACGCTTACTGAAATTTATTTAATACTTCGTACAAAAGCCTTTGTTGTTAATGACAGCTTCAAGACGCCTCCTGTAGGAGAAACTAGTGGCATGCATAGCTTAGGTGTGATTTTGGCCCATTCTTCCACACAAACAGTCTTCACATCTTGAAGATACTGTGTGGGCATTTTCTACAAACTCTAATCTTTAATTCTTTCCATAGATTTTTCTGTTGGATGCAAGTCAGGCGATTGGCTGGTCATTCTAGCAGCTTTATTTTCTTCTTCTGAAACCACTTGAGAGTTTCCTTGGCTGTGTGTTTAGGATCATTGTCTCGCTGGAATGTCCACCCTTGTTTCGTCATCATCATCCTGGTAGATGGCAGCAGATTTTTTATCAAGAATGTCTTGGTACATTTCATCCTTCCTTCAGTTCTATGAATTTTGCCAGTGCTACACCATGATGTTTTGGGGTGATGTGCAGCGCCATTTGACCTCCAAACATGGTGTGTACTATGGCATCCAAAGAGTTTAATTTTGGTCTCATCTGACCAGACTATATTCTCCCAGTATTTCACAGGCTTGTTTAAATGTGGTGCAGCAAACTTTAAACGAGATTCAACATGCTTTTTCTCAGCAGTGGAGTTTTGCGTGGTGAGCATGTATACAGGACAAGGTGGTTAGAGTGCATTACTTATTGTTTTCTTTGAAACAATTGTACCTGCTAATTCCAGGTCTTTCTGGAGATCTCCACAAGTGGACCTTGGGTCCTAGAAAACTCTTCTGATAATTGTTTCACTGCTCTGTCAGAAATCTTGCGAGGAGCACCTGGTCGTGGCTGGTTTATGGTGAAATTATGTTCTTTTCTCCTCCAGATTATGGCCCCAATAGTGCTCACTAGAACATTCAGAAGTATAGAAATGCTTCTGTAACCAATGCCAGCAGTATGTTTTGCAACAATAAGGTTGTGAAGGTCTTGAGAGAGCTCTTTGCTTTTACCCATCACAAAATGTTTCTTGTGTGACACGTTGGTCATGAGACACCTTTATATAGGTCAACAGTTGGGACTGAACCAGCTAATATTAATTTCCACTAAGGGCAGGATTGCTTTCTAATTACTGATAGATTTCAGCTGGTGTCTTGGCTTTCCATGCCTTGTTGCACCTCCCTTTCTTCATGTGTTCAATACTTTTTACACATAACTTAATTTCTTAACTTATTTGTTTTCTTTGTATGTATAGATGACTTGGATTGTTACCTATATATAATATATACTTAAATCTAATTATCTTGATTTTTTGTTGTAGAATTGATAACAGAATAGGCATGACATTGGCAATGCAAGACGCTGAACTGACACATAATATTATCAAATGTGGCACATTTTTAGTTTTACTTCCTCTACCTTTTTTTGTTTTTGCTGAACAGAGATAATCTAATAATATTTTACCCTATTTGCATTGTGAGATACAAAAGTGGGGCACAGCTAGTCTCAGCATCAGACGGCACACCCACAGACCATCTGATGCATATTTGTGCGCACACACACACACACACACGGCATGCTCTTTCTCTATTTGGCAAGCTATAATCTGATTGGCTCATTTTGCACAACTTTTGCATAGAAAATCAAGTTTAAAATGTACAAGGCTACAAGAATTAACAATTGTGAGGAAGAAGGAATCACTGGATTTCAGCTTTGCCTGGTCCTAATTGTTCCATAAAAATAAAATAAACAATGGTTGGTCCCTTTATATGTCAGCCAGAACCAGAGATATTAACTAAAACTGAAACCATAAAAAAAATAAAAAATAAAACGTGTTTCTTGAAATATAATGTAACTGACATGAAACCTTTAAACTTATTTCAATATTTAATTTAGCTATTTGCCCAGGCAACATTTCTCATTTTACTTAATGTACTAAAATAACTAAAACCAAAATAAAAATAAAATAAAACAAAAAAAATTACAAACAAAATAATTCAACAAATACTCATGAAAACTATAATTAGTAAAATAATACTGGTCAGAACTTGTGAAGTGAGGTTTTGGCCAACATAAGCTGCCAAATGGATCAGTAAATACAATCATTTATTGCATACGTTTTAATTTTGAGAATAATACAATAAACGCACAAACCAACTTTTGCACAATCTGCATCCCTTTAATTCTAAAAGGACAGAACGTGTACATCTGGTCAAACACTTTCAAGCGTTAAGGAAACGAGACACGTGAGCTACTGGACCCTTCAGAAGTCATTTTCACATTAGTGAGGTGATCAGAGTCAACTACTGCTTTGTGATACAGACAACATCTTGTTTTGTCACGTAAAATCACACTTTTCAAGTTTTAGTTCGGAAACACCTCCACATCAACTTAGATCAATGAACAGCAGGCTCAGGAGACAAGAATGAATTTCCGAGCCGAACAGAAACGTTTTTTTCCTGGAGCAGCGAGCAGATCGTTGGCGTGAGTAGGAGACGTCAGAAACGTGACAGCTGTTATCATTTCAGACAACAGAAAAACACTCAGTGAGAAGAGGAAAAACATCAATTGTAAAGCATTTTGTTTCTACAGTCAATTTGAGTTCATTCGGCAGACAAATATCCCCCTGAAGAATTGCCTTTGGAATCTCATTTCACACTGGTGGGTATGAAGACAAAAAACTGGGACAGTCTATTAAACGAAAAGTCATCAAGTCCAAACGCAAGCAGCAATTCGGTTTGTATTGAGGTTTGTGACGCAAAAAAATCAGAACTGGATAGCACAAGACAAGAGACAGATGACGCACACGTGTGAAGGTCCCATAACTGATCTGGAGGAAGTCTTAAAGCTTGGCTGGACTCTCTTGATCGGTGTGCTCTGTGTAGAACAGAATGTAGGCCTTGGCTTTCAGCACAGCCTCCTCACTGACCAGAGTGACTGTGCTGTCATTGAAGTGGTACCATTGGCCTTCGTGAAGCCCGTATGCCGTGTAATGTCCCGAGCCGATGCTGTGGGAGAGGATAGTGATCTGATTATCTGTACAGAGCGTGAATTGATTAGCAGAGCTACTGATATAACATCGCCCCCTAGTGGAGGACAAAGAAACCCAACTTCAGGCTGCTGCAGTAAATGAGATGTGTGCTACAAATGAAACATATCTCTGTTACAGTTGTGGGAAGTGAGAAATAGTGTTATATGAACAGGACAAGGCCAGCGTTTACTTACCCAGATCCATGATGCACCACTACTGCAGCAAGATCATACAGGCATCTCTCTGGCAAGCTGTTTTCAGGCTGAGCAGAATTACAGAATTGTTATGAAATCAGTATTACATAAAACAAGATATCATATAATATGACAAAAAATTATATTTATATAATATTGTAATATTTATTTTAATCATATGCTTTATATAAAGGTATATAATTACTAGGGCTGTCAGTTTAACGCGTTAATTAATTAGATATGAAAAAATAACGTTTTAATGTGATTTAATTATTTTAACGCAGTTAACGTACTGGCCCCGGCCCCAGACCTGTACATCATCTTACATTACATACAGCTGACTGTTAACAAATAAGATGCTCCATAAATGCAGTTATGCTCTAAAATTTAAAATATTGGTGCAAAAAATGCCCCGTATGAGTTTTTGTCTCATATTTATATCATACGTTATCACACGAGTGCTGAGTTTAAATGTGATTTTATACAACAGTAAATAAAAAGTTGATAAAGTATTAAGTTTTAAACACAACATTATGTTTTTGCGCAATTCTGCAGAGAACATATTACCTTAAATTATTGCAGAATTGTTGAGCATCTCCGAGCAACACGTGAGGAAAAATCAGCGTTTTGAACTAATCGTGTGAACCAATGATTTAAAGACTCGTTCATAGAGAGCCATTTACTTCATTCCTGAATGAATCAGTCGTTTGAACGAATCGAATGAAGACATTTACCGCCACCTACTGGCAGATTTAGTTTCTTATTTAGAGTATTATTTCATAAAATAATAATAATAAAAACATTAAAGGGATAGGCCTAGTTCACCCAAAAAAATAAAAATAAAAAGATCTGTCATAATTTACTCACCCTCATGTTGTTTCTGACAGCTGACAGTCCTAATAATTACATTAAATTATACAATTATGAATAAAATTTTGTGATAGTTATTAAAATAATGACTATATTGAAGTAAAATAACTTTATTATTATATATTGTATTTAATCATACTTTATATGTTATACTTTATTATATTATACTACATATATTTGTAACTTATTTAAATATAACAATATTTATCATTTATATTTATAAGAGTTTCTGCAATTTATTAATTTATTTTATATATGTGAATTTATATTTTATTTAATATTATTTGAAAGTGACAAACACATATTACATTATTTCTATATTATTACTTAATATGATCTTTAAAAATAAAACTTATTAAATATTAAATTAATACGTAGTTGTTCAATTAATAGTAATATTTCACTACTTCATATAAAATAATAAAATTTTACAGCTATTTAAATATAAAAATCTTACAAATTTTATATTTTATATTACATTAATATATTTAATTTAATATTAATTAAAAATTATATATAAATAAACACACATGACATTCTTACCTTACTATTACTTATTATCTTAAATATAAATAAAATTATTATTAAATATTAAATTAGTATATAGTTATTTAATTAACAGTAATATTAATATTATTTTAAATATGTTTATATAAAATAATTAAATATTATAGTTATTTAAGTATTAAAAACTAATTAAATAACATACAACTTATTACAAAACTATAATTAAAAAACAAATGGTTCACTCACCTCTAGCAAGTAGCTTTTCATGTCAAGGCCACGCATTGGAAACTCTACATAGGTGTCAATCTTATTCCTCAGAAACGCTGTCCAGTGAAACCTCTTCAGATGCAAACACAGCACCTACACACGGATTAGACATTGTATAACCATTACAAATGACATAAAGCACCATTTATTTAAAAATCTGATATTTCTACACTTCCGTCACCTTGGGCAGTTTCTGGATCCAGAATTTCTTAGTGGACTTTTGTCGCTTTTTGCACTTGTGACACATGTAGAGCTCAGTTTCATCCAGTTCCTCGAGGTCTGTGAAGCTCCGAAGGCAATCTGAGAGACAGTAAGCCTACATACTGACTTAAGGTCCTTGCACACTTAATCTGAAATTTTCCTATGCGTTTTTATTTTTTTTTTATATTCGTATTCGTTTTTTTTTTTATTTGTTTTCTTCGTATTTTAATTTGAAAATGATTTCTATTTTTTCAAAATCGAACCTGATTTTAATTTTTTGTGTGTAAATGTAATTGACACAACGTGAGGTCGTATTTATTTTTTAACGTGAGAAAATTTCAGACTCAGTGTGCAATGACCTTAAGTCAACAAAATCAACCAAAATGCAGCCATGTAATAGTATCTAATAACATCTCTTACCATTTAAAGTGCACATCGGCCCCGGCTCTTGGTCTTTTCTGGTCTTGATTCGAAATTGGCTGGGAATGTCCAATGAGAGATCTGGAGGAGAGTGAGATTTAACGTAACCATAGCGACAGAGGCCTTGAAAGCTTTTATAGATCGAATTGACGGCTCACCTAGGAATGGATCAAATTTTCGAGACTCGGTGCCACATATCAAGCAGTACACCTCATTCTGCAGGATGCCACCAAACACAGATGTAACGATAGTGGAGGTCCCATTTCTGAAAAGAAAAAAAAAAAAAAAGAAAAACCGCTCTACATTATTAAATAAACCCACACAGGTCCGATCCCGAGAGCATTGGACAGAATCAGGACTTTGTGAAAGCACATCTAGTCCATCTATTCACAGCAGGATTAACCTGCCATTTTGTTCAGCACAATCCACTGAGCACGCCAAAACACTGCACTTCCTTTTCAATAACCCCTACAAATGCACTCAGGTCACCCTCGCAGCTCTCGGCCGAGGGCTTCCTCACTTGTCTGCAGCTATTAATACAAACACAACAGGGTGGCTCTGGCTCTAGCAGCAGGCAAATGTGGGAACAGCCGTGTCTGTGTACGAAAAAGACTTCCCTCTGCGTGGCGTAAAGAGTTATCTTTATCACTGCTGCCCACGTACTCGCTAAACTAGCAGGGAAGAAATGGAACGAGGGGCGCCCTGCTGAGATAGACCTACCTCGAATTAGAAATTTGCCCCGAACCATCTGTGTAGTTCACTGAAGACAAGCATTTATTTTTCCATGTTAAAATATTGTGGCACCTGGTTTGTGTTTGAAGGGTTGCTTGTTAATCGAGTGGGGTAAGGTTTGGAAAGGATGACCTGTTTGTCCAAACAAAGGTAGACTGGAGGGTACAAATGATGATTATATGTTCGTACATGCAGCATTTGCTCTCGGAGGTGTGTTTGGCTCGGTCCGGGGACAGGGTGGGACTGGGCGACCCGTTCTTGCTCCCCTGCATCTCTCGGTGGAGATGATCCAGAAGGTAACGCAGGAACTCGTGAGCATCCTGTTGCTGGTAACCCCTGCAAAATACAGCAGATTGTCAAGATAAAATGTACTTCTTAAAGAGATTGCTGGTATTATTTTGAATGATTCGTCAACAAGTTACTTTAAAGTAAAAAAATTATTTGATCTATCCATCTACACTATATGGACAAATGTATTGGGACACTCCCTTCTTTAGAACAGAAAAAGGCACTTCCAAAACTGTGGCAACAAAGATAGAAACATAATTCATGTATTTAAAAATTGTATTTCCATCTCTGTTGCAACAGTTTTGGAAGTGTCTAAAATGACTGTACATATATGTACAAGTCATTGGTGTTTGTTGGAAAAACTGCAACACATTGTTTAATTGTGTGATTTTTATGACACCTGAAACTTGGCATGATTTTCCAGATGACATAAAAGAGAGCGTCTGGGCTGAAGGCAGTCTGACTCCCCTGCCAAAGGGAACAGAGTGTTTTCCTGAACTCCTCAACCAGAGACCTGCACAACAGAGCAGAGAAATGTAGGTATGTTAATGGACATCACAGGGTCTCTAGTATATTAGAGACACCAGGACAGTGCTAATAAACTGAAAGATCAGGTTCTGACAGATTGCAGAGAAAAAACTATGCTTAAACCAAATAACACAGTGTAACTCATCATAATTTTGTGTTTAGGATAACAAAATAAATAGGCTTCCCTCATCCTCAAAAACCATAAACAAACTACAAAACAAGGTAACAACAACAACAAGACTCAGACTATTAAATACGGGCTGTAGTAAGGATAAACATGGATTACGTCAACGGTCAACCACAGTGTGTTTTCTGAGCTGAAGTTTTGGCCAGAGAAAACTAGAAACCATAAAATGTAACATAAAAAAAATCTAATTTAAGAGTTTATCATGTTAATTATTTACCAAATAATTACATATAATTCAAATAAAAATGTTAATTAAAAATGTAATTTAAAGTTAATAAAAAGTATATAAGTATACTTTCAATTATTTTTAATTAAAAATACATCTAAAATATCAGAATTTCACATTATATATACATTTTAGATTTTATATAGTTTGATATATGTTATTAATTTATCATGTTTTTTTAAAAATCATCATTTTCACATTAGATGTTTGTCAAGGTATAATAAATCTTTACGTAACAAAAACTATAACCACTCCATAAACATTTAGACTGGTATGGTATTGAATATGATATGGCATATCATATATTGTAAAGGCTTACATTATGAAAAATATGTTCTGACTATTTCTTTAAAATAAAGGACAGCATTTGAATTTCAGTGGAGAGGACCTTACACACTGCTGTCCCCCTGACTTCTGGTGTGGTACATTCTCCTTCCTGCTGTTTTCCCGCTTCGTAAGGCCACCGAGGGCAGCTCCTTAAAATAACAGCTGAACACCTGGATGTTACTGGAGACGGGAAACAAAAACCAGTGTTTAACCAAACAGAGATGTCTTAAACATGACTCAAGATCCTTCTGAGTTACGACCGTTTGGTATATCTTTCCAAACGCAAATTAAACATCGACAGTATGCCAGATGCTATGGTAACCTTGCCAAGGCTTCCTTTTCCATGGATCATGGCCAGCAGAAGTGCGCAAATGGAAATGTTTTTTGTTTTTTAGGTAGGTTTAGTGTTTTACCCAGGCCTTAAAAAAACGATAACAGCTCAGCAACAAAATAATTAAAACTGTAATTAAAAATTATAGTGCGGTTTGATGACAAACCTTGACGTCGACTTGTCAAAGCCTTGTCTGAAAGTTTTAAATAACTTAGAAAAGCTTAAAGTTTAAAGGATTTTAGTAGTCAGAGGAAGTAAATAAAATGTTGCAAACACTTTTTAGCATATTGCTAGCATGATTTAACATGTTACTAACATGTTTCTAACATGATACTGTTAGAATGATTTAGTATGTTGGTAACATTTCTAGATTGATTAACACGTGTTACTATCATGTTTCTAGCCTTTTTAAAATGTTGCTAGCACAATTTAGCATTTTAGCATACTAATATGCTAATGTTTTAACGTTGCTAATGTGATTTAACATTACTAGAATGTTTCAGAATGTTGCTAGCATGATTTAGCACATTTAGCATTTTTGTTAACATTAATATGAATTAGCACATTGCTTTTTAACGTTTTATGTTTTAGCATGTTGCTAATAAGATTAACACATTACTAGAATCTTTAAGAATGTTGATAGCATGATTTGCTAACATGTTACTAGCATGATTTATCACATTGCTACTGTAGCATGATTTAGCACATTGTTAACATGTTACAAGCATGTTAAATCATGCGTACAAAACTAATTAAAAAGCAATACATTGTTAACATGACTTAATACATTGCTAAGAATTTATGTACATGATTTAGCAATGCTAACATGTTTATGTTGATATCATTATTTTTCTTTGCTAGCATGTTTCTAGCATTATTTACAACATTGCTAGCATATTTTAACGTGAATTCGCAATAGCATGATTTAGCACAAGAAACATTTCTTACAATTACTTTTTACTTGCTATTACAGTTGTACTACTGTAATATTTTGGTGGAAACCATTCACTTTGTTCAGGTTCTTTGACAAAAAAAAATAAAGTTCAGAATGACAGCACTTGTTTGAAATAGATTTTTTTTGTAGATGTAAAATCTATTTAATTCATCCTTGCTATGTATTATTGTAATGTAATGTATTATTTTGTTTAATCCTACTGCTGACAAACTTTTAAAACGGTAGTGTAACTGAATGTTTGCCTCAGGAGTTCTGATAATGCAGAGTGAACGGTTTATGTGATATTTGGCACGAGTCACTCTCTGTGGTTTAACCATCAGCCCGGCCAGCGTAAGATTGGCTGCGGTGAGCAGGCAGACGGTCTAATCCGTCCCCTGGCTGCCCACCAAGCTCTCCTCCAGCCAGCTCACAGGCCACAGAGGCACCGTTACCTGCCAGCACATACTAGAGGCTCCAGCAGAGCGCAGGGAGGCTTTGAGGCTCCTCCAGCCGGGCCACCCACACCCTGCCAGGCTACGCATCGCTGGCTGCCCTTGGCTCGGGGTCGTGAGGGTTGCTCTTACCTCAGGGACTGGAGAATGGCGTTCATGAAGCAGGTGTTGCCCAGGTTTCGGAGGCCCGTGGCACACTGTGCTATGGTACTGTCCTGTGTGGTGACATTAAAGAAAATTATGGATCCAGAACACAGTTGACAAATGATGCATTCAGAATTGTAATGTAAAAGTAATTATTTACAAATTAATAAACAAGTAAAACCTGCAGCTTCTCTTGGGCTTTATGACAACACGATAGTAATTTTAAGAATTATGAAACCTAAGTCATCTGCATTGCACGGGGAAGTTTTTACCTTCAAGTAATTATAAACAATTAAATATGTGGTGAGATATGTGGATGGGCATATCAAGTTTTTCTAAACCATATCTTAGCACGCCAGGGTCTTTTACACACTTCCACTTCCAAAATCCAATTAAACTCACGCTGTCTTTCTTCAGCTTGCTGTCAGGAGAGGAACTGTCCGACAGTTTTCTCTTCCTCTGCCTGTCAGTATTAGACACAGAGCTGAAAAAAGAGAATAAATCAGTTCAAAAACAATAATATAATCAATGTATTTAAGTGATGATGATTGAAGAATGGACTTGTTAATCATAACACAGACAAACACCAGACATACTTTTCCAAACTCTGCAGATGTTCTCTGACCCTCTGCACATGGCCTAGTTTTTTTTTGTTGTTCAACAAATTTTTATCATATGTGTATATAGGGGAGAGAATGGTGTGATGGTGGTGAAAAAAAAAAAACACACATAACACTGTTCACTGAAAAATACTGTATGTCCTGTCCCTTTAAGACACTCTCATCTTACTACTGTCCGTTTCAAAATATTTCTGGAAAGTAAAATAGGGAAGAAACTAACCAGAACGTGCTGTAACTGTTACAGTCCATACACACAGAGTGCTGCTGACTCTTCTCGCTCGACTTTTCTCGCTCTGGCTTCCTTTGACTGCCTCCTGGTGCCTGAATCTCCTCGAAATGCTTTTTTGCATGGCCGTTTACATACCTGCCACAGGAAACAGATGCAGTGTCATTTAATGTGTGAAATTTAATATTTTAATCATTAGAACGTAATTCATTTGAATACACTTTTATCTACTAAAATCATTTTTCTATTTTTTACATTTTAACATAGCTTAAACATAATTCTAAACAACCAAGGAAACAATGAATAATTTACATTTGAATTCACATGTAATATTTACTGTAAGTCACATATGAAGAAACAAAACCACACAGACTAAAAAAATGTCAATTTAAGCACTCACCTTCCACAATGCACGCTCAAACACGTCAGGCAAACCCATGGGCTTTTGTTTGACCGGCAAACTACAAAATATCAAAATATACAGCATATGTGTAACATCCATGATATGATTAGGCATTTTACAAATGTATAAAACGAGACCATTTTAATTACTTTTTTTATTAATTATTTTCCCTACACATGTAAATTAGTCAGCTTCTCTTAGGCTTAAAATGCTTAAAAAAAATGAAATAAGAAATATATAACATACATATAATAAGCATATTTTTTTCAAACTCTATACTAGACCCACACAAGTAATCTTGGGATTAAAAAAAGTATAAAATATTTTACAGCATATATTTATAAAATCTATTAATTATAAAGTTATGCTTATAATTTTATATATATATATACACACATATATATATTATATACTATATATACAATATAGATATATATATTTTATTTCATACATATATATGTGTGTATATATATATATATATATATACATATATATGTGTGTATATATATATATATATATATATATATATATATATATATATATATATATATATAATTTTACAAACATAATTTTGTATTTTACGGATGTATAAAATCTGACCCACATGCTCAAGACATGAAACCTAGTGTATAATAAAGACCTCTGTAATGTGCAGAGATAAGGTGGCATGTTAACCTCGTGCGAATGTAATCTCTGGCTGTGGCCTGCTGGGAGAGAGCGCTTTGTTCTAATTGCCTTGATCACCTTCCCTCTGAGCGCTCAACGAGCATCTGAATTAGCCGTTGCTAAGGAACGGTCGGTTCTCGTGAATGCTGGTCTGTGCACGACCCAACAAATGTGGAAAAAGTCAATAGACCCCCTCTGTCTCCTCGTACCTGCTGACCGCCTGCGTGCTGATTAAGAAAGCGCCACTGCTGTGCTATCGTAACATGCTTTATATAATGCACTTCACACAAAACAAGCAATGTTCTAACAAAATCACGCCGTTATTAGGAACAAAGCCACCTAAACAGCTATGTCCTGTACGATTTTCTCAAAGAATCTGTGAAAGCAGTGAAATATAAGTCGTATTCACTTATATGGTATTAAAGGTGGGTCACAGCTCTGTTTTACTAGTTCAGTCATTTAAGTCATGACTTTTTTTAGCAGTACTAATGATTGATATGTTTCATAAGTGTGAAATGTGTTAAACAAGAGATATGGGGCATTTCTCATGTCCCGTGGGTGTGCTGAGGGGCCACTGGGCGTCACACCCTAAATGTTCACGGGTTTTCAGTGTAATCTAACGTGACAATTCATCTTCACTCTGGTCTGGTCCAAAATACATATCATCATAACCTATTATGTAATACTTATGGATGCATGATATGTTGGTAATGGTATAAAAGTATAACTAGCATTTTTTATATTTTTAGTATTTATTTGATGTCAGTTAGTATGAAAGCAATCTCATCTGATTTTTTTTTATTTATATATATATATATTAAAAAAATCAATGCCAATATCTACACAATGGAACGCTTGAAATATTTACGACATCGAATAAGATTTACGCTAAATGGTTACATTTAAATAAACACTTATTTTACTAGCTGTTTATATTCACGATAAAATATCTAAAAACAGGAAATATTTGATATTTACCAGAATTGATTAATTTAGAAAAATTCAAAATAGCCAAATTTTAGCCAGATACACTAACATTCAAAAATGTGGTGTCTGGAAGATTAAATAATAAATAAATAAATAAATAAATACATGCACAGTTGATCAAATGTGACAGTAAAGACATCTACAATGTTACAAAGATTTATAAAAAAAAAAAAAAAAACTTATTTAATAATAATACTTTATAACATTACTGTTATTACAGTGTTTTACGGCCTTTGTGAGCATAAGAAACTCTTTTCAAAAACATTTTTTTTTTAATTGTGTCGACCTCAGACGTTTGTGTGGTGGTAGGCTTGTATATTTGTCTGCCACGATTTAGAATATTGGCCATAATATTAAAATAGAATTTTGATATCATGCACCCCAATATATAATATCTCTAAAAAAAACTACTTCCTACATTTTATTTTAATTTATAGATGAAATCGATGCATTTCAAGGAGATTCTGATGATAATGCAAACAAACACTAGATCCTGCACTTCTTCACACAAATTCATGAGACCTAATGGGTTACTTTAAAGGTCTCTCCAACTTTTAATGGCTTCCCCGAATGCATTTTTCCAGCAAGCCGGCCCACACTAAGCCAATAATTACCATCAACAAAAGCTCGCTTTTAAATTTCCACTCTCAATACTTTCCTACCTACAGCAAATGTCCAAATCCAAAAAGAGAGCTGAAAAGAGTGTTTTCAGATCCTTTGTATTTCAGTGCTTTCTCACACATGTAAAGCCGTGTGTATTAACATTACATTAACGTTGTGAAAATGTTTGCAGACATTATTTCCGGTTTATTTTGAGGTCTGCCTGCATAGACTGCTTTTGTCTGTATTGCATATGGAGATCAATGCCAATCATTTACTGTAAATCATATAAAGCAAATGCCAAATTAGAGCCAGCTACATTTAATATGAGATTAAATGTCATTAAGAAAAGAAAACCTCACTCAAGCTTCTCAAAGGGTGAAATAAACAGGCGAAAGCGAAAGGAAAACGGTGATAATCGTTTAATATATATATATAAAAATATATATAAAATATATAAAAATAAGTTATATATATATATAAATAAACGGTTCCTTGAAATGTCTTCACAGAACAATAAGCTTTCCGCTATCACACTCAAATTAGCAAGTTTGACTGCTGTGTGAAGCTAAACTACTCGGTTTGTGGGTTTAATATTCATTAAAACACAAGTACCGACTATTATAATTTCACGTCATGTTATATGTTTAGATGTTCTTCAGTTTTATTAGTACAAAAACACAAAAGTCTCCTGGCGCGAGCCGCTGAGAGCAATGAGGCGCTTAGCCGGTTCGGCTAGCTCGAGCTAGCTCTAGCAGGAAACTGACTGAATTATTACTCGTCATTCATGAATTATGATTCGCATGTAACTCACCGGAGCAGCACCACGAGGAAGGGGAACCGTTGGGGAACCGGGTCGGATCCACCGTCATACAGACACTGGAGCTGAGGTGAGGGCACTCCATGAGTCTGTGTGCTAGCTGAAGCTCTCGCTAGCCCACTCTGTGCTCTTCTGGCGGTAGTTTAAACTCTGAAAGCGTGTGTTAGTGGGCACAAGATGAGCTTTCGCTTTCCAGTTGGTGGATTCTTAAACGTTTGAACGCTGAGGAGTGATGCTGCTCTGCTAGGTGAAGTCAGTGTGTTGTTATGGTTTAAGAGAGCAGACATGCATGCATACATTAGGGCTGTCTCAAAACCTACCGAGAGCCCTACCTAGACTGCGAAATAGAGAGCGTACTAAACACTCTATTGTCGGTCTTGAGTTTGCTTTACTTTTCCTTTAACGGGATGTTTACACAAGCCTGTATTAATCGACAAAAAGACACAATTCGTTCAGAACGATGACGACGAATAAAGCTTCGTAGACAGAGCAGTGACGAATCCCGAGAGAGAGAGACACACAGTGAGAGAGAGAGAGAGAGAGGAAGTGGGGATATCAGCACATTTGGACATCTCAGAACGCGATTCTGACTATTTTACAATCAGTATTAAATTGGAGGTGGTCTGAATACCTTTATTGTTCTGTGAATTTATGTTTGTGTGGATGTATATTTGGTTAGATGTTTTGTAAATGTTATGTTGTGTGAACGTTTGTATTTATTTATTTGTGTTTTTTTTTAAAAAATGCAAAATACAAAAATTATTTTAAATATGATAAATAATTTATTTCTGAAGTGAAACCCTAAAACTATGAGTGACAAACATCATAAAAATGCATGTAAATGTTCACTTATTTTATGTTTATTATTGCAATTATTTGTCCATTTTATTAGAGAAACAAACCAATGACAAGCAATACAAATAACATTCTGTTAATTGACTATATAAATATATATATATATATATATATATATATATATATATATATATATATATATACTATTTTCACAATTTTATGCTATTGTTTTATTGTTTATTTAAAAACCCCTGCTTTATTATCATGTACACGTTGTCACGCTATTAAATTATATTTATAGTTACCTGGTCTGTGATTCATTTTCCAAGCACCAACAGGCAAACTGTGCCACACTTCAACACTTCAAGGCATTTAAAACCATGTAGATATTTCTACTTGATATGTTTATTCTGATATGACCAGCTTAGCGGACATATAAAACAATGCAAATTAGAAATGGACTTCCAAATATAGACACAAGTATAATGTACAAGTAATTAAGCAACAGGAATAATATGCATGTACCTTTTTATTACAGTCAAACTTTTTACCTGTACATCTTTGAAAAAAAAATGCTAACAATAATTGGCCAAAATTTTCAATGTACATTTGTGGCTAAAAATTTAGGGTTGGATTGTAGAGACTTCAAGAGTGGCTGTCTCCCATCTTGATGGCCTGCTCTTTCAGCGGTTGCTCTGCAGACTTGGATCTTTTTTCCCATGTTTCTTTGAGCTAGGCCTAATAAAAATTCCATGTTAACATGTAACTACAAAAACGTTGCCAGTAAAAACCAATAAAGCCAAACACAAAAATACATGTACTGTAATGACATTCTTTTTCTTGACAGCAAAGACAATCACCACAATGAGAATAACGGCAACGGTAAGACCAAACACAACACCCAAGATAATTCCTGATGAGATAATAACACATTAATATAATTGCATAAAAAATTCAAATGAGTTGAAAACATATTTAAGTTTCACTTACCGACTGGTACATCTGATGCACCAGAACAGTCCTCAAGGCCTTCATCTATTCAAACAAATACACATTAACATGCACTTTTGCATATATATCTCTGGGTAAAATCACTATTAGCCACATACCTGCTGCATTGTAACATTGCCCACACAGCCGGTCCTTGCATGTGTGATGTTCAGGACCGTAATAACGGAGATAGTGACCTACACATTCCCCTGGCTTTTTTGGAAGATTGCAAGCTTGTCTTTCTGTTGGGTGGAGGTATTATCTAAAGTCAAGCATTGTTTCTTGGGCGTTGTTTGGACAGGATTGAATTAACAAATGAATGAATCAGTCCATAATAAGGTGCATTTCATAAATAAAAGCAATTATGTTTTTACTGTCCTTGGGGAACAGTTCATCGGCTCTGTGTGAACAGTTTCTCATGCACTGCCTCTCTGTTATGAAACGGTTTGCATTTCCACCATTTCACTTAAATTTAAAAATAGATAATCACCTATTTTTGAATATTTATTCATAGACTTTTAGGTTGATTTGTATTTTGTATGGATAATAAAATGTTTTTATTCTAAAAGACCAGAATACATTTTGTAATATGACACCCCTGCTAAGGGGAAGACCGCTAAAAGATGTTTTTGAAGTACCATTTCTATAGAAACACAATGTCTGATTTCAAAATGCTTTTCACAGGATGAATTTTGAGATTTTAGGCTTTCCAATGGTATGCAGTCAGAGTTATATTAAAAATCGTCTTTGATATTTCAAGCTCTATTATTGCAGTCAGCGGGTGTTGCAGTGCTTCAGTCATGAAAGACGTGAAATAAAAAGCACCCTTACATAAAAAAAAGTGTCTCACACGGCTCCGGGGGGTGAACAAGGCCTCCTGTAACGAATTGATGCATAAAGCCAAGAGGAGACTCTTGGCTTATATCGAAACTTTGCTTTCTTTGGATTTTAACACACGTGCGCAATGCTGACCACATACATCAATAGCCCAAAGCTGCTTCTGTGTACAACTGTTGGTGCAAGCTAGATTCAAGTAATTATTACGTTTTGAATATGAATATTTTTCTTACAAAAATGCATCAATTCGTTACAGGAGGCCTTGTTCACCCCCCGGAGCCGTGTGAGACACTTTTTTTTATGTAAGGACGCTTTTTATTTCACTTCTTTTGGACTGAAGCAATGCAACACCCGCTGACTGCAATGATAGAGCTTGAAAGATCAAAGACAATTTTTAATATAACTCCAACTGGATTCGTCTGAAAGAAGAAAGGGATATACACCTAGGATGCCTCGGGGGTGAGTAAAACGCAGCCTAATTTTCATTTTTGGGTGAACTATACCTTTAATGGGCTTTAGCTTTATATGCGCGAATAAAGTTTAAACAACAGACCATGAGGATTCAATCGTCGCATCATGCACCTGCAGTGCTCCTGTGAACAGAGAAAAACAGAAATTAGGTCTATAAGAGGAATAAAATAAATAGGACCACACAAACTATATAATAGGCTATAATATAATTAACAGATTAACAAAAGGGGGAAAAAAACTGTGCAACAAGTATAGTCTACGCTTGTTTTTGTGACACTCTTAATGCATTTTATTTATTTTCTTTATATCTTTATTTGATTTAATCCATCTGGCTTAATCTATTTAGGCTACCAGTATTTTAATATACATATAAATTATTAATATTGCCTAACTGTTTGCAATTACAAGGTTAACATGTTTTTTTGGAGTATATAAGATCAATTTCTCTTTCATAAGATTACTTCCTCTTTTTGGCCTGGTTTCGTTTCGCAGTGCTGTAAACTCTAGGGGCAAGGCTACTAAACCAGGGTGTTTTTAGGGGCGTGATATTCAAATGACGATTGTTTTCTGCCACCACATTTATCAGCGTGGGATCATTCGTACGATGAGATTGGCAGCATACGAATGTTTCAAGAATCACACGTGAACTCTGTCGTAAATTGATTTGTGCGCACGGATCTGCGCTCATTTCTACATTAGATTTATACATGAGGCCTAATAACCGAAACATTGCCTGGACTCTTTTGGAAGCTTGCAAATTTGTCTTTCTGTTAAAAAAATCTATTATTTTTTACTATATGGTGGCAGTATTTGAACTTCATACAAACAAATTTTATGATGTGTTCATAGATAAATTACAGTCCACAGCAAACAGTTGTCCAGCTCTGTGTATTGTAGTACATATTGCCCTAACATTGGATCTCTGAATTTTGGAGGGTGAAAAGATAGCGAATGATTATACTGCATTGCAGTGCTGTACAATGTGCTCAAGTAAAATTTACACTGTGTACCCTAAATTATGCCAAAGTGATATAAACATGTTGTCTCTGAAATGGAAATGTTTGTAAAAAAAAAAAAAAATCTGTTTACCCTTTCTTATTGCATAGATCCAGTCTACCACATGTTTTTTACGACAACTTTTCTAATGCTGTCATTTCTGCCCAATCCTGCAATCCATAGGGATCATGACATGAGAAATCAAATTTGCCTTGATCTTTTGGCATATAAGAGGTCTTTGAACCATTAAAACATCATGCAGGTTTCATAGCTTAAAACATCCTCCTCATTATAAACAAAGCATTTAATTAATCAAGCTCCAAAAATGGCTCGTTTGGATGTGAGGTGCAAGATGACATCACCAAGGCACAAACATTTGCATAAACACCGCCTCCAGAGAAAGACATGGACAAATAGTCTTCTTCTCACCATAGGCCCCAGCCACTGGTGTTTAGTCGCTTAACGGCTGACACTTGTTTATACTGAATGAGAATGTCACGTCAAAAGCAAATTGCAAAAACAAAAAAAGGAACCATGCCAAAAAAACATGTATTTTACCCCCGGAACGTGATTTTTAAAGATTGGGCTATAGTTTTGGGCTAGTTTTGAGTAGTGATTGGGTGGGTTTTCTTGTGAAAACCTGGCAACCCTGTACTGGATCCAGTATGGAGATGCATGTTCGCTTTCTGACACAGTCCACACGCTTGAGTCCATCATCAATGGAGACAAATGGAGTGAAAGAACGTCCGCTTTGACACGTTTGGTTTGAACAGTTCGTTCATGTCTTTGTACAGATATCAGAAGGATCTCAGCATAAGGTTGGATTGTTTATTTCTAATGGCATCCCAGATCGTGTCAGAGGATTTTTTTGGAGCATTTTGTTTTGTAAACAAGGCACAGTGTCATAGATCTGACTTCAGCTGCATCACAAACCTTAAGTAAATGATTTCATAATGTTTGTCTGGAAATTACTGTTTTATTTTGATTATGTTGTCAAAACACTCAAAACATGCAGTAGCGAGGGGGCATTGATGCTGTTTTGTGTGACGTTAGTCAATCATAACAGTGGCCGATCCCTGACAAGCCTTAAAGGACACATCCCGGCTTAAAGGGATAGTCCACCCCAAAATGAGAATTTTGTCATTAATTGCTTACCCCCATGTCATTCCAAGCCTGTTAAAGCTTTGTTCGTCTTTGGAATAAAATGTAAGATATTTTGAAGTGCTTCCCAAAATGAGAATTTTGTCATTAATTGCATTTTGGGTGAAAACCGGGAGGCTTGTTACATGTGACAAACTGTGTATGCTGTTCTATGTCAACCGCACCACACAGATATGCTGTTTTTGTTCAGTTCAATTCAATTCGTAAATAGTGATGGTGACCGTGTGGTCAGCGGTTGGCAGTTTGCGTTCATTGGATACTCTCCAAAATGGCACTACGGTGAAGCGGAGGAGACAAATTGTTGAATAAAGTCATTATTTTTGTTTTCTTTGAGTACAAAATGTATTCTCGTTGCTTCATAAAATTCAGGTTGAACCACTCATGGCAGATGGACTATTTTGAAGATGTCTTTCATTTTAGGACCTTGACAGTGTAAGTTACTTGGCAGTTAATGGGACTGTCACAAGCCTCCCGGTTTTCATCCAAAATATCTTAAATTGTGTTCCGAAGACGAACAAAGCTTTTACGGGTCTGGAATGACATGGTGGTAAGTGATTAATGACAAAATTTTCATTTTGGGGTGGAGTATCCCTTTAGAAACAGGTCATTTTAGAGAGAGGGTCAGAATGAGGGTTGAAAATAATCATTTTCCCACATATTTATTTGTTTTTTGCACAAAAAAAAAAAAAAAAAAAAAAAAAACTTTATTAACATTTTAAGTAAACCTCAAGGAACATATTAAAATAATATAAATATCATGTCATGACCCCTTTAAAAAATTATTGTAGTATAATGTTAAAAAAAAAAAATGCCTAAGATGCTGACATGGCATTAAATAAAAATATACTACTACTACTACTATAATGGTAAAAAAAAAATAAATAAATAAATAAATAAATAAATAATGCTACAGTAAAAACCTGTTATTTGCTTAACAGCATGTTCACTTACTATATATGGTGAAAAACTGATCTATCAGAACATCAAATGTAATTTTACTATAAAATACTGAAATTTACTGGTTTGGAAAATACAAAGAACAAGTCAACTTATAATTGACATTCCCTGTGTAACATTTCACATTTGATGTTATTTCATGTAAATAATTGTGTTTAAGGTTTTGTTACAAGTTCATTACGGCTTCTATATTTCATATTGTTAAATGAATGTTTATAGTATTATTTTAGTGTTGTGTGTTACCATGGTGTTTTGTGGTTGTGTGTATGTATGACACTGTTCATCTTCTATATATTAGGATTTACCTCAGCTTGTGGAAAAGCTTATGATGAACTTGGATTCTCCATGTGTCTTTCTCTTTACCACCTGTGTTATTATGCTGGTTGCCAGTATATGTTAAAGGATCAAAACAGATTTTGGTAGCAGCGTGGTTATGCTAATTCAGCAGAAAGTGATGGTTGGATTTACTGCTTTAAAATTGGTTTTGTAAATTGCAACAGTTTTAAAATAAAATCTACCGTTTATTTTTTAAAGTTGCTTTGTGTGTATTTTACAGAATTATTTTGGTTTACTGTTCTATATTCATCATCTTCTAACATCAAGTTGAGATCCTTTTAATTTTTTTCTATTAATTATTTTTGTTGAGTTTTTTGCTTAAGGATTTAGTATATGAAATGGCTGTAGCTGTAAACTTGTTAAATGCTGAAGATGTAAATTTGTGTATTTGTGATGTTTGTAAGGGGGCTCTAAAGACCAGAGAGAAAGGGAGAGAAAGAAGAACTTCAAAAAGGAGAGTCTGCATGAAATATCTGTATTCAGTTTTCAAAACATTGACCTTCCCAGCTATAGACAGATGAAGTGAAGCCCATCTATACATATCACAAGAAGTCTCTTGCATCAAAATGAAATCTAACTAAATCTCTCAAATTTGGTGAAAAGCTTCTCTGTAGTTGTTAATGGTTTCCTAGAATTTTACACTTGGGCAGCTGGTGATTAATTGTGGCCTACAAAATCATGAGTCAGTGGTTTCATTCACACAACTCTCTTTTTTAGCTTTATTTAGAAATTGTTATTTTGGAAAAGATGTACATGCACAAGTAAAATATAAATTTGCTACTTAAATGCAAACATTTAGTTGCCAATGTCTTGATGATTTTTTTCTTCATAATTAAAAATAAACTTACTGTACATCTTTGAACTCGAGTTAATTTGATTCTACTTCCTACATTCAAATTTGAATTGGATTTCTTTTCACCACCTCAATTCATTTTGGAATTTGAATGTAAATTTCAAAAGTAATATACTTTTACATTCGTACCTATATTTTGACAGAATTAAAGACACAAACACAAGAGACCTATGTTACCGTAGATTCACAGTATTGTTAACTTGACTGACAGAGACTGTCATGCCAAGAAACACCAGTAAAATAAATTTGTATTGTTCTTCATTCTTTCTTTACAAGCAGTAATCAGTAAAATTACATAGTTCATCCAAAAATTAACATTTGTTGAAAATTTACTCATCCACAGGACATCCAAGACAAATGTAGCATTCCATCACTTGCTCTCATCAATGGATCCTCTGCAGTGAATGGGTGCCGTCAGAATAGGAGTCCAAACTGCTGAGTGAATATTTAATTATTCACCACCACTCCATTCCATCAATTAATGTCATTTGAAGTGCACCACTCCATTCCATCATTTTTTTTTATTTGGAGTGTAAATGTTTTATTAAGATGTTTTTTCTTTGAGGCATTTTTTAAAGGTAAAATATGTGTAAATTATAAGTAAAAACCTTTCACTTGTTTGCTTGATCTGTGCATATTTCTCTCCTGATTCAGACGAGACAACTTTTTAATTTCAACAGACATTAATTGATTAATTGTTTAATTAATGGACTGGAGTGGTGTGGATTACTTGTGGATTATTGTAATGTTTTTTATCAGGTGTTTGGACTCTCATTCTGACGGCACCCATTCACTGCAGAGGATCCACTGATGTGCAAGTGATGGAATGCTAAATTTCTTCAAATTTGTTCCTATGAAGAAACAAACTCATCTATATCTTCATGGCCTGAGGGTGAGTACATTTTCAGCAAATTCAAATTTTTGGTTGAAGCACAATTAGCATTGGTCCAGCACAGAATTAAAAATAAACTATGTTTAAAGTGTATAGATATAGCAGAAGACTAATATAATATAATGACCATTTTTGTGTACCTTACTGTGGAAGAATTCTTCACGGGTTACAGATGAAAATAGTATCCAGCACGGTGCCAGTAAGAGGCCCCACAAATGATGTGTGTAGAGATTCAGGTTTCAGCATTGGCTGTTCCTTACAGAACGTAAATTAAAACATAATTTTACACTGTTATTCTTCAGTCCCATCATGTATACTGTATAAGTAGGCTTTTTTCTTTACATTTTTCTTTTCTTTTAAAAATGTTGGATATATTGAGTGGCTCAGATGGTAAATTACTGAGGGATTCTCCCCATTTGACCTTCGGTTCACTAAAAGATCACCCATGTGTCTCCAGTGGGTGATTCACATAGTGTGTAACACACACGTATCTGATAGATTTAGCTTGTAGTGACATTATAAAGTATATCAATGTGTATAAAAAAAATCTGAAGAACATTATTTACAGCATTACAATTTTTTTCCTTCAAAATATGGCAGGTATTGGTTAAGTTTTTGACATAATATTACAACAAATTAAAAACATGTGCCTCTGTAGCAGGCCATACGAAGTTGTTAAAATAATAACCTGCTGTTTGTTTGACAGTGATTTATTTGTAATACTATGAAAAAGAAAACCGCATCATTTGCAACATGTTTTAAAATGATTTAAAATGACTTTTCAACAAAATTTAAACAATAGGAAAACAAGAATGAAACACAAACGTTTAATTTATGAATTTTTTTTTTTTTATATTTTCTATTTTATTTTATTTTTTTATTATTATTCTTAGAATTCTTTGCCCCATATATTTCTATCTTTCATTTTTTTTCTTCTCAAAGCTAAAATAAATTAGAGAAAAATAGGAAATTTTTAAGGGGAAAAAAAGAGTATTTGAAGTTGTTTCATCAGTGTCAAAGGTCACCAGCAGGGGGGACACAGAGATGGGCAAAATCCACTTTTCCTGTTCATACTGAGAAAATACAACAACGCACACCTATGCATCTTTAGAGGAATGATGCTTTAAAGAATCAACCAAAAGTTTTGATATGATGTTATAGTACATTTTGATAATATGTCATAAGTTATTTTTTGTTGTTGTTGTTTTATGAATTGATTTGTGTCAAATAGGCTGTACATAGTGCAGGCTATTGGGGCATGTTGTCACAAAAGGTCAACAATATTACTGAAACTATATATATATATATATATATATATATATATATATATATATATATATATTATATATATATATATATATATATATATACACACACACACACACACTGCATATATATGAATAGCCGTGAGCTATGGCTGTATATGGATTATGGACAGTTATGGATTGCAAGTTTTTATTATTAATTTAAATTATTATTCATGTATAAACAAAATTATTGTTGTGCTTCTGTATAATAGTAGCTATATATACTTAATAATAATAATAATAATAATTACAATGATGATGATGATGTAGGCCTGCAACAATTAATTCCAGTCCACGAATTTGATTGGCTGAGCGGCGTTTCGTGCGCATGGACTGATAGATTAATAGCCATAAATCATGATACAATAGCAGCAAAACGTATACAGTTGTACAATAAACACGATGCCTACATTATACATAGGCTAGACACCTATAATAACGCGGTATGTTATTTGCGGTCACAGTAAACACCGAGCAAATGCTGCAATATGGAGATATAATCACTGTCCTATAAGCTGTAATTTTTTTCTCATATCAGATGACGCTCTGTATCTTGTTTGCGGAGTTTTAAAATTGCCGGTTTGAGAGCGTGTGGCTAATAGCTATTTATCAGGGCTAAGAAAAAGCTGTGCTCCTCTGATGCTGTCTGGGTAGGCAGCACACTAGCTCGAGGCACAGCCGCAGATTTGTTCTGTATGAAGTCACTCGCTGGACACGCGCTGCTCTGTCATCGCCGTGACGTCAGTTTGTTTAACTCGCGAGCGCAGCATGCTTGATATAAGAGCCGGCTCCGACAGCTATGTCAACGTTTCTCTCTTCTGAGTCGACTTCTGAGGGCACTTGAGAAGCAGCCGGTACCTCTCTGCAATGACACTTACACTTACATTCATCATCTTGATCGCGTGTCCCCTCGAGTTCACAGGTAAGTCTTCCAGAACTCACGTTATAATAACCCAACTTCCATTGATTGCTCAGAAACATGGTAACCTGTCACTTAACAGGTCAGTACTACATGTGCATTCAAAATTGTAGCCTACATATAAAAGAATAAAGGAAAATGTGAATTATTAATAATATGTTCAACATTAGCCTATATAATGTGAAATGTTTGCTAATAAGTTATGTGGAAGCCTACCTTATTTTATAGTTTTGTTGTTAAAAAAAATGCTTATAGATGTGACATTTGCATTTTAAACTGCAGTGATATTAAACACTCTTATTTCTGATACTTTCTTTTAAAACACTTAAAGGAAATTACTTTCTGATGCATATTTGTGAATGTTTGTATTTTTTTATAGTCCTCAGTAAAAACCTTTTGTAAAAAAAATTTGCATCGTTTTAAACGGACAATATGGTCTCATATTGGTGTAGAAGCAGTAATTTGGAAGAAAATTGAACATCAAATATAGATTCCTGGAAGTTCATTTAAGTTGTTAACATAATGAGTGGGTGAATGAGTGGCTGTTTCCATAAATGAACAACATTGGGAGTAAAGTAAGAACATGTAAAATCATAATGTGTAATTATAAATTTACAGAACCCCAAAATGCTTTGAATTAGTAAGGCTGTGTCTGCGGATCTGACAGATGACCTCGACTGACCTCAGTGTATTGAAAACCACAGGTGAAACGTTTGTCACGCCAAATTAGTGCTCAGGTGCTGACTTAACTGCGCTGTTAATATCTTTTCTGTAGATCTTCCCCAAAGGGTCAGTTCAGGAAAAACCTGTGGTCCTACAGTAGCAAGGTAGATTAACTTTTGTGAATAAAAGTGATGACCAAATTGCTGAGTACATTTTTGCGGCTTCCTGTTTGGACTCAAAATGTCATATTGAGAAAATATCATAATTTCCTGTGTCATTTGGGAAAAATTTCCATTACTCTACAGCTAATGCATGGTGCACTAAAAATAGTTGCGCAAAAATGCTTTGCATTTCATTATAGACTCTGTGTCAACATCAATTTAAATTAAACGTATGAACTTTAATCATTAGAGGAATGCCTTGATTTCCAATGACTTGTTCTTTAGAATTTTAATCAGTGACGGATTATTCATGCTCCGGGGGAATCTCATTGTCAACCAGAAGTCTCTAGGAAAGACCAGCAAGAGTCTGGCTCGGCCTGTCAGTCAGATTGACTGAGAGAAGCCAGCAGTGACCAGAGCAGCAGGTTGCAGCCAGAATAAAGTCCAGCTGCAGTGGAATGCATTATCTGACTGATTTATGACTGAATTGAGTGAAACTTTAAAAGCATTTAATATTTGTTTCTGTCTCTTTTTCAGGGGCAAATTGGGCATATAATGGTAAGTAGACCCCTCATTCATTCAATCAATCATTTATTTATTTATTTATTTATTTATTTGAAATAACCATTGTTGCAATTTAAAATATTTAATATAAGAATGATAGGGTTTCCATACTAAATGAAAACAAACAAGCATGATAGATAGATAGATAGATAGATAGATAGATAGATAGATAGATAGACGGATTGATGGATTGATGGACGTATATATAGGTAGATAAATATATACACCAATGTATAAATATAGATATCAACAACAGTATAACTAAATTACTGTAAGTCTTTCATGCTCACTGCATTTATTTGTTCAAAAATACAGTAAAAACTAATATTGTGAAATATTATTACAAAATAAAATAACTATTTTCTGTTATTATATTTACAAAATGTAATTTGGTTCTGTGATGCAAAGCTGAATTTTTAGCATCATAACTTCAGTCTTCAGTGTCACATGATCCTTTAGAAATCATTCTAATATGTTGATTTACGCCTCAAGAAGAATTTCTCATTATTATTAATGTTGAAAACAGTTCACTGTAAACAGTGTACAGACAAATGTAAAGTTCAAAAGAACTGCATTTTGAATTAGATTTTAAATTAGTCAAATTAGATTAATTATTTCTTGCTGTCATTTTTTGATCAATTCAGTTGGTTCTTGCTTAATAGAAGTTTTAATTTCTTTAAAAAAAAAACTGAACTTTTGAATATTTTTACTAAAACATTTTAATACTTAAAGGGCTCATGTGAGGTTGCTAAAAAAGAATATTATTTGGTGTAAAGCAATGTGTTTATGTGGTTTAAGGTTCAAAAAGCACATTATTTTCCACATACTGTATATTATTGTTTCTCCTCTATGCCCCGCCTTCTGAAACGCATTGATTTTTACAAAGCTTATCATTCTGAAAAGCGCTGTGTGCTCTGATTGGCCAGCTATCCAGTGCATTGTGATTGGCTGAATGCTTCAAGCATGTGACGGAAATGTTATGCCCCTTAACATACTGTGATGCCGTGTCCCGGTGCGACGAGACAAAAACATAAAACCCATTACAAACGAGGCATTTGTTGCATCCAGTGGGAACATAATTACTGATTATAATGACTTATACTGTGTTTTTACGTGTTGCATTGCATCACACCGCTTAAACATAAAACCATGTCTGCATTTGCGATCAGAGAAACGACAAACAAGCGCTACTCTGCACTGCTTAAAACTCCCGTTTGAATCGTCAATGGCAAATTCTTTTAATATGAAAACATACTTACAGGCTGTGAGTCAGAACAGACGGCATTGTAGGCTACTCTTCCAGGTTCAGGAAACAGTCCTTGTCCTCCGTAAAATGTGTTGAACCCACATGGGGGCGTGTTTAAACAAGGCATTTTAGGAGGGTGTGGACGAAACCCAAAACTCTTTGGGTTTGAGGCTTTTGTCTTTGCAACTTTAGGGATTTTATCTATTCACGAACAGCTTGTAACACTCCAAAGACAAAGAAAAACTTGAAATAGCATCATACGACCCCTTTAAAATGCCACACATATAGACTTCCATGAACCGTTCTGTTTTAATGAAGCAAAGGAGTCAGTGAATCATTTTTTATTTGATTTATTCAAACAAACAACTCAAACTGATACCCTGAAATTAACTGAACCAAATATAACGCCATTTTCACTACTGAGAGATGCCATCAAACACTCCTTTAAATCAAAAAGTTGACTAAAAATGAATATGAAACGTTGATCATGTTTATTTCATCCCATCAAATGCAAGATGGAGGAATCATGAAACTTTTAGCTTAGGTTATCACCTAACTGTAAGTAATTGAGTTGTAATGCCTTCTCTTACAATGACCAGATGGAGTCGTTTTCACCTCAGTAGAAAAGGTCATCCAGTCATCTGCTACAGAGACCAGCAAAACGTGCTCTTTACACGCTGAAGAGCTTTAAAATAAACATGCTTAATCACGGCCGCTGTGGCAGTGTTCTGCTCTATTGCCTGAACCTAGGGAACCAAACAGGCTTCTGGTTACCATCCTCATGAGCCAAGACTATTCCTGGGCAGGCTTTTTCACCATTATCTTTAACAATCCCAGTATGCCATACCAGTGTGCACATGAAGACCCTCTGGCAGCCATGAAGGAGGTATCAAAGAACACGTTGCTCCTGGAAAATGGGATCTCGTGGTGCAAAGATAACTCCGTTTTGACCCCTATTGGCTCTCACGGCTCTTGTGTCATTCCACCCAGCTCTCTCCTCATGCTGCTATCACTCACGTGTTCTCACTGACTTTGCAAGGAGACTTGTTGAATCATTGAGTAACACAGAATTGAATGACACACTTTTATGTAATTACATTACATGTCTTTTGATTTATTTTATGGCTGATTTAAAGATATAACGCGACTCAAGGGACCTCAACTGCAAAACAAAGCTGTTATAATGGCTTTATTTTGGGAGAAGATTGTTTGTCTAATTGCTTGGCTGTGAAATTTCATAGCTCCCTATACTTAAGAAAGAACAATGCATAATATAATTCTGTCATTGTGTGTGGCACATTGCAATTTACAAGCTGAATCTCTTCTGTCCCTTCAGTTAAACTTGTGAAATAATTTTCACTTCTTTGTGCAAATTTACAGTGCCTACAAAGTCAGACTACCTTGTAATGTGCTGTATTTAGGCTCGTAGACTAAAATTTTTAGATGATGTGATTATCAAACCAACCACCCTCATTAAGCAAATTGCTAAGTTTAGTTGCTACTAAAACTACATCTACAAGAAAACGTGAGTGGTACTCATGCAGAAGTCAGAGATATGATGCTAAAGTGTTTTGAGTGTTCTAAGTAGTTGTATACTGGTCTGAGTGGCCCAAAATGTAAGTCTATGGAATTTATTTGCCCATTAAAATGTTAATGTATATATTTTGAGATGCGGACAATGTTACAATTGAGTGAAGTGTCCAACTGACCACTGTTTGAAATACCATGATGAATAGCTCAACGAGAAACACTGCAGTGCTTGTGCTGTTGTGTAGATGTTATCTTGCCCATCAGAAAGAGCTCAGATGAGTGTTGTCCTTTGTGCCAGCTAACACTGAGAGCTCTTGACATTCGGAGTCTGAATTAATTCAGCTGAGTCAAGGCCGTTTTCAATCATGTCCAGGGACATAATGACATCAAACACTTCTCTGCCTGAGGTCTAAGATGAAAACAGATGCACAAATGCTCAATAGATTATTATCTTAGCATAATTTATCCCAGACAGACATGAATGATACTTCAATCATGTAGCTTGTTGATTAGGCTTTTTTGAATTGGTTAAAAACTAGGACTCTGTGTGTCTCTGTGTGGCATTTTTAATATATTAACATGTTTTACTAAAATTGGCAAAAGTTTGGGGATTGTAAGATTGTTTTAAAGAAATTCAAACTTTTATTAAGGAAGGACATTAAATTGATCAGAAATGACAAGTCGTAACAAACCCCAAATTATCTTAATCTAATATTTTTTTATTTAATTAGATTAGATTATTTAAATTTATTTTAATTAATGAATAACTTATTTTAATATAAGGGCAATAACACTAAGGGATAGTTCACCCAAAAATGAAAATTCTGTCGTTAATTACTCATCGTTCCAAACTCGTAAGACCTTCGTTCATCTTCGGAACACAAAATAGGATGTTTTTTTAAGAAATTCGAGGGCTTTCTGACCCTGCATAGACAGCAATGCAACTGACATGTTCAAGGCTCAGAGAAGTATAGGACTTCGTTAAAATAGTCCATGTGACATCAGTGGACATCAGATGTACTGTACATCCATAATTTCTATGTCAGCAGCACCACACGCATATGTCGTGAAACTCTCGTGAACGCACATTGAAGACTTAAACAGAAGAGAATAAATTGTTCAATAAAGTTGTTATTTTTGTTTTCCTTGCCCACAAAACATATGCTTGTTACTTTGTAACATTACGGTTGAACCACTGATGTCACATGGACTATTTTAACGATATCTGGACCTTGAATGTGTCAGTTGTGTTGCTGTCTATGCAGGGTCAGAAAGCTCTCGGATTTCATCAGAATATCTTAATTTGTGTTCCGAAGATGAACGAAGGTCTTTCAGGTTTGGAACTAAATGAGGGTGAGTAATTAATGACATACGGCAGTCCACAAAACAAAAGCTGCCCACAAAACCATGATCATCATTGACAAAGAATACACAAGCCCTTAATGTGATGCTTTAAGCCCACAGCGACAGGAAACCTCTTTTACTGCCACTGTTTCAGTAGCAGAAAATAATGACAATTGCATTTAAAAAGCCTAGTAATTATTCAAATAATTCAAAACTTTGCCATATTATTAAAAAATGACCTTTTCCCATACCCTCTTCTCTACAATGCACTAGAAATGTATATAAGACAAATTTATACTCTGTTGGAATGACTTCGAAGCCTCCCCCATAGCAAAACATTATCTTTTATTGTTGGGTGTGGTATTCATGAAGGGCATTCATTTTGTAAGGCAGCATTCTGTGACCGCTGACCTTAGCCTGTGTCTTAGAAAAACATTAATGCAGTCCAATTCTGGCCACATCAAATGTACAAATCTACACCTCCAGATAAGAAACGGTCACTTCATTAACCACGGCTTTCTTTGACTTTTGCTTTCAGGACCTGATGGCGAACACAACTGGTCCAGCAACTACCCATTTTGTGGAGGAGCATTTCAGTCACCCATCGACTTCCAAACACAGCTGCTGAGATACGATCCAAACCTGCCGCCCATCCAGGTTCAGAACTACAACCTGACGACCAATGAACAGCTCACTCTCAGCAACAACGGCCACTCTGGTTAGTGCAGTATAATTATAGAGCATTTTGTTTTTTAAAGATGACTAATAACTATTGTCACATTACGTACCTTTTAAACTTACATTTTTAGATATTACATTTCATATTGTAATGTCTGAGCAAAAACATAGACCTTTCTTTCACTACAATAGATTAAAGGATTTGTGGTTGTTAAACTAATGAGACCGTGCGTCACACATAAAGGTAAAATAGACTTTCTTCTCAAGCTTAACTTCTAGGTCAATGTGGAGAAAATGATAGAAGGATCTATTTTGCATGTCTGCCATAGCAATTTCCCATAATTACCCGCTTATTATGATAAAACAAACCTGTTTGTATTTTAGTCTGGAAAATATGGCAAAGTTGTGATTCGAGGTAACGTCTTAAACAACATCACAAGTGCTACTTTTCTAGGTAATGGGTATTTTCGGCTATATTTTTGGTCAATAGTGCATTATATAGACTGAAGTTGTTCCATCTACCATTTCTCGACTGTGATTGTTTACTTAAGACACTCTTTTATTTTATCCACTCTCACTCCAAAGAGTAGTGTCTGGTCCGAAAGAGAGAGAAATGTATAGTTAACTACAGCAAGTGTGCATTGCTGCCACAGAGGTCCTGCCACGAGGATGAATACTGATGAGGTTTCCTGACAGTGTACCACTGTGCTTGGGGTTTCAGAGCCATTAAAGACTTAGTTTGGGAAAACTTAGGCAGGATTATTAGTTGAAAAACTTGCGGAATTTGTCATATGGAAATCTCGATATGAAGACCTGTTAATTATCCACCCCAGTGTCATCCAAGATTTTCATGTCTTTCTTTCTTCAGTCGGAAAGAAATGAAGGTTTTTTGAGGACACATTTCAAGATTTTTTTTCTATATAGTGGACTTCAATGGGACCCAACGGGTTGAAAGTCCAAATTGCATATTCAATGCACCTTCAAAGGGTCCTACATGATCCAAGATGAGGAATAAGGGTCTAATCTAGCAAAACGATCAGTAAAAATTTATATACTTTTTAAACACAAATGCTCATCTTGCACTAGCTTGATTCATACATCACACAGTTATGTTGGAAAGGTCATGTGTGACCAGTGTTTATAAGCAAACGTGCAAAGAAAGTCAAATGCCCTTTACAAAAAAAGGTAAAAGAACGATGTCGGACGATTTTGAAGTTGGACAGTTTTTATTTTTTTTTAGAAAATGTATGCTCGTTTCGCTAGATAAGACCCTTATTCCTCGTCTGGGATCATGTAGAGCCATTTGAAGCTACATTGAAACTGCAATTTGGAGCTTCAATCCATTGCTCCCATTGAAGTCCACTATATGGAGAAAAATCCCGGAATGTTTTCCTCAAAAACTTTCATTTCTTTTTGACTGAAGAAAGACATGAACATCTTGGATGAGGGGGGTGAGTAAATTATTAGGAAATTTTTATTCTGGAAGTGAACCAATCCTTTAAATATTAACCCTCTGGAGTCTAAGGGTATTTTTGGGGCCTGGAGAAGTTTTGTCATGCCCTGACATTTGTGCTTTTTTCAGTTTCTTATAAATATCTAAATGGCTAAAGTCTAATCTCACTGTAATCAGCACAAACTAGGCTATAATAATATGTGAGCAGCATGTATGTACATGATTGTGTTTGGGGAGAAAAAAAATGTTATGCGTGGTTAGTGAAAAACTAAAAAATGTTTAAATCACTTGAAAAAGGCAATAAAACACATACAGAAAATTGGTTCCCAGATATTTTGAAAGAGCTTGTAGCCTAGAATTTTTTTTTTCTACATGATGTGAAAATCATCTTGTTTACTCATTACAGAAAACAATATATTGATTTAAATTTTCTAAGACACTTTTTGTGTTGGTAAAAGTCATATATTAGGCGTCAACTATAATGAAATTCACACCTGAGAAGACAAAGGCCTGCATAATGAGCTGCATAATGAGCCATTCAGTCAGCTGTGTCACTGAGAGGCGATGAGTTACAAGAAAGAATGTGAGGACAAAATAAATCTATTTAATTTATGTTTGTAGTCCTATTTAGAATATATTAAATTATGCCAACAACATAATTTAATATTTCACTTGTGAGTGCAGTTAAACAGTTTATTGGAACAATCAAACTGACTTTCAAACTGACATTTTTGCATCATTACTCCAGTCACACAATCCTCAGAAATCCTTTTAACAATCTTATTTTCTACAAAAAAACATTTATTGTTATTAATCATTATTATTATTATATTATTATTATTATTATTAATGTTGAAAAGAGCTGAGAATGTTTTTTTTTTTAGGTTTTTTAGGGGGATAAATTGTGGCAATGATTGTTAATTTGTTACAGTTACATTTGGATGAACATCAAGCTTTTGAAGGGGTATAGTAGTGTATATTGTTATTGAAAACTTCATAATATTTCACAATTGATTATACATTTTCAGGAATTACAGTTTGGAAAAAGTAAATCACTAGTAAAATGTTTACACGTTATGTGAAAAACTAGTACAAGTATATAAATCAATAAAAAGAGACTTACTCAGTTTATGCCTCTGCTGAATAAAGTGCGTCATTCTTTTTTCTGAAAATCCAAATCTCAAATCCTCAACCACATCACATCTTTTTGGTGTGAATTATGTCTTATTCCTCTCATCGCGAAGCAAAACAGTAAAAATAATACTTGAAGAACAGTCTCGCTGCGTTGTCTTCTGTTGTGTGGGCGTATTCAAAAGCAGCGCGCTTTAGTGAAACATTTGAATCTCAAAAGCGCTCGCTCGGCGCGGGGGGGCGTGGTCGCATTGAAGATAATGAAGGGAGACGTCCTGCGTTGTTTTCATATGATTCCTTATCACAGAATATTTGTTTCAGCAGCATTGTTTAGTTTAAAAGGTAGACAAGGCCTTTCTATAGATATCTCTTCATGTCTCTGTGTTGAGTATTCACTTTCAGTTCATTTTAATGTCGCATTTGTATCTGAAGATCAGCGCAGACAAAGGCTTGCAGACAGCACTCCTTGTTTGTTATCTTTATTTTATAAGTGCACAAAGTTTTTTTTTGTTATTATGTCTGTATACAAAAAAAAGTAGACCTTTACAGATTCGATTGATGTAACTTAGGTTACGATCAAAACTGAAAGTGTAATTTAAGTTCTTTTCGGGGTTATCAGGAGAAAATACCCCAAAACGCGTATACGCGTTAATCGACTCCAGAGGGTTAAACTTTCCTTGTACCATTTCTGCTGTGGACACCGGAAATCATATGGCTTGTTGAGGAAGCATGTAATATTACTTGTAGCAATGGCCACATTTAAGATTTGTATGCCTGACAAACTAAACCCAGGAAAATAAAACATAGTTTTACATTGAAAGATGGACCTGACTTGGGGTATGGTCTCTTTTGACTCAGCAAAACTTTTCCCCATGCAGATTTTTACCCGAATCCGATGCATTCACCTGTATTGTCTTGTATGTGACCATACCTTAAAGGTGAAATGCACGATTTCTTTCCTTTGTACCCACAGTGCAATTGTCTTTGCCGTCTCACATGTACATCTCCAGCCTCCCTCACAGATATTCAGCAGCTCAGCTCCACTTCCACTGGGGCTACTCCAATCTGCTGACTGGATCAGAACACACTGTTAATGGCAAACGGTTTGCTGGAGAGGTAAAGTAAATATGTACACACACACCCCAAAGAGGAGACCTCGTCCATTACTGTGAACACCTTTAGTGCAGGATCAAACTGCTTACGATTGCATAAGCCCATTATAGAGGATTTGAAAAGAAACCTGAAGTCAGGACTCAACAGTGCATGATGCAATGTTCAGTAACATGTATGGAGGTGTCCCAAATAACAATCACTCTATCTCTGTTTTTCACTTTAGGACAGGGAAAATGCCTGCACAGTTTGTGTTCATAGAACACACATAAATGTGTTCCCAAAGATAGCATTTACAGTCATTGTGGCTCTGTAGTTCAGACCTCTGCCCTTTTATATTTGCCTGTTGCCTCTCCTTCCAGAGGCCAGAGGGCACATGCTGTGAATTGCCCTAAATAGAATAGAATTTATGGCTTTCTTATAAAATTCTTCCAAATCAGTCAACAAATGTTATTGCAATATATGGCTATTCCACTGCAAGTTTTCTGTTTTAGATGGTTTTCTGTTTTATGTGCTTGGCTGGTTGATGGGTTTGTGGGTTGGTTGGTTGGTTGGATGGATAGATAGATAGATAGATAGATAGATAGATAGATAGATAGATAGATAGATTGATTGATTGATTGATTGATTGATTGATTGATTGATTGATTGATTGATTGATTTCTCTTTAAAGCCAAGTTTTTTCTGTTGTATCCAGATGCATGTAGTACACTTCAATTCTGACAAATACCCCAACATCTCAATGGCAGTGGACAAGCATGATGGACTGGCTGTGCTGGGAGTTTTCATTGAGGTGAGTCCAGGCCTCAAACCACTGCGACTGATGTGGTGCAGTGGTTAAGGCTCAGGGTTGATGCTCGGAAGTTTGCTGGTTTTATTCCTGCAAGAACTGAGCAATGAGCCATCACCGCAAGGCATTTAACTCTCGGTAATTTAGGGTGATTGTTCCTGTAATAAGTGCTTAAAAGTCACATCAACAAATTTTCCAGCGTAACTCTTATTTTCTAATGAGGCAGTGTTTTATATAATTTAGATTGGAGAGTTCAACCCTGCTTTCGACAAATTCTTCAAATACATGAATGGGATAAAGTACAGAGGTACGTTACTTTCATATAGTTTGAAATATCTGTGATTGGGATGTGCTAACACTCTCCTATTGCTAACCTGTGAACTGACAGATCAGAAAATACAGGTCTCAGCATTTAACATCCATGCACTGCTACCGGCCCGTTTGGATGAGTATTACTGCTACGATGGTTCTTTGACCACACCACCCTGCTATCCCAGTGTACTATGGACTGTGTTTAGGAGACCGGTCACCATTTCAAGAAAACAGGTATTTCACAAAAAAAATAGGTACTGCTTTGCTTTGCTTTGAGAAAAGGTGGTTTAGTAGAAATCAAATCAGGCGACTGTTATCAAATATACATTTTATCTGCACTGCAAGCTAATAAGTTTGTTAGTACGACCAAGGAGGTCAATGATATTCGGGGCAAAGCTATCCATTAATCGCAAACATGTATAAACACATTTATTTCGTCAGAATACACAGCTAATTTTGAATGGTTGTCAATAGATGTAGTGCATGTAGTTATGGCATAATTGCAAACACTTAACTAGCCAAACCTTGACTCTTTGTGTGTGACTTGCAACTCTGAGTCAATAGTCTCAGCTGTCTGTATTGTGTGTAGTAATGTTACTGTTGTGTCTTTACAGTTTTTGGCATTGGCCACTGCTCTGTACGCTTCTAATGCCCAAGAGTCTAATACTGTGCCACTTCACGGAAATTACCGGAAACCACAAATCGCAGATAACAGAGTAGTACTGGTTTCCTTCAAGGATGGTAAGTAGTGTCTAGATTGCATTTTGATTTTGTATGATATAAGTGTTAAAATATCTGCTGCAATGCTTGAAGAGAAGTTTTATGAGTGCCATGGTTTCCTATCAAATAACTGATAGGAATACAAGCTTTCAAGTTGGCTTTGTCTCTCTTTCAACATCTGCGTAAGGCCTCCATTTATGCACTGTTACCTTTTTTCCTGAATGAAAGACCTTTGCTTCTGCAGGCTCCTTCGAAACAAATGCTGGGTTTTAAATTAGATGCTTCAACTGGCATAAATCTTTCCCTCCAAACCTGGTTTTAGAGTTGGTGTACCACAGAGTTTACTTCTAAATGTCAGGCATTTTGTTGCTATGAGAGAAGTTTAGGTTTACTGTCATTACCGGAGGCTTGTGATCTGCTTCAGTCTTGCTGTTTGCTAACATCCTTGCATGAAGGCTAAATTCATCGATACCACTTGCTGCGTTCTTTACTGCATGGCAATGTTTCTTAAGAAACTAAATTATGGAGAAGAAAGCTGGGTCCTTCATTTTTCCTTCCAACCCCTGCACTAGTAAAGTTTTTCCATAGCAGTCCTCCGTTTCAATGCTAAGCTTGAACACCTCTCTACATTGTGTCTGGTGCAGGAATGCATGGTATTCTTTCAGCGGCGTCCCCCTTTCAGAGGAAGCAAGTCATCCAGAAACTTCTGGTGGGTGACCTTGCGGATTTGGCCGATGAGGGACTCTACCAACTTCTGCCAAAGTTGAGTCCCAAACCGGGAAAGGACAAAAAGTTGAAAAAGACCAAGAAGGAGGGACACTGGAGCCAGGCAACTCAGAAAAAGCAGTGGTCAAAGAACAAGATGCAAAGCAATACTGGCTACTCCTCTTCCGTTGGGAAGAACACACCAACACCGTGGTATATGGGAGCATTTGATACGAATAAAGGGATATGCTTTGTATCCCTGGAGGAGAATGTCATGCATCAGCTCGAGAGATACCATGCAAAGGGTTTGATGGCTGAAGCTCTGAGAGAGGTCGTTTTTCCAGAGTTGAACCTCAGGAGTTACTTGCACTGCCGGTCTGATCTAGACCTTCAGACCATAAGAAAACTCGTACAAGGAAGATCTCGGGATGAAGCCGCAGAGCTTGAACAATCACTGGCTGAAGCCATGCTGAAGAAGATGAGGAGGCAAATCAACCAGCATAGAAACCCAAACATGAAAACCACCATAGGGCATCCTCAAGCTACAGTCCCGAAGGATTTCAGCTCAGCCTTGACCCTCCACAGACCTCAACGTGCTGAATGGGAAGATTAAACCCAGCAAGGGGCCACGGTCCTTCCCAAGGGCCTGAGTTTCTGCAGTATGCTGTCACGCACAATATTCATATAGTCAAGTCAGCTCCTAAGGCTAGTATGTCATTTGAGTAAGATTTATTTAGTTTGATGGTACCCTCTAAACCGTCCCTGAGACTCAGACAGTCTTTGTCTCGAACTAGTTTTGCTTTTGCAGTAGATGAAATGACTTGTTGAGCAAATAGTCTTCATGATATGTTACGCCGCTGGTTATGAAAACTTTGTAGTTACTTTCCAATGAACTGGACAGTATGCGTTTGCTAGATGGATGTCGACAGGACCACAAAATTTCCAGCCTTCAGGATCCAGATTAACTATCTAATGTTTAGTCTAGACTAAAAGCTGGTCTGTTTTAAGCATTAGCGAGTTTTTTGTGGGAGAATACGGCTCAAACTATTTTAATTATGATATGCAATGCACAAAAAGACAGAAGACCATCATGGAGAGGGCATATTTTTACATTTTATTGGGAAAAGTTCAAAGAGTCAAGCGCAAATTAAAAGGGACAAAGGGCACTTAAAGTATTTTAACATTCTCAAGTTCTCGAACACTGTATGGTACTGTTTTTTGGGTGTGATCTGAACCCAGAGAGACAGCAGACAGCGTAACCTTTTTTTGGACACTGACTCAGATTTTGGACTATAAAAATTCTTTGTGAAATGTCTAGATCATGGATTGTAAAATAAACGTCAATTAAAAATGTATCACTTTTTCCACTTGTAAAGGACAAACGTGTCCTTGTTTATATCCTAAATGTGTTCAGAAGTGATGTCTGAATATTCTAAAGTGCAATGGCTTAAGTTTATATTTGTATTTGTATTGAGCTAAAAGAATATCAGAATCTTTGGAGCTTGTATGATCCGAAGTAGTGCATTTTCTGATTTTATCCACAAATTCTGTCATCATTTACTTACCATCATGTCATTCCAAACCTGTTTGACTTTTTTTCTTCTACTGAGCACAGATGATGTTTTTTTTTTTTTTTTTTCCAACAGTGGAAGTCAATGGTGTCCAGTATTGTTTTGGACCCCATTGACTTTCATTGTATGAACAAAAACTGTTAAAACACTAATATATCTATTAATATATCTTGTGTGTGTGTGTGTTTTTTCTCTCGAATAGTCCCACATCATTTGTATGTGCAATATATTCACAAAACTTTCCTCTCAATTCATATTTTTCTTTTCTTCCCTTCAAGGAGACTTTACTTGGATGAACTGGTGTATGTTATAGTAAAATAAACAGTTGCGTGTGCATGAGTGTTTGTGATGTCAGACACTTCCTCACTCCTGGCTAACAGACGTGACGTCTTATTGTTGTGACACTCATGCGAGGCGATGAGCTGGTGGCCATGCAGTGACGTGTAACTGCAGTGTTGCATCACCACTTTCTTTGGCCACAACAAAATTGCTGTTGACATAAGATTGAACATATGGAGAGGGCATGTTTGTGCACTTAGCATGACTTTAAGACCTTATCATTGACTATCTATGGTTTGGTTCTAATTGCAGTGTTGCAGTGCATGACAGATATGTTTACTTTAAACCACGGTGCCCTATACATGTGCATGCGTGTCTCATTAGACAGCACTGGGTTTTGTCAACACATGTGTAATCACAGCCACATTTGTGTATTTTTGTGCATTATGTCAGTGTGTGATGACTGCTAATCATATTGAGAACTGCTAAACAAAGAAGCTAGTCTGGGCTTTTTTGAGGAGTTACAAGTTATTTTTAACTTCTGTTGAGTCAACGTGAAATTAGTATTTACCCAAAACTTTCTTCTTGCATTTGCATTCACACTCACACGCGTGATTCATAATTTCACAAAAATGTAAAAAAAAAAAAAAAAAAAAAAAAGAATAACTTTCATCCATAACTTTTCATAATTCAGCAATTCCCAAAGGATTAAATCAAGTCCTGCATTTTTGTCTCCACTCTGAAATCCATCACATTATGAAAAACAAATGCAATTTCATGTTGACTTTAATGTCACTAACGTTCAATTGATGCACTAAATTAATTTTAAACCAGGTTGTGATCACTAATTGTGAATATTACAACTAATACAATTCTGCATTAAAAACACAGTTGAGACGATTAAACATAGCTACTGTTAATTATGAGGTTAATTCTCCTTTCAGGTATTCTAGCAACAATAATAATGGCCTCTATGCTAGGACTGCTTCTGATCATTACACTGGTTTGGTGTCTTTTGAGAAAAAGGTAAGTGTTAAATTCACCCCACAATTAAATAAAGATGTGGTCACATGTATCAGAATGGTTACGTTTATCAGAAAGATCAAAATGAAGTCATTTTAATAGGAATCAGTGCAATGAGGAATTTTATTTGAGGACAAAAGACTTCATGCAGATTTCACAACAGGTTAAAGTTGGTCAATAGATTTTAATGCACTGACCATCAGAAAACTGCTTGGTTTGAAAGTGACTGTGCTTCAAAGATCTGTTGACAATAGTCAATGGACTTTCTTGCCCACAACTTTTAATATAAGACAGCACCTTATTTTTGTCATGCAAATTTGCTGTGAATTTTGTGTGAGCTGTGCTTCATACATTGCAACACTAATGACAATAGACCTTTTTCGATGCAAAATCTTTTGGCTAATGCGACTGGACCAAACAGGGTTTTTTTGCATGAAGATAAGAACTCATTTTCCTTGCAAACAAGTCTGTCTACCGCATACTTTATCTCTTGTTAGGTATTTTAAAACACAGATGTAACAACAAAAGTACAAGAAAAAATATTTGAGCAAAGAACTCTGGAAAGCATTGCCATGAACTGACTCCTTGCCATTATACTGAATTGTCAACTACGTCTAATGAAATTAATGCCTCTTCTATGAATTTATATGTTGATCTCTTTTGAAGCTATACAAATTGAGTGAATTATAAATCATTTATTCACCATTTGTGAAGATCACATGCCATAAAAGAGTACAATGTAATCTAACGGCACTAAAAATCCCATCAGAATTAACCATCATTAATTTAGAGAGATTCAGGCACATAGCAGTTGGATAAGTCATCTTCAGTATAGGAAGATGGTGGTTGAAATCCAGCTACATGGTGATTGTTTTAATATGATCTGTAAATTATATGACAGCTGTATTCCCACATTTATTTATTAGTATTCTTCATTGAGCTGAAGTTGCAGTCATATTTACCGTTGCTCTGTGAAAAATCTGCATGATCAGGATTTTGAGGTGAGGGCAAAAAAGTTCCCAGCAAAAATGTAAAAATTTTCTTTCATGAACGCATCGATTCACTTCAGAACACCTGGATCCGTGTGGAGCACTTTTTATGATGGATGGATGCAGTTTTTTGGACTTCACATTCTTGAGTTTTTTTAATATAACATTTAATTTAACATTTTTTTTTAAATATAACTCAGATTGCATTCATCTGAAAGAAGAAAGTTATATACACCTAGGATGGCTTGAGGGTGAGTATATCATGAGGTAATTTTCATTTTTGGGTGAACTATGCCTTTAAGTGGTGCTTTGTGCATTCCTACACTATCGACAGTATTTTTTCTGTGAAATTTTGATGGTGTGGCCACACCTTTTTGAAAGTTTACCAATATTATTGTTCCACAGATTTCCACAATAAACTGCCCGTGTTCTGTTCTGTTCACTAGATCTAACACCGAAGAACAAAAAGAGAAAACCAATGGGTACAAGCTGGCTGAGAAAGAGGAAAACATATCCAAAGTATAACCTCTCAACATCTGATGAAATCTGAGCATATTACACTCGCAGTCCATCCAAACATCATTCACGTTTCTGTCCTTGACTCACAGACCTAGTCGCTGAGAAAGCATCTGGTTGCATGCAATATTTAGATCAAAAATGTTCAAGGAACTCTGACTATTTGAGGTCTGTTCTTCTTCAACCACATTCTAATCCACCAGGACTCAAAAAACCCTGTGATGACACGAGAGGAGAGTAAAAATATGTCGTTTTCATACAGTATGTAATTCACCGCATTTGTATAACCCACCAGTTGACATCAAACCTGGTGCTTTGTGAAGCAGGAACAAAGCATACAATGATCTGCCAGGGTGGCCTTCCTTTGCTGTCCGCCGGCATGTGACATCTCTCTGCGCGGTGCCAAGCAGATGTGGTGGGAAAACGCAGCTTCTGCCCGAGGCAACGAGGACGTTCTGGTTCAGCGTGGATATGTGGCGGCCTGAGATGGGTGGTTATGATGTCCCCACCCTGTATTTACTATTGTGCTGTTGGACCGATTAGAGTAATGAAAGGGTATGTGCAGAGCCGCGCTCTCCGTTCCCACTGAACACGCCACAGAAATGGCCTATTGTTCCCCAGCTTGCGTGTAGGTTGACCTTTGACCTCTCATTGCCTAAGCAATCATGAGACTAAACGCCCATGCATCATAATGCTCAGGCTTTCCCAGACTGCATAATCACTCGAGTGATTAGCTTGATGAACGGAAGACTCGTTCCTGATTTTCAGCATCCACCTTCACCTGCCTGTCATTTTCAAGTGATGAATGATCTTGATTAGCTGTTTGATTTGAGTTGACTCCACAGGAAGTTGATTTCCTGGGGGTTTGAGTTCTAGTGTAAGAGCTAATGGCAAAATAATGAGGAAAATTATTAGTGTGTGCAAGGATCATAATGATTATGATTGACTTTGGAGATATTGAAGCTGTGAATAGGTCAGTTTTGGGAGATCCTGCTTTCCATATGTTCCATGCTGATTTTTTTTTTTTTTTTCTGGTAAAGCTGGTAAACCGTCTCTGCTGAAGATAATTGACCGGATAACTTTGGTGGTTAAGCTAGTTAAGTTGCTGAATCTTGAAATAGACTCTCCTCAGATGGAAAATGATAATGAAAGGCAAACAGAATGTGATTTTGATTTATTCTGCGCTGCATATATTTGTGATGAACACTGTGAAAATTTTGAGATATTATTTCTCATTGCATTTTTTTTCTCATTTTGTGTCTTAAAAATTAATTTGATGAAGTGAATCTTTGTGTTGTGATGATTTTTTTTTTTTTTTTTTTTTTTGGTACTGGCATTAAATTAACATGATAAAGCACAATTTGTTTTATAATATTTTATTTGATATATTTATTAGTAGTTTTATTTATTTATTGTATGGTATTATGGAATAGTTGTGTATAAAACATAAATCTTTATATTACTACTAATGTAGGAAATATAATTTTCTAAATTCTGACTAAAAATGTACTTACTACTTTAATGCTGATACTAGTGTAGTTTACAAACTACATTTGCAAAGCACATGAAGTAATATCTGATCATATATAATAAATTAGACTATAAATATATTTGTGTCACAAATAACAATAATTAATATTTTCAAACTTTTTGTATACCACGAAAACAAAGACACAATTTGAAAATTAAATAAATGAATAATTAAATACAGTAGGACAAACAAGAAACAAATAGTTAAAAGTTACAGGTTAGGAGTTAATCTCCAAAGCATCTGATGATCAGATCATGATTATGTCAGAAATGAATTGATTACATCACAAAAACTCAGCTTATTTCATATTTAAACTCTAAAATAATCAACAAGTCTCCAAAAGCTGCTTCTTTTCAACTCTTAGTTTGTAGTCTAGTAGCAGAAGACTAAAAAAACTACAAATTAACAATAAATATAGGTATATAACAATAAATATTAAAGCTATTATGAGAGGAAATTAGTGCATAAATGGTAAGGGGTGGATGATTAGTAAAAGGGAGGCAGGGGTATTTGTAATCATTGTAAAAACAAACTATAACACATGCAATGTTTCCAAGATATATAATGATATTAATGTGATATTATTATAATGAGATCTTCATATAGCTAACAAAAAGGAGAGAAAAAACTACCACCGGCAGCTGAAAATAAATACATACTGTGCATTATATTTTAGACAATAAAACTGAATAAGAGAATGAAACAGAAGTGACTGAATAGCATGTTGCTGCAGTTGTAAAACATGAAGCAATGGCGTCCTCCAGTGTTCATTGACCGAGGCACTCGGATTTGCAGCTGATCGTTTATTATTCTCAAAGTTCTTCCGGGTACAAGTGCAGACAGAGACGCGTCTGCAGCTGCTCTCTCTTAATTCATAACTACTTTAGTTTTTAATCATGCACCACCAACCTGTGCTGAAAAACAGACGGACTCTACTGGAGCGAGCGGAGAAGTTTATCTCCGATATATATTTCACAGACTGCAATCTTAGAGGAAGGTAAACCAGTGCATTTTTATGTACGTTACATCGTTTCCTTTCATGCATACTATTAATTAATTATTCATGTTCATGCAAATTTACTGGTTCAACTTATACATTTTACTCTACATATCGTTAAATAATTATTATTTAGTAGTTATTTCTTGTAAACTATTCCTTGAAGGTTAATAAAAGACCTTTGACCTTGTTTACTGTAGTTGATGGTTTGTTATGAGCAGTGATTTAAACACTCTCATTCCCTGCAGACTGTTTGGAGACACTCATCCGCTTGAATCCATCTCTGTGTTCCTGTCGGAGAAGCGTATTCCTTATTCAGATGCAGTCCAACAAAGCTTCCAGCCTTGTAAAGTTGGTGACGCATTCGGGCCCACGTAAGATGCGTCAAAGGTTTACTGTCTAACAAACTGTATATAGTAGTTTATTGCCTGTGAATGTTTCACAGATGGTGGACATGCTGGTTCAAGGTGGTCTTGAAGATCCCCGAGGCCTGGAGAGGGAAGGAGGTGCACCTGAGATGGGAGAGCGATGGAGAGGGAATGGTGTGGCGGGATCAACAGCCAGTCCAGGTCAGGAGACCAAGGCCCACATCAGAATCTCATGCATGAGTTGCAGAAGGTTTACGAGTGCATTCAATGTGAATTATTTTTCAGGGTTTGACCAAAGAAGGTGAGAAGACCAGTTATGTTCTGACCGAGTGCTTGAAGGACAGTGAACCTCGAGGGTATGTGGAAATCTAATAGAATAGCTTGAATTTAAATGCATTTGGTTCAAGCCTCATGTTTTAATCTGAATTTTCAGCATTACCCTGTACGTGGAACTTGCATGTAATGGACTTTTTGGAGCCGGACAAGGTTGCATGATCGCCGCCCCCGACCCAAACGGGAAGTTCACTCTCCAGAAGGCCGAGCTTGTTGTTTTCAATCGAGACGTCAGAGAGCTTCTCACTGACTTTGAGATGCTTGTGGATATTGTCAAGGTATTGTCACACTTTGATGCTAATGTTGGCTGGGAATCAAAAATGTATGCACTGAATACATGTTCCTGGTCTGTGTTACACTGCATTTGGACAGATGCTAGGAGAAGGAGAGCAGCGTGGATTCCAGGCCTTGTTTACAGCCAATGAGATGGTGAATCTATGCGATCCAGCCGATCCCAGTTCATTTGCTGCTGCTCGGAGTCTAGCCCATAAGTTTTTTGCCCAGAAAAATGGGGAGAGTCAACACGTGGTGCATGCCATGGGTCACTGCCACATTGACTCAGGTAATATTTAATAAATGTTAGCTCACTTCACTATTTAGGACACGAAAAGTAGTTTTATGTTTCATTTATACAGCTGTTGGCATGCTAAAATATACAATAGCCTTAAATTTATTTTTAATCTTTTTGAAGAGTGTATGTATGTGTATGTCCACAAAAATATTAATCAGTATATTAGACTGATTTCTGAAAGAAATGGCTGCTGAAAATCCAGCTTTGCCATCACAGGAATAAATTAAATTTTAAAATATATCAAAAAAACAAAAAAACAATTGCTTTAAATTGTAATAATTTCCATTTTATATATATATATATATATATATATAATGTGTGTGTGTGTGTGTGTGTGTAATATGTATATATATGTATGTGTGTGTATATATATATATATATATATATATATATATATATATATATATATATATATATATATATATATATATATATATACACACATGTGTATGTATGTATGAATATATATTTGTAAAATAAGTGCAGCCTTGGTAAGTGTAAGAGAATTACTAACTCCCAAAAAATTTCAATTACGAATATTAGATGATGTTGGATGTTTTCAATCCCCTCCTCAGCTTGGTTGTGGCCATATGAAGAGACCATCAGGAAGTGTGCTCGCAGCTGGGTCACTGTTATCAGACTGATGGAGAAGAACCCAGAGTTTGTCTTTACATGCTCACAAGTAGGTTTCTGACTATGCTTACAGATTTTCTTTATTTTTAGGCACAGTGAGAAAGAACCCACTTCACCGTGGGCGTCAGCCAATGGAAAATGCTTAATAAACCGTACTAAATATTGTGTTTAAGGGATCGAACGTATACCCCCCCCCCCCCCCCCAAATGAAAATGACGATTTTGTCATTAATCACTTACCCCCATGTCATTCCAAACCTGTAAAAGCTTTGCTCATCTTCGGAACACAATTTAAGATATTTTGGATGAAAACCGGCAGGACTGTGACTGTCCCATTGACTGCCAAATAAATAACAGTGTCAAGGTCCAGAAAAGTTTGAAAAGCATCGTCAGAATAATCCATCTGCCATCAGTGGTTCAACCGTAACGTAATGAAGTGACAGGAACACTTTTTATATAGTAACAACTTTATTCAACAATTCCTTTGTCAACAGTCTCCTCTGTCTCTCTCCATATCACCGTATGCTCTTCTGTGTCATCCGTGCCACAAGGATGTGCTGTTTCTACGTGTATTTAGCTTTGCTTTGAAAGAAAGCAGTGCATCTTTGTGCTGCAAAAAGTATTCTCGTTGCTTCATAATTTTAGGTTGAATCACTGATGGCAGATGGAGTATTCTGACGATGCTTTTCATACTTTCCTGGACCTTGACACTGTTATTTATTTGGCAGTCTATGGGACAGTCACAAGCCTCCCGGTTTTCATCCAAAATATCTTAAACTGTGTTCCAAAGACGAACAAAGCTTTTACGGGTTTGGAACGACATGGGGGTGAGTGATCAATGACAAAATTTTCATTTTGGGGTGGAGTATCCCTTTAATTCACATGTAAAAAGGTTGTTGTTTTTTTAGATTAGAGTACAAAACAACAGACATTAATGAAATGCTCTCATCAAAAGCATACGTGTATGTTCAGGCACAGCAGTTTCAGTGGGTGAAGAGCTGGTACCCGAGCCTGTTCTCAGAGATCAAGCAATTTGTGCAGAAAGGCCAGTTTATTCCAGTCGGAGGCACGTGGGTGGAAATGGTAGGATGAAAATATTTGTGCATTTTTCTTCACCTCATTCTGTTCAGAACAAGTTAAAATATCTTTCAAATTTCTTTGTATCAGGATGGCAACTTGCCTTCTGGGGAATCTATGGTCAGACAGTTTCTACACGGACAGAACTTCTTCAAGGTTGAATTTGGACGTTATTGTAAAGAGGTGAGGTACCTCTATTTGTCCAAAAAAAAAAAAAAAAAACATTCACTTCCTATGACTTAATACAGTTCAAATAATTTCTCTATTTCGTTATCAGTGTTGATGCAGGCGCATGCAGTAACTCATGGGCACGGTTCCAGGTCTTGACCTCTTTTTAAAATAAATCTGCAGTTTAATAGGAAAAAAAAAACAGATTGCGAAAGAAAAACAGTGCACATCTTTTCTCTGCCAAGGCTGAGGAGGTCTTGAGAACCTGAAAGGAGGCCACATGAAGCTTTATATCTGTCAGACACAACCCACAGATGGGCCTTGAGAAGAGATAATGAAACAAAACCATTTTTGATTACTTTAAGATTACGTTTGACTAATATATTACATTGATCATCTTGAACTGTATGGATATAAAAAATAGAAAGAGAAAGAAAATATATTCCATTCTTTCTTACCAACAACATGAAGTGCATTAAAATTACATTGTCAGGTTTCCCCTACATTGGGTTGAAAGACTAATACTTAATTAAATTATAAAAATGTTATAAATAAATTAAAGATTTAAGGTTGTTTACCTTCATCTCATGTGAGAATTATCTCACATGACATGCAAATGAGTTGTTAATTTATTGAAATATGAACTTAAAATCTCAGGAAGTATTTCATGTAAATTTATTAGATTAATAATTTTAACAAGAAAACAGAAGCTTTCTAAAGACAAAGCTATACATCATTTAATTATACGGGTGTAATTATAACCCACCTGACTAGTGGCCAGCGTGTGCAATTCCACAAAAACTGAAAGATTTTCAAAACTTATAAAAATAATAATTAAGGAGAATTAAAAAATAATGAATAATTTATTGCCACGGTGTGAATAAAATGTAATCAGTAATAGTAGCTGTAATCTGATGAGTTTTTTTAAAATGTAATCTAATTTAATCTGATTAAGTATAATGTGATCTGATTATGTGTATAATCAGATTAAGTAATACATACACAGATTCTACAGATTCATGTATTATGCTAGTCACTGTTCTAAAACACAGTCAAACACACACCCTCTTCCTCTGTTAAATGACTGTCTACTGTATCTCACACAGTTCTGGCTGCCAGACACGTTTGGTTACTCAGCACAGCTGCCTCAAATCATGAAAGGATGTGGGATTTCTCGTTTTCTGACTCAAAAGCTGAGTTGGAACCTTGTATAAACACATTCCCGGTATGTACCGACCACATCTGTACATGTAATAACCTCTCGTTTTGATGTTTAAAACCACATAAATCTTTCCTCTTTTCACCAGCATAGCACATTCTTTTGGGAAGGTATTGACGGGTCGCTGGTTCTCACTCACTTTCCTCCGGGTAACTCCTATGGGATGAATGGAAAAGTGGAAGATGTAAGTGTGTCATCGTGTGATGTATCATTTGAGAGCTTACTTAAATGAGCGCCCATATCATTTCTCTTTTCTTTGGCCCAACACAGCTGATTAATACGGTGAAGAACAATAAAGACAAGGGACGAGCCAATCACAGTGCGGTTTTGTTTGGTTTCGGAGACGGGGGTGGTGGCCCCCACACAGCTAATGCTGGACCGTCTACAACGTGTTCAGGACACTGATTGTCTGCCAAAGTCAGTTTACCTTTTCCGCCCTGTCTGAGGGTGTAACACAAAAAACACTAATTTCCTGTTGTGTAAAACCAAATAGTATGATAAACTAACAATAAAATGCACTTAGCCTGTAACACAATTGCATGACGTCAGTGATGAATGATTACCAGAATAAGTGGTCTTTTTTTAGTAATGATTTTGAGATGATCGTGATTGTGTCTTCAAGGGTCCAGATGTCAAGTCCTGATGGTCCTGTTCTCTCAGCTGGAATCGGACTCATCCCTCCTCTGTACGTGGGTTGGCGAGCTCTTCCTTGAGCTACATAATGGCACTTACACAACCCAAGCAAAGGTGTGTTTCCCTCTCTCAAAACCCAATAGTGCTCTTCCAAATTGATAAAATAAGTGAAATTGCACCTGCATTGATTTTCATTGTTCAGTGCATGATTTGATAATAATATCAAATTTGATAACAATTAATTTTTTCACATGACCATTTTCCCTTTCTCTGACATAACAGGCTTTTTTGGTTACTATACCTTTAAGAGTGTTTAAATGACCTCATTTATGATTGGCTAACCTCCTCTTGAAATTGTAGTTCACAACATTATTCATCGGGGTTGGGTTTCCCAAAAGCATCATGAACCTAATTTCATTGTAACAACCATTGCCATCTATGGTCTCTACGATCCACTTAAGTCATAATGATTTTGAGAAACCCAGCCCAGATATATAAAGGGAGTGATTATTTATGAATATGCCTAGTGTTCCAATATAAACACTATGTCAATGTCTGAATGATCGTGCCTCCATTTAATTCTTTTTCTGTAGATAAAATTGGGAAACCGCCAGTGTGAAGCTTTGCTTCATGACATTGAGGTGTCTAGCTGTCTGGCCTTGTGTAAAAGAGATGGTTTCAAATACCCAGCATGCAAACTTCAAGAGCTGTGGAGGCAAGTGCTAATGCATCAAAGATCCTGCTCATAATAACATAGCTGAGATCTCAAGTGTCTCTCTGTTGTTTTTTAGATTGCTTCTACTCAATCAGTTTCATGACGTGATTCCTGGCAGCTGTATTGAGATGGTTGTTGAGGATGCTTTACAGTACTATGACGGTAAATCATCTGCCTTAACTATTGTCTGTATATTTTCTTTTAACCATTGATTTTTAGATTTTTGAGTAGTTGTGTTGTTGTATTAATAGTTTAAGATCCAGTTATTGTATTACTTGCCGGTATGTTGCTCCAAGCTTTTCATTATTTTCATTCTTTAGTTGTAAATAAAGGATGTTCTTTTCCATACAAATCAAAGTGAATGGGGACTGGTCTGTGTCTAGCTTTAAATATAGGGGAGGGGCAGGGGGATCAGTCTCAAAAAATACCAAGAAGGAGTCCATACAATTCATGCCTTGTATTCCAGGTCTTCTGATATCATTTTAATGGCTTTGTGTGGGCAGTGTATTGAAATTTAAGTCATTAAAAGTATTACGCTTCAGGAATCGAAATAACACTTCTGCATACTCAAATTTGAGACTCATGAGAACCAGTGGTGCTTGGTTTTGCTGACAGCAAAACAAGTGTAATGTATCCCCATATGGCATATTTGAGAGCTATAGTGGAAGAATAAGAATTTAAATTATTAACTGTTCATCTCACAGTACTAGCAGATTTCTCTGTGCATAAAATTTTAAAATACACATGCCCTCAAATGAGGCAGAGTTTTTTTTTTTTTTTTTTTATCCAATAAGATGATGGTTAAACTAAATAAAATAATACTAAAATGGAAACATTTACTGAATAAATTCTTTGATGTGAAAAAAAAACTTGTACTAAAAGCATAGTTCAACCAAAAATTATAATTCTGTAATTAATTACTCATCCTCATGTCGTTCCAAACCCGTGAAACCTTCATTCATCTTTGGAATACAAAATAAGATATTTTTGATGAAATCCGAAAGCGTTTTCTGACCCTGTATAGAACCACCATTGAACCACTGAAGTCCTATGGACTATTTTAACTATGTCCTTGCTACTTTTTCTTGGCCTTGTGTCAGTTGCATTGCTGTCTATGCAGGGTCAGAAAAACTTAAAAAATTTGATTTCATCAAAAAATATCTTAATTGTGTGTCCAAAGAATGAACAAAGGTCTTTACAATTTTGGAACAAACATGACAGCAAGTAAATTAAGAACAGGATTTTCATTTTGGGGGTAAACTATCCCCTTTAATTTGCCTCAATCAAACAGATTACCTCCCCTTAATGTCGTTTATGTCCCTCTAGACTAAACGCGGGTCGGGTTTAAGCTTTTTATTACGCGAGTGGTTTTGTTTTTTGGGGAGCATATGGGCCAAAACTGATGTGCATATTAGGATCTATTGCAATGCACACAATAAGACAGTACATAATAAGACAATCATGGTACAAGGCACTATTTGTATATTTTATGAGAAATAGAAAGTTCTTAAAGATGTCAAGCGAAAGTAAAAGGGGACCATTTTTTTTAAGCTCGTTTGACTTACAGTTATTTAATTCTAACGTTCCTTTTTCTTTGAACAGCTGTATGGTCGGTTTTTTGGGTTTTGTGATCTGAAACCCAGAGAGACCCAGCCAGCAGCGTATACTTTTTGTTTGGACCATCTGACACGCACGACCTTTTGCTATAAAAATTCTTTGTGAAATGTCTAGTCATGGATTGTTCAAAATCCACCGTCAACTTAAACACGGTCCAGTCACTTTTCCCCCCTCCACTTAAGGACAAACGTGTCCTTGTTCTATATCATAATGTGTCTCAGAAGTGATGTCTGATTATTCTAAAGTGCATGCCGCATGAATGTCTATTTTGTATTTTTGTATTGAGCTAACACACGAATCTCAGAAACCTTGGAGCTTGTATGACTCCGACCCATATGTTTCTGTAGGATTATCTGCTTTTTAATCCACAAATTCTGTCATATTACTTCCCATCATGTCCATTCAAACCTGTTTGACTTTTTTTCTTCTACTGCGCACAATGATGTTTTTTTTTTTTTTTTTCAACAGTGGAAGTTCAATGGTGTCCAGTAGGTTTGGACCCCATTGACTTAATTGAGAACAAAAACTGTTTTAACTCACTAATCTATCTATTAATCATCTGTGTGTGTGTGTGTTTTTTATCTCGAAAAAATAGTCCACATCATTTGTTGTGACAATATATTCACAAAAAAATTTCCTCTCACTTCATATTTTCTTGTCTTCCCTTCAAGGAGACATTTCCTTGGATGAACTGGGGTATGTTATCGTAAAATACACAGTTGAGTGTGCAGAGTGTTGTGATGTCAGACACTTCCTACTCCTGGGTAACAGACGTGAGTATTATTGTTGTGACACGCATGCGAGGCGATGAGCTGGTGCCATGACAGTGACGTGTGCTGGCCGTGGTTGCATCACCACTTTCTTTGGCCACAACAAAATTGCTGTGAATAAGATTGAACATATGTGAGGGGGAAGGTTGTGACTTAGCATGACTTTAAGACCTTATATGACTATCTATGGTTTAGTTCTAATTGCAGTGTGCAGTGCATGGACAGATATGTTTACTTGAACCACGGTGCCCTATACATGTGCATGAGTGTTCATTGACAGCACTGGGTTTGTCACACAAATGTGTAATCACAGCCAAAATTTGTGTATTTTTGTGGCAGTATGTCAGTGGTGATGGACTTGCTAAATCATATTGAGAAACTGCTAAACAAAGAAGTAGTCTGGGCTTTTTTGAGGGAAGTTACAAAGTTATTTTAACTTCTGTTGAGTAAACGTGAAATTGATTTACCAAAAATTTCTTCTTGCATGTTGCATTAACACTCACACGCGTGATTCATAATTTCACAAAAAAGTAAAAAAATTAAAAAAAAATCAACTTTTGCATCCATAACTTTTATTAATTCAGGCAATGCCCAACACCCCGGATTTAAATCAGTCCTGGCATTTTTGTCTCCACTCTAGAAATCCATCAACATTATGAAAAAACAAATGCAATTTCATGTTGACTTTAATGTCCCTAACGTTCAATTGATGACTAAATAAGTTAAACCAGGTTGTGATCACTAATTGAATATTACAACTAATACAATTCTGCATTAAAAACACAGTTGAGACGATTCAACATAGCTACTGTTACTTATGAGGTTAATTCTAACCTTCAGGTTTCTAGCAACCAATTAATAATGGCCTCTATGCTAGGACTGCTTCGGATCATTACAATGGTTTTGGTGTCTTTTGAGAAAAAGGTTAAGTGTTAAACACACCACAATTAAATAAAGATGTGGTCACATGTATCAGAATGTTACGTTTATAGAAAGATCAAATGAAGTCCATTTTACTAGGAATCAGTGCACATGAGGAAATTTTATTTGAGACCCCAAAAGACCTTCATGCAAGATTTCACAAAACCGGTTAAAGTTGGTCAATAGATTTTAAAACCAAAATAAACGCACATGACCATCAGAAACTGCTTGGTTTTTTTGAAAGGGACTGTGCTTCAAAGATCTGTTGACCAAGTAGTCAAGGGACTTTCTTGCCCCCACAACTTTTACTATAAGACAGAGCACCTTATTTTTGTCATGCAAATTTGCTGTGAATTTTGTGTAGGAGCTGTGCTTCATACATTGCAAACACTAATGACCAATAGACCTTTTTTCCGATGCAAAAAATCTTTTGGTTAAGGCGACTCGGACCAAAAAGTGTTTTTTTTCTTTTTGCATGAAGATAAGAACTCCTTTTCATTTCCGTGCAAACAAGTCTTGTCTAACCCGCATCCTATTATTATCGCTTGTTAGATCAACAGTGAATTTTATTAACACAGATTGATAACAACAACAAGTACAAGAGTTTTTATTTAAGAAAAAATATTTGAGCAAGAGAACTCTGGACACGCCTGCCATGGAACTGACTTCCTTGCCATATATACTGAATTGTCAACTACCGTCTCAAAATGATTCATCAACCCAAGCAGTCTCAAATAGGCCTCGTCTAGCTGAATCCTATACTGCTTTGCTCTCTTTTGAAGCTATACAAATGAATGTGAATTATAAATCAATGTTTAGATTCACCATTGTGAAGATGGAACCATCACAGAGTGTACATGGCCATAAGAGTACAATGTAAATCCTAACGGCACTAAAAATCCAATCAGAATTAACCATCATTAATTGTAGGGAAGTGTCAGGCACATAGCAGCTTGGCATAAGTCATCTCTTCAGTATAGGAAGCTGGTGTGTTTGAAATCCAGCTTACATGTGTGATTGTATTTAAATATGATCTGTAAATTTATGACAGCTGTATTCCCACATTTATTTTATTGTATTCTTGCATTGAGCTGATAGTTGCATTCATATTTAACCGTTGCTACTGTGACAAATCTGGCATGATCAGATGTTGGCGGAAGGTGAGGGGCAAACAAGTCCCAGCCAAAGAATGTAACAATTTTCTTTCTATGAACGCATCGATTCACCTTCAGAAACACCGTGGAATCGTGTGTTGGCGCTTACTTTTATGATGGATGGATCAGTATTTTTTGGACTTCTCACAATTCTTGAGTTTTTGTAATATAACATTTGTTTTAATTTACAGTTTTTAGTTTACATATAAACTCAGATTGCATTCAAGATCTGAAATGAAGAGGACAGTTATATGACTACACTAGGATGGCTTGAGGGTGTGGTTATCTCATGAGAGTTAATTTTCATTTTTTGGGTGAACTCTTTGCCTTTAAGTGGTGCTTTTTGTGCTCTTCCTTACACTATCCGACAGTATTTTTCTAGTCCGAAATTCTGAATGGTGTGGGCACACACGCTTTTTGAAAGTTTACCATATTGACGTGGACAAAGAATTGGAACCTGATTACGGAGAACTGAAATTCAAAGATTCTACATAAACTTGCCCGTGTTCTGTTCTGTTCACATAGATCTAACAATTAGAAGAACAAAAAAGAGGAAAACCCTCAGGGTGACAATGCTGGCTGAGGAAAGAGCGTAACAAAACATATCCATGATCGTTAACTCTAACATCCTGATGACATCTAGCGCATATTACAAGCACTCGCAGTCGCTCCAAACATCATTCACGTTTTCTGTCCTTGCATCTCACAGACCATAGTCGCTGAGAACGCAATATGGTTGCATGCAATATTTAGATCAAAAATGTTCAAGGAACTCTGAGCTATTTGAGGTCTGGTTCTTCTTCAACCCACCTTCCGATTTCTACTAATCATCCACCAGGACTCAAAAAAACCTTGATGCCACGGAGAGGAGAGTAAAAATATGTCGTTTTCATTACAGTATGTAACTTCACCGCATTTGTATAACCCACCATTGACATTCAAACCTGGTGGCTTTGTGGAAGCAGGAACAAAGCATTACAATGAATCTGCTGCAGGGTGGGCCTTCCCTTTGATGTCACGCCGGCATGTGACATCTCTCTGCGCTGGGGTGCCAAGCAGATGTGGGTGGGGGAAAACACGCAGCTTTCAATGCCCGAGGCCCAACGAGGTACGTTCTGGGTGCAGGCGTGGATATGTGGCGGACGGAGATTGGGTGGTTATGATGTCCCCACCCTGTATTTTACTAGTGTGGCTGTTGGACCGATTAGAGTAATGAAAGGTATTGTGCAGAGCGCCGCAGCTCTCCGTTCCCAATGAACACGCCACAGAAATGGCCTATTGTTCCCCAGCTTGCGTGTAGTTCTGACCTTTGGACGCTTCGTTGCGCTAGCAATCATGCAGAACCGAAACGCCCAGGCAATAATAATGTCCCTGGATGCTTCAGGCGTTCCCAGAACCTGCATAAACACTCGAGTGAATTAGCTTGATGAAAGGAAGACCCTCAGTTCCTGACTTTCAGCATCCACCTTTCACTGGCCTGTCTTTTCACAAGATGCTGAACGATGTGTCGTCAGCGGTTTGGATTTGAGTTGAACTCCACAGGAAGGTTGATTTCCTGGGGGTTGAGTTACTAGATGTTAGAGCTAAAATGGCCAAAATAATGAATGAACATTAATCTAAGTGTCGTTGGCAAGGATCATAATGCTATATTGATTGACTTTTGGTCTATATTAGAAGCTCGTACACGAGCCGTGCAAGTTTTGGGGAGTATGCCTGCTTTCAATGATTGTCTCCATGCTGATTTTATGTTCATTCTTTTTTGCGTTTACAGCTGGTAAAACGTCTTCTGCTGAAGATAAATTGACCGGATAACTTTGTGTGTGGGGTTTAAAGCTAGTTAGAATGTTGCTGTAAAATCTTGCAGATAGACTCTTTGCCCCCCTCCTCAGATGGAAACTGAATAATCAAAGGCAACAGAATAAGTGGATTTTGATTTATTCTGCTTGTGATCTCTGCTGCGCCTGCATATATTTGTGATGAACACTGTGACAAAATCTATGATAATTTTCGCTACATGCATGCTTTTTTTTTTATTTTGTTGTGTTGCTATTGATAAAAGTTCTTTACTGTGCTTTTTGCATGGTGAATCTCGTGTTGGTGCCTATTTTCTTTTTTCTGTTCTAGTCACTGCCATTAACTATTTTTCCTCTAAAGTTAGCATTCTTATGATCTTCCACAGTATGTTTATAATGTATACTAGTTTCATTCTTCCGTATTATCAATCTCACTATAATAGTTCTCCTACCCTGTATTATCTGCTCGCTCACTCTTCACCGGGTATTCCTATAATTGTAATATCCGTTGTGTATAACCCACCTACTACAATGTTTATATTATACTAATGGAGGAAAATACCCATTGTCTACATGAAAGGCCCCCACCACGGAACGTATGTCACTCCTTCATGCTGCGACTACGCTTAGTTCTATCAACACTAACTACCATTTTTGCAACGCACCATGAAGCTAATATCTGATCATATACTAATAAATTCCCGCGAACGATATTTAATCTATTTGTGTCACAGATAACATAATTAATATTTTCAAACTTTTTGTCTGCCAACACATAAACAAAAGACCACAATGTTGAAACATTTAAATAAAATGGATACCCCTTAAATACAGCAGGAAACAAGAAACACACATAGTGAAAGTCCGACAGGTTCAGGAGTTTAGTCTCCAAAGCATCTGATGACTCAGATCATGATTATGTCAGAAATGAAGTGATTACAATCACAAAAACTCAGAGATAATTCATATTTAAACTCTAAAATAATCAACAAGTCTCCAAAAGCTGCTTCTTTTCAACTCTTAGTTTGTATTCTAGTAGAATAAGACTACAAAAACTACAAATTAACAATAAAGTATGGTATATAAACAATAAAATCTAAAGCTATTATGAGAGCAATTAGTGCATAAATGGTTAAGGGGTGGGATGATTAGTAAAAGGGAGGCAGGGGTATTTGTCAATCATATGTAAAAACAACTCTAACAACATGCAATGTTTCCAAGCTATATATGATATTTAAGAAGATATTATTATAATGAGATCTTCATTAGCTAACAAAAAGAGAGAAAAAACTTCACACTGGAAAGCTTGGAAAATAAATCATACTGTGCCATTATATTATAGACAATAAAAAATGAATAAGAGAAGAAACAGACAAGTGACTGAATAGCTGTTGTTGCAGTTGAATAAACACATGAAGCAATGGCGTTCCCCAGTGTTCATCGACCGAGGCACTCATCGGATTTGCAGCTGATCCTCGTTATTCTTCTCCCCAAAGTTCTTCCGGGTACAAGTGCAGACAGAGACGCCGTCTGCAGTCTGCTCTCTCTTGAATTCATACACTGTAACTTTAGTTTTTTAATCATGCACCAGCGCAACTCCGTTGCTGAAAACACAGACGGACTCTCACTGAGCGAGCGAGAAGTTGTATTCCTCCGATATATATTTTCACAGACTGCAATCTTTAGAGGAAGGTCAACCAGTGCATGTTTTATGTAACGTTACATCGTGTTCCTTTCGGCATACTATTAATTATTAATTCATTCTTCTTCATCAATGCCCCAATTTACTTGTTCAACTTATCCCTTTTTACTCTACATATCGTTAAATAATTATTATTTCGTGGGTTTGCACTTTTTTTCCTGTCAAACTATTTCGTGAAAGTTTAATAACGAGACCTTTTGCCCGTCCCTTGTTTAACTGGTTTGTTTGAGCCACGCGCCGGTTTTGTTATGACCCGCAGTGATTTAAACACTCTTGTATTATTTCCCTGCAAGTACTCTTTTGTTTGACACTCTTCTTTATCTGCCGTTTATTTTTGTTTGAATCCATCCTCTGTTGTTCCTTCGGCAGGCAGCGCGTATTCCTTATTCAGCATGCAAGTCCAACAAAGCTTCCTTAGATTCCTGTGTATTTAAGTTTCTTGGGACGTGAGCATTCGGGCCCTCGTAAAGTTTGCCGTCAAAGGTTAACTGTCCTAACAACGGTACACTGTATACTTAGTATTTATGGGCTGCCGTGTGAATGTTTTCACAGATGGTGGACATGCTGGTTCAAGGTGGTCGCTTGAAGACTCCCCGAGGCCTGGAGAGGGAAGGAGGTGCACCTAGATTGGGATGGGGAGAGCATGGAGAGAAGTGGCCTTTTTCCTCTCTTGTGGCGGATCAACAGCCAGTCCAGGTCAGGAGAGACAAGGCCCACATCAGAATCTCCCTTGCATGAGTTGCAGAAGGTGTACGAGTGCATTCAATGTGAATTATTTTTCAGGGTTGACCAAAGAAGGTGAGAAGACCAGTTATGTGTTGATGACCGAGTGCTTGAAGGACAGTGAACCTCGAGGGTATGTGGAAATCTAATAGAATAGCTTGAATTTATATGCATTTGGTTCAAGCCTCATGTTTTAATCTGAATTTCCAGCATACCCTGTACGTGGAACTTTGCATGTAATGGACTTGTTGGAGCCGGACAAGGTTGCATGATCGCCGCCCCCGACCCACGGATTTCACTCTCCAGAAGGCCGAGCTTGTTGTTTTCAATCGAGACGTCAGAGAGCTTCTCACTGACTTTGAGATGCTTGTGGATATTGTCAAGGTATTGTCACACTTGGATGCTAATATTGGCTGGGAATCAAAAATGTATGCACTGAATACATGTTCCTGGTCTGTGTTACACTGCGTTTGGACAGATGCTAGTGAGAAGGAGAGCAGCCGTGGATTCCAGGCCTTGTTTACAGCCAATGAGATGGTGAATCTATGCGATCCAGCCGATCCCAGTTCATTTGCTGCTGCGCGGAGTCTAGCCCATAAGTTTTTTGCCCAGAAAAATGGGGAGAGTCAACACGTGGTGCATGCCATGGGTCACTGCCACACATTGACTCAGGTAATATTTAATAAATGTTAGCTCACTTCACTATTTAGGACACGAAAAGTGTTTTTATGTTTCATTTATACAGCTGTTGGCATGCTAAAAATATACAAAGCCTTGAATTTATTTTTAATCTTTTTGAAGAGTGTATGTATGTGTATGTCCACAAAAATATTAATCAGTATATTAGACTGATTTCTGAAAGAAATGGCTGCTGAAAATCCAGCTTTGCCCATCACAGGAATAAAATTAAATTTTAAAATATATAAAAAAAACAACAAAAAAAAAAATTTCTTTAAAATGTAATTATATTCCATTTTTTATATATATACTATATAATATATATGTGTGTTGGTGTGTGTGTGGTGTGTACTTGCAGTGTAGATGGCTTTGTTTTTTTTTAGATGGATGTCTTTAGACCTGTTGTATACATATATATATATATATACACACATGTGGTGTATGTATGTATGAATATATATATATTTGTAAAATAAGTGCAGCCTTGGTAAGTGTAAGATAATTTTTTTCAAAAACACTTAAGACTTATTAACTCCCAAAAAATTTCAATTACGAATATTAGATGATGTTGGATGTTTTCAATCCCCTCCTCAGCTTGGTTGTGGCCATATGAAGAGACCATCAGGAAGTGTGCTCGCAGCTGGGTCACTGTGATCAGACTGATGGAGAAGAACCCAGAGTTTGTCTTTACATGCTCACAAGTAGGTTTCTGACTATGCTTACAGATTTTCTTTATTTTTAGGCACAGTGAGAAAGAACCCACTTCACCGTGGGCGTCAGCCAATGGAAAATGCTTAATAAACTTACTAAATATTGTGTTTAAGGGATACTCCTCCCCCCCCCCAAAATGAAAATGACGATTTTGTCATTGATCACTTACCCCCATGTCATTCCAAACCTGTAAAAGCTTTGCTCATCTTCGGAACACAATTTAAGATATTTTGGATGAAAACCGGGAGACCTGTGACTGTCCCATTGACTGCCAAGTAAATAACAGTGTCAAGGTCCAGAAAAGTATGAAAAGCATCGTAAGAATAGTCCATCTGCCATCAGTGATTCAACCGTAATGTAATGAAGTGACAGGAACACTTTTTATAAGCGAAGAAAACAAAAGTAACAACTTTATTCAACAATTCCTTTGTCAACAGTCTCCTCTGTCTCTCTCCATATCACCGTATGCTCTTCTGTTTCATCCGTGCCAGAAGGTTGCGCTGTTTTTACGTGTATTTAGCTTTGCTTTGAAAGAAAGCAGCGCATCTTTGTGCTGCAAAAAGTACTTCTTGTCGCTTCATAATGTTACGTTTGAACCACTGATGGCAGATGGAGTATTCTGACGATGCTTTTCATACCTTTTATGGACCTTGACACTGTTATTTACTTGGCAGTCTATGAGACAGTCACAGGCCTCCGGTTTTCATCCAAAATATCTTAAACTGTGTTCCAAAGACGAACAAAGCTTTTACGGGCTTGGAACGACATGGGAATAAGTGATTAATGACAAAATTGTCATTTTGGGGTGGAGTATCCCATTAATTCACATGTAAAAAGTTTTTTTTTTTTTTTTTTTAGATTAGAGTACAAAACCAACAGACATGAATGAAAATGCTCTCATCAAAAGCATACGTGTATGTTCAGGCACAGCAGTTTCAGTGGGTGAAGAGCTGGTACCAGAGCCTGTTCTCAGAGATCAAGCAATTTGTGCAGAAAGGCCAGTTTATTCCAGTCGGAGGCACGTGGGTGGAAATGGTAGGATGAAAATATTTGTGCATTTTTCTTCACCTCATTCTGTTCAGAACAAGGTTAAAATATCTTTCAAATTTCCTTTGTATCACGGATGGCAACTTGCCTTCTGGGGAATCTATGGTCAGACAGTTTCTACACGGACAGAACTTCTTCAAGGTTGAATTTTGGACATTATTGTAAAGAGGTGAGGGTACCTCTATTTGTCAAAAAAAAAAAAAAGAAACATTCACTTCCTATGACTAATACAGTTCAAATAATTTCTCTATTTCGTTATCAGTGTTGATGCAGGCGCATGCAGTAACTCATGGGCACGGTTCCAGGTCTTGACCTCTTTTTAAAATAAATCTGCAGTTTTAATAGGAAAAAAAAAACAGATTGCGAAAGAAAAACAGTGCACATCTTTTCTCTGCCAAGGCTGAGGAGGTCTTGAGAACCTGAAAGGAGGCCACATGAAGCTTTATATCTGTCAGACACAACCCACAGATGGGCCTTGAGAAGAGATAATGAAACAAAACCATTTTTTGATTACTTTAAGATTACGTTTGACTAATATATTACATTGATCATCTTGAACTGTATGGATATAAAAAATAGAAAGAGAAAGAAAAATATATTCCATTCTTTCTTACCAACAACAATGAAGTGCATTAAACATTACATTGTCAGGTTTCCCCTACATTGGGTTGAAAGACTAATACTTAATTAAATTATAAAAATGTTATAAATAAATTAAAGATTTAAGGTTGTTTACCTTCATCTCATGTGAGAATTATCTCACATGACATGCAAATGAGTTGTTAATTTATTGAAATATGAACTTAAAATCTCAGGAAGTATTTCATGTAAATTTATTAGATTAATAATTTAACAAGAAAACAGAAGCTTTCTAAAGACAAAGCTATACATCATTAATTATACGGGTGTAATTATAACCACCTGACTAGTGGCCAGCGTGTGCAATTCCACAAAACTGAAAGATTTTCAAAACTTATAAAAATAATAATTAAGGAGAATTAAAAAATAATGAATAATTTATTGCCACGGTGTGAATAAAATGTAATCAGTAATAGTAGCTGTAATCTGATGAGTTTTTTAAAATGTAATCTAATTTAATCTGATTAAGTATAATGTGATCTGATTATGTGTATAATCAGATTAAGTAATACATACACAGATTCTACAGATTCATGTATTATGCTAGTCACTGTTCTAAAACACAGTCACACACACACCTCTTCCTCTATTAAATGACTGTCTACTGTATCTCACACAGTTCTGGCTGCCAGACACGTTTGGTTACTCAGCACAGCTGCCTCAAATCATGAAAGGATGTGGGATTTCTCGTTTTCTGACTCAAAAGCTGAGTTGGAACCTTGTAAACACATTCCCGGTATGTACCTACCACATCTGTACATGTAAAAACCTCTCGTTTTGATGTTTAAAACCACATAAATCTTTCCTCTTTTCACCAGCATAGCACATTCTTTTGGGAAGGTATTGACGGGTCGCTGGTTCTCACTCACTTTCCTCCGGGTAACTCCTATGGGATGAATGGAAAAGTGGAAGATGTAAGTGTGTCATCGTGTGATGTATCATTTGGAGAGCTTACTTAAATGAGCGCCCATATCATTTCTCTTTTCTTTGGCCCCAACACAGCTGATTAATACGGTGAAGAACAATAAAGACAAGGGACGAGCCAATCACAGTGCGGTTTTGTTTGGTTTCGGAGACGGGGGTGGTGGCCCCACACAGCTAATGCTGGACCGTCTACAACGTGTTCAGGACACTGATTGTCTGCCAAAGTCAGTTTCCTTTTCGCCCTGTCTGAGGGTGTAACACAAAAACACTAATTTCCTGTTGTGTAAACCAAATAGTATGATAAACTAACAATAAAATGCACTTAGCCTGTAACACAATTGCATGACGTCAGTGATGAATGATTACCAGAATAAGTGGTCTTTTTTTAGTATTGATTTTGAGATGATCGTGATTGTGTCTTCAAGGGTCCAGATGTCAAGTCCTGATGTCCTGTTCTCTCAGCTGGAATCGGACTCATCCCTCCTCTGTACGTGGGTTGGCGAGCTCTTCCTTGAGCTACATAATGGCACTTACACAACCCAAGCAAAGGTGTGTTTCCCTCTCTCAAAACCCAATAGTGCTCTTCCAAGAGTAATAAAATGAGTGAAATTGCAACTGCATTGATTTTCATTGTTCAGTGCATGATTTGATAATAATATCAAATTTGATAATTAATTTTTTCACATGACCATTTTCCCTTTCTCTGACATAACAGGCTTTTTTGGTTACTATACCTTTAAGAGTGTTTAAATGACCTCATTTATGACCAGTTTTGGGGGTAATGCATTACAAGTAACGCGAGTTACGTAATCAGATTACTTTTTTCAAGTAACTAGTAAAGTAACGCATTCCTTTTTAATTTACAAGAAAATATCTGAGTTACTTTTTCAAAAAAGTAATGCCAGTTACTTTGTATTCCCATTTTTTGACTGACAAGCCTCCCGTTCCCATATTGGGAGAAATGGAGGCGTTGTGTGCGCTGTGTGAACATGATGTTACTGTAGTTCTAGACTAAATGTGAATGTGCATTAATTCATCCCACTCACAAAAAAAACAAAAAACAAAACAGATTTAGTATTCATCAAAATTAATCAAAAACAGTGAAATGCAAACTCAGAATATGACGCAAACCTGCAATAACTAAATATATTAAATAACACAAATGATCTATTCCCATTTTTATTAACAGTGTCTTTGCTGCTGACCTTTAATGATCCAGTTCAACCATACTAATAATCAAAAATGACTTTAGATAAACTAACAAATTGTGCTTCATTGTTTTTTTTTTATTGCTGAAGAGTGTTGAAACTTCTTCTCCTGTGTTCTACTGTACAGACGTGAATTTATTGTTCCTCAGCCTGAGGTTTATGCATTACACTTTTTGGTGTGAAAGGGCTTTTACATTTGCTATAATTAGAACTTCTTATATTAAAAAACAATCAAGCCCTGCTCATATTTAAAAAGTAACGTGAAAGTAACGCAAAAGTAATGTAACATTACTTTCCATAAAAAGTAACTAAGTAACGTATTTAGTTACTTTTTTAGGGAGTAATGCAATATTGTAAGGCATTACTTTTAAAAGTAACTTTCCCCAACACTGATACCTTTAAGAGTGTTTAATTTTGATATTGTAGTTCACAACATTATTCATCGGGGTTGGGTTTCCCAAAAGCATCATGAACCTAATTTCATTGTAACAACCATTGCCATCTATGGTCTCTACGATCCCCTTAAGTCATAATGATTTTGAGAAACCCAGCCCAGATATATAAAGGGAGTGATTATTTATGAATATGCCCAGTGTTCCAATATAAAACACTGTCAATGTCTGAATGATCGTGCCTCCATTTAATTCTTTTTCTGTAGATAAAATTGGGAAACCGCCAGTGTGAAGCTTTGCTTCATGACATTGAGGTGTCTAGCTGTCTGGCCTTGTGTAAAAGAGATGGTTTCAAATACCCAGCATGCAAACTTCAAGAGCTGTGGAGGCAAGTGCTAATGCATCAAAGATCCTGCTCATAATAACATAGCTGAGATCTCAAGTGTCTCTCTGTTGTTTTTTAGATTGCTTCTACTCAATCAGTTTCATGACGTGATTCCTGGCAGCTGTATTGAGATGGTTGTTGAGGATGCTTTACAGTACTATGACGGTAAATCATCTGCCTTAACTATTGTCTGTATATTTTCTTTTAACCATTGATTTTAGAAAAATAAGTAGTAGTAGTATTAAATTCATAGTTTAAGATCCAGTTATTGTATTACTTGCCTTTATGTTGCTCCAAGCTTTTCATTATTTTCATTCTTTAGTTGTAAATAAAGGATGTTCTTTTCCATACAAATCAAAGTGAATGGGGACTGTCTGTGTCTAGCTTTAAATATAGGGGAGGGGGATCAGTCTCAAAAAATACCAAGAAGGAGTCCATACAATTCATGCCTTGTATTCCAGGTCTTCTGATATCATTTTAATGGCTTTGTGTGGGCAGTGTATTGAAATTTAAGTCATTGAAAGTATTACGCTTCAGGAATCGCAATAACACTTCTGCATACTCAAATTTGAGACTCGTGAGAACCAGTGGTGCTTGGTTTTGCTGACAGCAAAACAAGTCTAATGTACCCTTATATGGCATATTTGAGAGCTATAGTGGAAGAATAAGAATTTAAATTATGAAACTTTCATCTCATAGTACTAGCAGATTTCTCTGTGCATAAAATTTTAAAATACACATGCCCTCAAATGAGGCAGAGTTTTTTTTTTTTTTTTTTTTTTATCCAATAAGATGATGGTTAAACTAAATAAAATAATACTAAAATGGAAACATTTACTGAATAAATTCTTTGATGTGAAAAAAAAAACTTGTACTAAAAGCATAGTTCACCCAAAAATTATAATTCTGTAATTAATTACTCATCCTCATGTCGTTCCAAACCCGTGAAACCTTCATTCATCTTTGGAATACAAAATAAGATATTTTTGATGAAATCCGAAAGCTTTCTGACCCTGTATAGAACCACCATTGAACCACTGAAGTCCTATGGACTATTTTTAACTATGTCCTTGCTACTTTTCTTGGCCTTGTGTCAGTTGCATTGCTGTCTATGCAGGGTCAGAAAACTTAAAAAATTTGATTTCATCAAAAATATCTTAATTTGTGTTCCAAAGATGAACAAAGGTCTTACAAATTTGGAACAACATGACAGCAAGTAATTAAGAACAGGATTTTCATTTTTGGGTAAACTATCCCTTTAATTTGCCTCATCAAATCACCCAAATAACCAGCGGACCAATAATTATAGAATTTTGTCTACATGTTCTGAGGCGCAAGTAATTTATTATGCAGGAAAATTAGTGACAATGGCTTTCCCGGTTGCAACAACTTCCTGTTTTTATTATTGATACATTGCACCTATGCAGCTTTGGAAGGAAGCGTAACTAAAGTTGTATGGCTTGAAAAGACTTGGAATATAGTGCATATGGAAAACAGATGTGTAAACATTCTGCCTCTTATCCCATTCCTTCATGTTGGGTTTGGAATGACATGAGGATGAGTAAATGATAACGACAGACTGATAATATGCTTAAGGACCACAAAGTATGAAAAACCAAACATGAGTTGTATTGGATCTTGATTATTCATAAGAGGCCTTCACTTCCTGTGCCTGAACTTCATATTTTCAGAGATCCGCACCGCAGGATCAAGACTACTTTTTGCTGCTTGTGAATCACTGGGATCAGCTCCTGGGAAAGTTGCAGGATCCAACATAGCTGTGTTGAATACTTTACCTTGGGAAAGAACTGAAGTTATATCACTGCCAGCGGAGGACACTCAAACAAGATTAGGTACTTCCCACAGACAAAACATAAAATTGTTCAAATTACCTTATTTTCGGTCAACCTCAAAGATATCTCCTACTCGTATCTAACAATAGGGTAAGATTTCATTAAAGTAGAGAAAGGTTCTTTGAACCACATCCCCAATTATGGTCCCTAACTGTTTCCTGCAGCCTTGGTGAAAGTACCTAGCGTGGGAGTCGCTCAAGTCACGGAGACAGCAAAGCCTAAGGACTCTGTTTCTGTCACAATGATGGTACTTGATTCCCTTGGAAATATTCCATCATTCAATGTTTTTATTCAACCCACACATTTTCATCATTCTGTGGGTTCTCTGTGTGATACAGGTCGATGGGACTATTATTATGGAGAATGGTCTTTTGAAGGCCACCATAGACCAAACGGGTCGTTTGATGTCTCTGCTTTTGCTTCAAGCAGACAGGTGAGTCATAACATAGAACCTTCAAAGAAAGTGCAAAATCTTATAAGGCTGTTTATAATACTTACTGCAAGAAACTGTTATGCCTCCAGGGAAACCATTTCTGAGGGTTACCTCGGGAACCAGTTTGCATTGTTTGATGATGTGCCTCTGTATTGGGATGCCTGGGATGTGATGGACTACCACCTTCAGACAAGGTGAGCCTGTTTCTTGTCACTGCAGTGGGTGGGATCAGATTCTGATCCAGTATGAACCCAGCTTTGAACTCTGTATGAACCAAAATTAAAGTCATAATCTTGATGGCAATAACTCTACTTTCCTAGAAAGCCTGCAGTTGAGGTCATTGAGCCAGCCAAAGTGGTGAGATCAGGGGGACTTCAGGGCAGCATCTCCTTCTCGCTGAGAATTAGCGGAAAAAGCACTATTAAACAGGAGATTCTTCTGGATGCTTGCTGCCCCTATATCAAATTCAACACGCAGGTAGCAAAGATTGTTATCTTATGCTTGATATTTAATCAACCGATTTCTCAAGAAACTTGGTGAAGCATAATGGATATCTTGTTTCCAGGTGGACTGGGAAGAGTCACATAAGTTTCTGAAGGTGGAGTTCCCTGTGCAGGTGCGCAGCCCAAATGCTACTTATGAGATCCAGTTTGGACACCTGCAGAGGCCCACTCATAGAAACACATCCTGGGATTGGGCTCGCTTTGAGGTAGTGTGTACTTGGTTTAATCCTTTTTATGCAAATTTCACCCTCAATCCATGCAGTTCTTGTCAAGAGTCCACTTCGTAGTAGTAGTCAAGTTATAGTCTACTGTGACCTCATCATTGTGGGCGTGGTAAAGGGCACAACATCCCACCAAATATGCCCGTGTGGGCCCACTGCATGCAGAGAATTGAGTCACGTGGGTACCCTGCTGTGGGCCCCGATACCGGCATGAAATACAGGGCATGTGTGTGCCTGAGTGGCACAGCCCAAAGTAGGGGCTGAGTGACCAGAGTGGGCCCCCAATGGGGCAAATTGTGGACCCATAACATGCCCACAGTAGGGGCTTTCACACCGGAAAGAGTCCTATAGAACTACCGGTGATGTAAGTGTACGCTGATTGGCCAAACACATACAAAACACTGTCTACCCGGCTTTTTTAAAAAGCCATGTAAAAATATTTACTACACGAACATTGAAAACAGCGATAATCGTATTTGGCTACCTGTTGTCTGCAGCGTTGTGTTCTTTTCAAAGACTCGATGATATGTAACACTGCAAGTTGTCACAGAAGATTTAGTCAGATTTTCATGCCCTTTCAATCTCATAAATAGTGCATTTACATTCCATCTCCGTTATCACAAAACCCATGACACAACAAAAACAGCTCTGATTATGTTGTCCTCCATTCACTGGTTGTTGATGTTTGTTAATGCTGCGAATAAAGACATCGCTCTCGCCCGCTTCAAGGTTCCTGCAGCCGCTGCGAATGCAACCAGGAAAACAGCCCGAGGAGGAAATTGGTTCTCTGGTTCTTAGAACTATGTGGTGCGAAAGCTCCTAGTATGTCTACACTGTAAACTAGGTGTGGGCACAGTGGGGCAAGTGTGGGCATACTCTGGGCTGGGAAGGGAACATGGTGGCCACAAAAACGAGAAATGAGAGCCCTTTAAAAACATTTATTTATAAACAGGAAACCCTGTGGCAGGGTTGGGCAACTCTGACCCTCAAAGTCAACTACAGAGTTTATCTCCAACCCTAATGGAGTCTGCAGGACAGTGGACTCTGAGAGTTCCCAGCCTTCCTTCATGGTCTGTAAACTTGATGTTACTGTCACCAAAGTCCACGAGTACTTTGTTTGGGACACTTTTTGCCAAGTGTACATTTCAGTAACTGAATAAACACATTTTAAACCTTGATTCTTTGGTTCAAATTAGGCAAATTTTTTTTTTTTTTTTAGTTGGTCCAATGAATGCCCATGAACATTCTAGGCCAAAAACACCAGACAATGTAATCGCCAATAGGACAATTGTCTCTTTTAAAGGGGTCATATGATGCTTTTTTTAAAGATCATTATTTTCTGTATTTGGTGTAACAGAATATGTTGACATGCTTAAATGTTCAAAAAACACATTATTTTTCTAATACTGTACATTATTTTAGGTCTTCTATTCCCCGCCTCTCTCAAACGTGTCGTTTTCTACACAGTCCCTCCTTCTGGCAAGCGCAGACTGCTCTGATTGGCCAACTGACCCAGTGCATTGTGATTGGCCTAACATCGCAAGCACTCGTCGGAGATGTAACGCCCCTTTAAATAATCACGAGCTTCAACTTTCAAAATAAATGTAAAGACAGTTAATAATGTCTTCAGTTTTACCATCAGTACAAGCCCGAAAGGGGAACAGAGTCGTGTGACAGACACAGTGAAGAAGCTTCTATGTGTCTGCAGTACACAAGCCACGGACTGTTAAGACAGCTGACCCCACTGTGTGATCCTGTCTCTCTCTCACACACACACACAACGCACAAAACTCCGCATTTGAACAGTCAATAGCAAAAACTTTAATAACAACACTTCTTACAGTAGCTGATTCAAAAGCGCCAGATTGTCTAGCAAAGTCAGGATTACCTCCTCTCCTGGGTTCACGAAACGGTCATCCATAAAATGCGTTGCTGTTCTGTTGTAACTAATCTTAACGCTTCCTAAATGCATCTACTTTCGGAAGGCCAAATAAAGTGCTTTTGCTTTCACCTAGAAACACACAGCATCTCCCTGACATGACTGCTTCGACACTAACTGCGGTTACTGAAACCACGCCTTCTTTCTTTGCGTGAACATTTGGGTGGCATTACACAAATATTTCCACATAATAGATGTGGGGTCGTGTTAGAATGATTCGTTTTGGGGGGCATGGCAGAGTCTTTACTTTGATAAAAAATATCTCTTTGGATTTGAGACTTTAGTCTTTTCAACTTTACAGATCTTCTTCATTGAAATTGCATCATATGACCCCTTTAATTCAATTGACTGTGCTTCCCAACACCCTTGTGCTGAACACGGCAGTTTTTCCCATTGGTTTCTCAGCCATGTCTCCTCCTCATAACATCTGTGGTTTTATGTTTTTTTGTAAAACCTTACATAATGTGTGAACTTATGCTTTATTTAATAGGTGTGGGGTCACAAATGGGCTGATCTGTCTGAGCATGGCTTTGGCGTGGCTCTTCTTAATGACTCGAAATATGGCTACTCGATCCATGAAAACATCATGACCTTGTCCCTGTAAGCTACCCACACAGAATGAACAAACACAGCAGTATCTTTCTAACACAAGTACAGACAGCTCATTAAAATGTTGTTTTGGCTAATTTTTTTTCACAGATTGCGTGCGCCAAAAGCACCAGATGCCAATGCAGATATGGGTAGTCATAATTTTACCTATGCCTTGATGCCACACACAGGTTGGTATATCTTCCTGAATCTTAAAACTATTATAAACAATTTTCAGACAACCATGAATAAAACCAATTCATGTGAAGGCCTCTTCCAGGATGCTTCAGTTATCCAGTACGCCTACAACCTGAACTTCCCGCTCCACGTCTTTCATGGCGTCATTGCTGAACCCTGGAGTGCATTCTCTGTAAACTGTCCTGCGGTCATCCTGGAGACCATAAAACAGGTGCCCATTCATGAAATGTACTGTCTGTGACCTCTCCTAATGGATTTTGCCCACTGTGTTCAGCACAAACGGTTTCCTTTTTCTCACAGGCGGAAAGCAGAGAGAATGCCCTACTTATAAGGCTCTATGAATCACACGGAAGTAGCGTGACTACGACTTTGTCAACTTCCCTTCCCATACAAGAAGCATGGCAGTGAGTAAACAATCAATACTAACATTGTTGTATTGTTAAGAACATTATTCTCAAAGGTAATTGTCTTTACAGTTGTGATCTCCTGGAGCGTCCGGATTCCAGTATTCCAATGTCAAAGACATCCTCTGGAATATCCTTAACATTCAAACCCTTTCAGATCAGATCTCTTCTTAATTATACAGTGATCCATTTAATTGTATATCGGTTGTGATGGAACTTGAATCGCTTGTTTTCCCCAAGTAGCTGATGTCACTTTGGAAAACTGTGGTTTATGATATTCATACACATTTTCAATTAAGTCTCAATTAAGTTTTTTTTTTTCACACAAACTTTATTTTTATTAAAACAGTAAGATTTAAGTTGGATTTATTTTGTATTTATTTTGTATTTATATTGGGTTAATCTTTGTAAATTTTGTTGATTAAACCACTAGAAGTAAAAGATGATAATGCCCCAAGCAGGCATTTTACACAACAAAATATATATATATATATATATATATATATATATATATATATATATATATATATATATATATATATATATATATATTATATATTTTTTTTTTTTTTTTTTTGATTAAATCTATTTGAAATCATTACTGAATATAAAAAGTCTGGGTGGTCCATTACAGTAGCTTGCTGACTTCAGCTCTTGCTCAAAAGCATTCTGATGATTTAGTCTGAATGACATCATTTGGAACGGCCTCGTCTTGTGCCACTTCTTTTCTGCTGTGGCTTTGCTAAAATAAAATCCAGAGAATGATTAACATCACAAGATACAAGAACTCACAGAGCACAGCCGGCCTCTGTATTAAAGCTGAAGGCATACCTTTTGTTGCACTTTTCCTGCAGGCTACAGAATTCCTTTTAGTTTTAATCATTTCCTCCACACGTTGGCTTTTGATTGTTTTAGTTCCAGTCTTTGGAGGAACTAAGAAAGGACAACATTTCTGTGTAATCAAGATCTGAATACTAATAATACTGAAAGTTGCCAAATAAATAGTGAAAGTGAGATTCTGACCCTTTGAGCTCCTCGTTCCTCTTGTTTTTGGCTTGTTCTCATTTGCAGGTGCTGCATTGATCTTTTCGGTGTTTGTTTTCTGTCTTTTTGAAGCATTTTGTGTTTTGGAGGTTGCATTTTCTTTCTTTACCTTTAAGTTTTCCTCTTTCTTAACAGGTTTTGCTTTTGCAGTGCTGTCGGTGCGTGTCTTTTTGGCTTTCTAGAGTGAAGCAGATGTTGTTTTAAGTTCTTGTATCTGTTCAGTGTCAGAAATGCAAAGTAATGACATCTCACTTTTGAATCAGTGTAATCGTGATCATCCTTCTGCCTTTTCCACATAATTTTGCGAGATTTGGCACCTAATGGAGAAATATTTTTAGTTTTTAGTTTTAGTTACTTGTGACTTAAACATTCTTAGGATCAATCATCTGTTTATACTGAAGAGGCATTTTACCTTTGGGCACCATAGGACCAGGATCCCCCTCAAAACAAAGCAAGCAATGAATCAAAATCAGATTGAACTCTAAATGTGTTTCAAAATGGTCTCCAGGATTAGAATTAAGATTTGCAGAGAATTACAAATACATACTTTGAACCAAACTGTCCGTCCATTGTTGTCACCTAATGAGTTCATTCCATCCACACAGTAACACTGCATCCAGGCTTGAAGCACAGAATACTTCCCCTTTGCTGGAGCATAACCATTTTCACCAGGGTATAAAAATGAAGTAAAAAAGCAGACACATGGATGATGAATTAAAACTAAAAATGAAATGTCGCTTCATGTACCATCATGCACAAATCCATCTTAGCATGTACAACTGTGCAAAATCAGTTATTAAATCACAATTGGTTTCAGTATAAACCCACCCAACTGCACCACTTCCAAGGGAACAGTGTGACACAAAGAAAGAATGTCTGGTGTCTCAACCTTCACCACTTTCTTCCTGGTTTTCTCGGTTGACTGAACGAAACAGTACAAAGCGATGATTTATGCCAAACAAAGTGCCTATTAATTCACTGACACAGACAAGAAGGTCAGATTCCTTCACCTCTAGAACTGTAATCTCCTTTTTGACCTTATTTTTATCCTCGTCTTTCAGTACAAGTCCCTCTAGAACGGTCCGTGCCTTCACAAATGGAGGGATTTGTAATCTGAAAAGCATGGGGGGGGAACGGTTACTTTTCCTCATAATTAGATTTAGATTGACATGATAGTAGGCCATCAAAGAGAGGAAAAGTTCAAAGGTTTCATGTACAATTAAGTAAAACAATGGCAGATTTTTCAACTAAACAATGTGGTTTTATTCTTAAAGTTGAGATTCCAGTTGAGCGGCTCCCCAGACGAGAGACAATCATGATTTTGTCTGAGCTATGAATAAAATATAAAAATTTAATAATTTATATTTTCTCATTTTATTTGTATTATCTTGTTATTTTAGTGGATATAATAAGTACCTTATGTTTTGGGCTTAATTAATTACTGAAATTTAAGCCCCATCCTCGCGAGCCGGTAATTGGTCATCATGATTCTTAACTTGCGGCAGACAGTAAGCTGATCATAGCCTATGTTTGAACAATTAAGCATTCTCAAATCATCATGACTTGCCTAAAATAAAATATATAGATATAAAACAGTTCAAGCATATAACAATGTTTAAATATTAAACCTAGACAAATGTGCGCTGTATCGAATAGTTTGTGCAGTAAGTGCAAGCTAAAGCTGTTTTGCAGGAAATGGAGGCGCGAGCGCAATCACTTGCATTTTTTTCAGTGGATAGGCTGTCATTTTTTCTCATAAAGATAAGAGTAATACATCATTCGTAACAGTAAAGGGTCTACTTTTTTGTGTGTGCACTCACTCACAATATCAACAAAACGTTGTGCTTTTATAAAGAAAACAAACATAATGTGCTTTCTGCCTTCTCATCTTGAACAGGAGCTCTTCACAAAAATTAACCGAAACTCAGCGAATACATGCCTCACAGACATAAGTATATCTATAGAGAGCTGTTAATTATTACTTAAAATAAAACAAATAAAAAACAAAACCTCTTTCATTATAATCATAATCCGTAAAGATGCACTTCTCTCTAAAGGCGCGTCTAATGAGATGGCGAGTCAGGTTCGGCAACTTCATCCTTGCAACACAGACTCTGAAAACACTAGTTTATTAGTAAATAATTCAAATATCTCCTTCCTATTTCCCCCTAACACATTTATGGTAATTACTTTTGCCGATGCCTTGCGGCAAGCGTTAGCCTATTGCGTGTATTTGAACGCAGAACTCTTCAGCTGCACTGCTGCGGCGGGACAATAAACACAGACGAGCCGCTCTTGACAGTCACGGTAGCACGGTCTTGTGTTGTTTGCAACAGCGCGGCAATTTTTTATCACTAAATAATGGATGTCTAAAATATAAAAATAAGGAGAAGCCTAAAACAGGCCCGAGGCCCTGCCCGCGTCTGAACTATGACGTAAAAATTGGCCCGAAGCCCGGCCCGAGGGGCGTAAAAAAGCCGGGGTGAAATGCAGGGCTCTAGACCAGCCTAAAAGTTTAACTTTTAAAACTTTTTGTCATCCTAACAACAAACAGCTTTACTGATTCTTATGATGTCTATCAGCTATGAGTATTTCAGTCTTTCAAGGGACAAAATGGGTGGAAAAACAGTAATAAAAATTTGACAAACGACATAAAATGCAAGCCAGGAGCGAGGCCCTCTAGAGGTGCGAGGGCCTGTGCGGTCACACACTTGGCACAGCCCTTGCGACGGTACTGGTTCCAGCTGATGGCCAGCTGACCAGTGCATCTCTGGTAATTCAAATCTGGAAAACATTAGAAAAGTGAGTTACCTGAACAAAATCTCTGCTCGAAGATAGTTCCCGATTCCATTGAAATACTTCTGATTTAAGAGCGCCTCACAGATGGGTTTGTCAAATGTCTTGCCAGACAGATTTGAAAGAACATTCTCCCTGAAATATTTAAATATGCAGTTTTAGTAATCACAGAGAAGCTGACAACACAGTAATGTGACCTTTTCGTATGAATTGCAACTGCCGAGAACAGCGTGAAAATACAAATCCAGTGTCGCATTGTGCCCAATAACAGCATTAAAGGGATACTCCACCCCAAAATGAAAATTTTGTCATTAATCACCTACCCCCATGTCGTTCCAAACCCGTAAAAGCTCCGTTCGTCTTCAGAACACAATTTAAGATATTTTGGATGAAAACCAGGAGGCTTGAGACTGTCCCATAGACTGCCAAGTAACTAACAGTGTCAAGGTCCATAAAAGGTATGAAAGTTGTCATCAGAATACTCCATCTGCTATCAGACCTGCAATCTGGGTTATATGAAGCGATGGGGACACTTTTTGTAAGCGATGAAAACAAAAATAACTTTATTCAATAATTCCTTTGTCAACAGTCTCCTCTGTGTCTCTCCATATCACCGTATACTGCGTATGCTCGTCTGTATCATCCGTGCCACAAGAATGCGCTGTTTCTATGTGTATTTAGCTTAAATTTGAAAGAAAACAGCACATCCTTGTGGCGCGGATGACACAAAAGAGCATACGGTGATATGGAGAGAGACCGAGGAGACTGTTGACAAAGGAATTGTTGAATAAAGTTGTTATTTTTGTTTTCTTCGCTTACAAAAAGTGTTCCCGTCGCTTCATATAACCCAGATTCCACGTCTGATGGCAGATAGAGTATTCTGACGACGACTTTCATACCTTTTCTGAACCTTGATACTGTTATTTACTTGTCAGTCTATGGCAGTGGTTCTCAAACTGGGGGTCACGACCCCGGGGTCGCGAGTTGGTTTGAAAAAATTCTGTATTTTCTGATTACAAAAAATATTTTTCAATACTAAAAAATTAAGATAACAAATAAATATTTTTGATTTCTAAAGACAGAATTGATTAGAAGGTTTTAAAAAAAAAAATTAAATAATATTTTGTGACTCTAAGATATGACGTCACTGTGCGGCGACTGATCGCTAGTTATCAATACTGCACGTGGAAACTGCAACTGCAAGAATGGATAAATTTGTAATTCGCAAGGTTAAAAATGTTGAGGAAATTGTGGACAGTCTGCCTGAATCATCTGAACTGTGTACCTCTACAAAACACAAGAGCAAGACCCCTTCTGACCAATGTAGGAAACGTCGGAAATATCAAGAGGAATTCATAAAGTATGGATTCACTTGCTCTACCGTCAACGATGTGGACCATCCTCAGTGTGTTATCTGTTCAGAAGTGCTTGCCCATGAAAGTATGAAGCCTGGAAAAAATGCAGAGACATTTGGAGACAAGACACCCTGCTTGTGTTGAAAAAGCCTATAGACTTAGACTTCGCAGAAAAGAGAAGGAATTACAGATTCAAAAACGCACACTCGCACAACAAACCCAAATTACTGCTAATGCCCTGAAGGCATCTTATGAGGTGGCATACCTGATAGCACAGTCCAAAAAGCCACACATGATCGGGGAAACCTTGATTAAGCCCGCAGCTTTGGCTATGTGTCAGGCCATGCATGGTGAGAAAATTGCAAATGAGCTTATGACTGTCCCATTGTTGAATGACACGATAGCTCGTCGTTTCATGATATTTCAAAAGACATTAAGAGTCAATTGATTAATAGGTTAAATGGAAAGAAATATGCGTTACAGGTCGACGAATCTACCGATGTGTCTAATTCTTCTCAGTTGCTGGCATTCATCAGATAAACATTTTATGGAAAAATGCACGAGGAAATGCTCTTCTGCTCAGTGCTGGAGGGGACTTGTACCGGCAGTGACATTTTCAACAAGCTGGACACCAGACTAAAAAGAGATGCGACTTTCATGGGATAACTGTGTTGGCGTATGTACTGATGGTGCAGGTGCAATGGTAGGTAAAAACAAGGGACTCAAGGCAAAGGTTTTTAGAAGTGGCTCCTCATGTTAAGTTTACGCACTGCATAATTCACCGTGAGTCTCTTGCTAGCAAAGTACTTGATAGTGAGCTTAACAGTGTTCTCAAAGGTGCAATCAAAATTGTAAATCACATAAAATCACGTCCAGTGACCAGTAGACTGCTAGCCACACTTTGCAATGAGATGGGCTCGCAGCACGAAGCGCTGCTGTTTCATACCGAAGTCCGGTGGTTATCTCGCGGGAAGGCACTCGGCCGGCTTTACGAACTGCGTGAGGAAGTGCACTCGTTGTTGAAAGAATCTAAATCTGAATTCGCGCACCACCTGACAGATCCAGATTGGTTATCAAAACTTTCTTATTTGGCCTGTATATTTGAAAGGCTTAACATGCTTAATCTTTCATTACAAGGTCCAAACACAAACATCTTGACACACGTCTTGATGTTGAGGATGATCTGCGAGTTGCCGTATCCAACATCAGGCCACAGATTACGCTTTTGTGCACCGAAAAACAAGTGCACCCATCCCACTGAAAGGTAAGCCTAAATACAGTTAATTTTATGGAAGTTTGTTTCCGCCACGTAAGAAAATATTTGAAAAGATAATTGCGATTTTTTTTTTCTAAAAATTGTGAGTTTACATCTCGCTATTCTGACTTGTTTTCTCATAATTGTGAAATATAAACTTGCAGTGCGTGTTATTCAGTTATAAATGATATAAAGTCGCAATTACCTTTTTTATTTTTTATTCTGTGGTGGAAACAAGCTTCCATAGGAAATGGATGTGGATTTAAAACAACTTTTTTTTGTTTATTTTTTGTGTATTCTGTGGTAGTGGGTCGCGAGTTCTCGTCGATGTTAGTTTAGGGGTCGCTGGCTAAAAAGTTTGAGAACCACTGGTCTATGGGACAGTCACAAGCCTCCCGGTTTTCATCCAAAATATCTTAAACTGTGTTCCGAAGACGAAATGAGCTTTTACGGGTTTGGAACGACATGGGGGTGAGTGATCAATGACAAAATTTTCATTTTGGGGTGGAGTATCCCTTTAACAATTTCCATGACTTAACATTATATGAGCTGCGATGGTCAAACCAGAACAGGAGATTAATCCAATTGAATATTTAACGTGTACAATATGATTATTAAGCGCGGTCACATAAGCAATATTTCAGCAAACTTTTGCATGCAAAAAAAGGTATATTGTCTCAGTAGTGCAGTGATGTATGAAGCACGGCACATGAAGAATTCACTTTCGAACCAAGCAGCTTTCTGTTGGTCAGGGTGGTGAATTCAAGTCAAAATGGGCGAAATCTTAAAGCGTTAGTTCACCCAAAAATGAAAATTATGTCATTAATGATTCACCCTCATGTCGTTCCAAACCCGTGAGACCTCCGTTCATCTTCGGAACACAGTTTAAGATATTTTAGATTTAGTCCGAGAGCTTTCAGTCCCTCCATAGAAAATGTATGTACGGTATACTGTCCATGTCCAGAAAGGTAATAAAAACATCATCAAAGTAGTCCATGTGACATCAGAGGGTCAGTTAGAATTTATTGAAGCATCGAATATACATTTTGGTCCAAAAATAACAAAAATTACAACTTTATTCAGCATTTTCTTCTCTTCCGGGTCTGTTGTGAGTGCGTTCACGACGCTGCTGATGCACGACGCTGCTGACGTGTTTTCTGGTGCGCCCAATAACAAAGATAACACGTCAGCAGCGTCGTACATCAACTGTCACAGCAGTCGCACTCACAACAGACACGGAACGGAATGGAAGTCGTCATTTTTGTTATTTTTGGAGCAAAATGTATTTTCGATGCTTCAGTAAATTCTAACGGACCCTCTGATGTCACATGGACTACTTTGAAGATGTTTTTATTACCTTTCTGGACGTGGACAGTATACCGTACATACATTCTCAATGGAGGGACTGAAAGCTCTCGGACTAAATCTAAAATATCTTAAACTGTGTTCCGAAGATGAATGGAGGTCTTACGGGTTTGGAACGACATGAGGGTGAGTCATTAATGACATAATTTTCATTTTTGGCTGAACTAAGCCTTTAAAAGAGGGGAGTCTTTTTGCACTGACAGGAAACTCCCAATCCCTATTGGGATGACTTTTTTTTTTTACCAGTGAAATGGTGCTGAGAATGATAAATATGACCACACCTATACAGTCAATGCACTGTGAAACGCTGTCACAAATTCATTATTCTCTCTCACCTAAAGCTCTCGTATTCAAACATGACGCAAGGCCCTCTGTCTTTCTGCCAGGTCCCATTTGGATGCCAGCTGCCAAATCTGCGGGTGTCCTCAAAACTCAACACCCTGGGTGGGCTCTCTTTAGTGTAGAACCGCAGATGGGCATGTTTGGGAAGATCGTCTACAGATGTGAAGCGGAAAAACCCTGACATCCCAAATCGGAAAACCACATCCATCGGCTGCTGGGACTGATGTTTGGTGACCTTGCGTTTACCATGGTCATCATTTTTAATGGGTGTGAGTGTGAGTCTGACCTCTTTTCCTCTGGACTGGGCTTTGATGCAGTAGGCATCGCAGCAGAATGGGACCTCAGGATTTTTATTCACTTCAGATTTCTCTACGGCTCCACTAAACACAAGCCCTTCACACATCTTGTTGACATACAGGCTGGCCAAATACAGCTCAGGGCCTTCAGGCATTCTTGAGCAGGAAATGAAGACAGGGCGTCAGAAACCTGAACGTGTGACAGCAAGGGTTCAGATCTTGTTACAGAAGCAGGTCTAAAGACTCTAAAAAACTGTGATAAGTGATAAATAAGAAGTGCTTAACCTTAAGATTTTAAACTTCGGGAGGTCAAAATAATTTCTAAGTTTTTTAAAATCTAATCTAATGTAATAATTTTATATTTCACATAAATTAGCAGGATAATTTTTTTTAATTTTTTTTTTTAGAACTTGGAGTATCAGGACTGAAAGATGCTCGCCAAATTCAGTCACCTCTACAACCTGTGTAAATATTTAGAAATATGTTATTCTGTACTTGTTTTCAGCTATTTGTCACAAAAAAAATTTCCTAGTAGGTGGGAATCCTTTCCGTCTTAACCGTAATGTGCATCTAATGCTTTAAAATATAAAGACACACCAAAGTAAACAGTAAATAAGAGGACAATAATAGCATTGATACTCCTATATGAATATGTTTACACTAATGAAAAAAAACTGCGTTCTATGCTAGTTTCAGGAAATCTTTCCCTCACGCTGAACGATGCTCTTGTTATGAAAGTGTGCTGTTAGAGCTAAGCAACTTACATGTTACATGCGTATGTTGCTACATGCAAAGTTTATGAACTGTCGCATAACTGTGTGCTCAAAAACAGAAAGTCAAATCATGTTCAGCAAATCGATGATTAAATTAATTGAAGCGAATCGTGCACCAACCCACCTTTGCTCCTCAAGCTTGTTATATAATCAGGGAAACTCGCGCGGTATGTGCTAGTTTATGAAACGGACACGGGGGGATCATGGGAGTTGTAGTCCATTTTTTTTTTTTTTCTTACTGTGGGAAATTGTGGGAAGTCTGAATATTTACTTTAAAGCCAAACTTTCAGTTAAATAAGTTTTAAACAATTTCCCCCTGAGGAATTCTCAAAACTAATAATTTCCGACTGGTCCCGTTTAATAGTCTCAAGACCAAGAAATAAAATATAATAATAATAATAATAATAATAATAATAATAATAATAATAATAATAATAATAATTATAATTATAATTATAAATTCTTTAAGTATTGTTAAGGATTCTGAATATGCAGCAATGAGACAGACACTAAGCTTTTTGTATTATTTTATTTATTCTATCCTTTAAAAAAAAAAAAGAAACAATACATTAACAAAAATACACATGACATTAACATAAACAAATACATGAGGTGAGATAAATCACTAAGGGCTGTTCTTGATCAGCGTTATCAGGAATCAAGTGACAAATTAAGTTTCCTAGTGACATTTGGTCCAAAAACAATGAATAAAAGTGATAAATCTGATAGAGACGCTTTTTAAAGTTGGAGCTCAATTTGAGCAACATTAGTCAACATTTGACTAATCAGGACATGAAAAGCTAAACGAAATACATTACGTCAGAAGCACAGTTTAAATACACAGACAGATTCTGTGTACATTTCAGCAATATTATTTAACAAACGCTGACTTCTTCACTGTAATGCACTCATCATAGTCTGTGCTTGTTTGAGTTCTGGAAAAGAAAAACAAGGAAATTTACAATAACTGCATAATATAATATACACTTAAAACATTTCAGTCTAAATGAAAGGTTTATGCATTTGAATTGCATCAAATTTCCATCCAAACAAGCAGCTTTCAGGTCACAAGATGGACTGGAGTAGCATTGATTAATTAATTATTGATTACTGTCACCTGTTAGCAGTACTCTGAACTTGTCCGCAGTGATGGAGACCGTGGTGGTCTGTGTGGACTCTGTCTCGGGGTCCTGAGCCTGAAGTCTGAGCTGGACTGTGGGTTCATTCACTTGCTTCAGTTGACTGGAGCTCAGGGTGTAATCGACCCGCCAGTTCACCGCTTCCAGACGACCCACTGACACGTGACATGCATCAGAATATTAAACAATCTGTGCTGTATTTCTATTCTTTCTTCTGTTTTTTGGAGATACTCACAGCGCAGGCTGCTCTCCCTCAGCTTTTCCTGTAGAGCGATGTGTTTATCCTCATATGATTTACACAAGCCTGTGGTGTGCTCTATAAGTGGACATGGAAATGTGTTTAGTTTTAAGTATAACTTTGAAAGAGTTGATAAAGCAGATATCCTTACCTTTAGGCAGGCCAAGCTGCTGTAGTTCACTGGAGAGAGATTCACTGTCCACGTCATGCTTAGCAGCACTGGACAGAATGAAACTCAGCACTGCTATACTGGCTTTAATGTCTCCACTTTCTGATTAAAACAGACAGACAAATAAGCAAGAGATATGGCATTAAATATAAACAGACAAGGCATTTATGTAGGTTGCATTAAATATCAGTACCATTGTTGTTTATTAAATGAGTTTACAATAACTATCAGTAAATATTCATTCATCCATTAACTGTAATATTTCATTGTGCTGCTCATTTCTTCAGTTTTTACGTTTATAGATTACCTTTAACATTATCTAAAAGTCACTTACAATTAATTTTTAAAAACACTAATAAATTACATTGTTAAATGTATCCTAAGCAAATCTTAATTTTCCATAGATTATACATTATAGTGTTAAATTAAATTACATTGTTAAATGTATCCTAAGCAAATCTTATTTTTTTATGTATTTTTTTTTATTGTGTTAAATTCACTTTTAAAATAGGCTTAATAACAATACTTAAATGAATTTTATAAAATAACTTGAACCATATTATTTTTACAAACAAAATAAAAATGATTAAATAAATAAAAATAACAATCATATACTATCTTGCTCGTTTTAGTTTTTTTTGGCCTTGGCCCCTCGACATCTCTTATATTCATAAATGCATTTAAAACATTAATCTAATAACATTATTTATTGCATTTGGCCTTGTTAGTTTGTTACATTATTTAATATACAGTCTAAAATTTAAATATCAGCCATAACGTGTAAAAAAAAAAAAAAAAAAAAAAAAAAAAGGTAAGCAATCAGTTCTGGCCAGAATTATATAAACAACACCTAACCTGATTTATAATAATTTTAATTTCACACTACTCTATTATTGAGATCACGACACGCAACCAGGTTTTTACTCACCAAACTTTGCATCTGAGGTTAGTTTTGAAACTTTGTCATACTGAAAACACATAATTATAGAGTGGTAGTTAGAGGAATATGTATTTAGCAGACATTGCAACGTGACTGCTGTCTCCAGTGCTGTCTTACATCGATGCCTTCATCGAGCAGATCTTTAATGACTTGCACACACAGAAGCTTCATCTTGACGCTCGACTGTGAAGAACAGCAGAGAAGGAAATCATTTCTGGTAAGTTTTGTGCAGAAATTGTCAAGACGGAAAATATTAGACTTACTATTCTAGCCAAGGTGCTCATTTCTGCAAGGACCCAGTCTGGACAGTCCAGATCTCCACAAAATCGGAACCTCTGAAATAAAAGAATGCGGCAAAATTAGTTTATTAAGATTGTATACGTCTGTTGCTTTGGCTTTAAGGCGTACTCTAAAGATTAAAGTCAGCTTTCGCTATACAAAATAAAATAACTATTCATTAATCACAGCGGACACATTATAACTGTAATGGTTTGAAATATTAAACTAGAATAAACTCAGGTATCATTCAATAATAAGATAAATAATACCATTTTGACATAATATTCATTCAGTCAGCTGATCTTCTTCTTCTTCTGGTAAGATACGGCGGCACGCCAGCTTTACCGTGCATTTTCGCCATCTACTGGACTATGTATTATCTATATACGTTGCTCCTTTTAAAACAAGATAAACAGCAACGCACCCGTATATTGCATATATATCATAGACTGTTCCACTATAGAAAAGATAAGTCAAAGCGTCTCGGTGTGGCCGCCCGCAGCCATTGAGTAAATGACGTCACTTGGAGCCAGAGTCAGCTCAATCAACCACAGCGACACTTTTTTCTTTTTGCCCCAAGAAAGGTGAATTATAAATTATCTCTAAAAGATGTTATATGTTCTTTAACACACAGAAGCAAAATGTTTGATTAACTTTTGATGATCTTTTATTTTGAATGTTAAATATTTAATCAATAATTTGAAATTTGAATGCCTTATTGTAGGATGTTTTTTTTTTTGTATAGATGGAATTGTTAAAGAATTAGTTATTATTGTTTAAAAATAAAAAGAACGACATTTTGTTATAATTTATGGAGAAATTCTTGATACTGTAATGTCCCCATTGTGTTCACTAAATTATATGTATATTGAATGTCTAATTAGGAAAAAGGAGGAAATAATTTGTTTTTTTTTTCTTTTCTTTTTTTATGATTTGTCAGTTTGTCTAAAGGTGTGATATTCGTCTTGTGAAACATTGCAGTTGCATGTTGAGTTGTTGGATTTAATGTTTTTGAGTCATTTATCTAAATAAAGGGAGAAAAAAAATCAACCATAACGACACGCCCCGTTTTTATAACATCAAATTACCATCTAAACTCAAACTTATCACAAAAACGAACAATTGAACATATATTCAATTACATATACGTTTATATTATTAGGTCTTTACAAAAATCGGACCAAAATCGTACGATCTTAAGTCGCACTAAAATAGAAAATTATTTTAAATTGTCGTAACATTTTACAATATTACAGTTTTTACTGAAATGCATTAAAAATATATATTTTAAGACAGCAGCAGGGCGCAGGTGGAGCTGCTGTCACGTGGCGTTGCGGCTTTCAGGAGGAGTCTTCAGCTGGAAAGGTTGGAGATGAGATGAGCTCGCGTTATTCTGAGCGGATAGATTGTGTTGGACCATGATGCTACGGGATTATTTCTCTTTCCACATCAAGGGAAATCTGGCGTATCCTTTGCTTGTATATGGAGTGTGCTTTCATTGCGCGTTTTGCTCTTATAATCCCAGATTAACTCTAAAACAAGGTAAGATAAAATAGCCTACATCTTTCCTCTGCGATCAGACTAATTATTTACACTAACGTCAGTCTATTCAGGAATGCACTTGTACAGTAGACTTCAATCGTTTTAAATAATCAAATGAGACAATATCTAAACATATGATGTCTTACTAAAGAGCATAACTTTACCCAGATTTGTTTATTTTTCCCCCAGATGATGCTCTTCTTTTATACAACAGAAATTATAGTCATACAGTCTTATTCCATCAGAAAGGATCAAAAAGTCTGATTGTAGGAGGAATAAATCAACTTCTGCATTTTGATGTAGACAGTCGTCAGATTGTGGAGGTAATTACTAAACTGGAACTGGTCATTATGTAAATATATGACATTTTTCAATGTATTTATAATTACTGTAGACTATTTACATTTACATAATTGTACATTTATAAGAAATAATACATTTATATAGAATAATTTTATTATGAAAATAAAGTTGGAATATAAAGCACGGCTGAAAATCATAAATTGGAGAAGTGACTCAGCATTGAGCAAAGGGATATTCGAACTCTGATTTAATTTGGTGTTCTAGCCTACGTTAAATTATATAATGTGGACAGATTTCAGTAACTGTTGTCAATGACGCACACAGACAGCTTTGATGTGCCAGCGAATGAAAAGGCCTGTTTCAGGTGTTTATGAAAGATTTATTTCCATAAACAACAAGTCCAATCTGTTGCTATGGGTGCAATAAATAATTTAAATGTTAATTGTGTGATTGATTAGTGAAAAAAATAATCCCTTATTTTTGCTTTATACACATTTAGGTACATAATTGTGTACGCTCTTGAATTTAAAATACTTTTACATCAATTTTGAGATTTTATTCAGTAGATTTTGTGACCAAGATCATAATAAAATATTAACATTTTTATCAAATGTATTTATTTTCTTTAGAACTTTACTCTGAATCCAAGATGTGTTGAGGTGAGTTTTATAATTCTGTTGAAAAAAGAACGCACAAATTGAGTTTTGTAGTTTGACCGTCTTACTGATATTGCATTTATCTGTACAGGGCTCCTGTGAAAATGTAGTGACAGTAATTGAAAGATTTGAAAACTACACATTTGTGTGTGGGACGAATGGAGAACAGCCACAGTGTTGGAAACTGGTAAGAAATAAATTAAGAGTTTGGTTTCGGAAACGCTATAAATCCATTTTGATTGATTTGAATAAAAAATTTGTTTTCTTTACCAAGAAAGTTGCAAGATGGAGGAAACTATTTTTTTTTTTTTTATTTTTTAAAGAATCTTTAGGTTATAATAACATTAAAAGCGCCTTCATTACTGTCTAGAGTGCATGGAATGGTGTGCTGTGATTGGTTGAGCGGATATATCGCATTCTACAGAGAAGGGAGACTGGTGTTTGTCGCGGTTTGGAAAGATAGGGAGAAAACATGACAGAATACCTCGGCGATATTGCTCCTCAGGCTTGGCAGTTGGTACACACACGGGTTGCCAGATTGACAACACAAAAAGGAACGAGCGCACTTGATGATGAAAGAAATGAAATACGCTGTGTTTTCCGCGAACTGGCAACCCGAAATACCAAAATACAATTGGGTAAACTGGCAGTGGGTTGGTTTCATAAACTAAAACAGAGATCGACATTCCGGCCAGGAACGCACATTTTCACAGGAGAATAACTGACTGTAGCATTTTTTATCAGATAAACAAGTATGTTAACTTAGCATGTTTCTTAATTATTTGCAAACATATTATGGTATTTTTATGCTCTAGTAGAGTCAAAATCCTACATACAGAACCTTTAACTTGCTTGTATAATTTTGAATGACATAACTTCATATGCAGTTTTGTTATTGCTTACAACATGTCTAATTTTCTAATAAGTTTCATACAATTTACAAATTTATGTGCACATGCAAAATCGCCACCAGATTGACAACAGAAGCATATGATCATGTGAAACTCACACTGTTAAAAACATTGCCATGACATGACATTATTTGTTAAGTTTACAGACATTTCTTTTAACCCAACAACACAAAAAATGCAATGCAAAATTCAAAATGTGGGTAAAACGCCTGAGAAATCAATACAGAAAAACAGAAAATTCTCTAAAATGAGTATTTTCTCAATACAAATTAAAACACAGCAAACAGTTTTTATACATGCTTAGACTATATGCAATCATGTTTCGGACCTCGCATTTGCCGACTTTACAAGTTGCAATTTTCCAGATGTGTGGTCTCATATTGCAAATTTAATGTAAGTTTAGTTTGATAAATAATAATTTATGTGTGACGATTCACATATGTACGCAGAAATGTGTGAATGAGAATCAATGTCTTACTAGTTTACCCTGGATGGCAAGCCAATTTTACTTTTAATCATTCCCAGGATATGAATTTTGTATATTAACAGTTCGATTTTTGATTTTGTATCAAAACACCTTTTTTTATTTTAAAACCCCTTTTTGATGTCGGTTTTTACATTTCCTATAGTAAAACAGGAATTCTTGATATAAACAATTGCAGAATTACTCACAGATATACAAAGTCTTGATAGCAAAAAATCAGTTTCAACTTGTCAAAAAATGTAATTCTTGATGCCTGTAAATGCATTGTAGTTTAGAAACTATATTATCTAGAATTCATATCCTGCAAATGAATAAATGTTCAAATGGCTTGCCATATTCCTGATATCTAATAATGTCTCTTTCCTGGTTTCCCAGAGAAAGCAATAAATCCACAGAGGGTGTAGATGGCACAGGAATCTCACCTCATACAGGTTCACAAAACGTCTTGTCGCTGGTGGCAGGTATGTGGGAGCACAAGCAGCTTAATGTTTTGATCTGCTTAGGCTTTGTGAATGAGCTGGAGGATTGTAGATACTTATTTAGCTTAACACCAAGGCTTTCTTTGGTTATATACAGATGGAGATCTCTATGCGGCAGCTCCTTTATACAGTGATGGAACCCTGCTGCAGTTTCGCAGAAAAGCTGGAAAACGAACCAGCGTATGGATGTATGATCAATGGGTCTCAGGTTGGTTGAATCACACAAAAATTGCTAGAAGAAAACTTATTTAATTTATATATATGAATACTTATTTTATGTATAAATAGTTTTTTTTCTAATTGAGAACATCTCCAAATATTCCCAAAGATCAGATTTAAAGGTATAGTTTCACCCAAAAATTTAAATTACGCCATGATTTACTCACCCTCAAGCCATTCTAGGTGTATATGACGTTCTTTTTTCAGACAAATGCAATCGGAGTTATATTAAAAAATGTCCTGGCTCTTCCTAATGCTTTATAATGGCAGTGAATGGCTGTTGAGATTTTGAAGCGAAATAAAGTGCATCCATCCATCATTAAAAGTGCTCCACATGGCTCTGGGGTGTTGGTAGTTGATTTATGAATTGTGGAGTTGAGTTTTTGTTTTGTGTATGTTAATTTTTAATATTTTATGATGCGTAATCTCTAGTTTCCGCTAACTGTCGAATGCATGTTTACGAGAGAGTAACGTTCCAGCGGATGAAGTAGGCGTCGCATAATCTCCTCTGAGAATATGCTAATCTCGTGAGAACCAAGTTTTTCTTGCAACAAAGGGAAACCATTCTCCTCTTGGCTGTACACTTAGGATGGCCTGAAAGTGAGTGAATCATGGGACAGTTTTCATTTTTGGGTGAACTATGCCTTTAAATGGACAGTTGAAACAAAAATGAAAATTTGGTCATCATTAAGTTTTTCCAAACCTGTATTCCCAAACCCAGTTTCTTTCTTCAGCAGAATATAAGAATAACAATTTTGGTAACCCAACAATTGCGGGTCCCTGTTGACTTCCATAGTATGGAAAAAATAGAAACTGTTTGGATACCAACATTCTTCAAGATAACTTCTTTTGTGTTCAACAGAAGAAAGAAACTCATACAGGTTTGGAACAAATTGAGAGTACGTAAATTATGACCAGTTTTACAATTTGGGTGAATTATGACCCAGATCTTGCTCTGCTTAATTAACATCTTACCTCTAAAGCTGTAATTAGTAAACTCACTTTAGTATGCACTTTAGTGACTGTAAAGTATGTTTGTTGACAGAGTGGGATGAGCAAGCAAGTTCCTCAGCTGCTGACCAAACAGCATTTTGCCTCTCCCAAGCCGCAGCTATCAAAATACAGCCTAGTTCTTGTTTCTTTTATAAACCAGGCTTCTCATTTCAAAATAAAGTTGAGGTTCGGTGATATGGGTGATATGTGAAATAAGTAAGGAAATAATGAATGACTCATTCATACTTCCCCACAGAACCCACTTTTATTTCCAGTTTTCTGGCCCAGCGCAAGAATGACTCCTTAAATGAGAAGATATATGTCTTATTCCGTGAGAAAAACTCAGACACGAGTCCAGAAGCTGACCCTTGGATATCTAGAGTGGCCAGAGTGTGTAAGGTATGTTTCTTATTTACGTATGAAAGATGTGACGGTTCTTTGTGAGGCTTCCTACATGAACCCACCAAATCTGAGAGAACCATTGTTGTGGAAAAGTGACCTTCAACATTGATTTTATCATCCTACACATTACAAGTATGCCCTGAATTATTCAGGAGGTGGAAATGGAGTCTGAGGACTCACGTAGAGTTTCAAATTTAGCACTTTGGAGCCTTCCTGGCATTCAACTCGATAAGTTATCACAGTTCTGTCAGCACCACTGTTATCAGAAAATTTAGGTAAAAGCATCTACAGCAGAAAACATGACTGCAGGACAGAGGTCAGATTCTAGAAACAAAGCGTGAGTCACAGAAGTTGCGTTCTTGGTATGAAGTGCCATGAGAAGTAGATACGAACCCGATTTTAAAAAACACTGAGACACTGTACAAATTGTGAGTAAAAAAGGAATGCAATAATTTACAAATCTCATAAACTTATATTTTATTCACAATAGAATATAGATAACATATCAAATGTTGAAAGTGAGACATTTTGAAATGTCATGCCAAATATTGGCTCATTTTGGAGAGCTACACATTCCAAAAAAGTTGGGACAGGTAGCAATAAGAGGCTGGAAAAGTTAAATGTACATATAAGGAACAGCTGGAGGACCAATTTGCAACTTATTATGTCAATTGGCAACATGATTGGGTATAAAAAGAGCCTCTCTGAGTGGCAGTGTCTCTCAGAAGTCAAGATGGGCAGAGGATCACCAATTCCCCCAAATCTGCAGCAAAAAATAGTGGAGCGATATCAGAAAGGAGTTTCTCAGAGAAAAACTGCAAAGAGTTTGAAGTTATCATCCTCTACAGTGCATAATATCATCCAAAGATTTACAGAATCTGGAACAATCTCTGTGCGTAAGGGTCAAGGCCGGAAAACCATACTGGATGCCCGTGATCTTCGGGCCCTTAGACGGCACTGCAGCACATACAGGAATGCTACTGTAATGGAAAATCACAACATGGGCTCAGGAATAATTCCAGAAAACATTGTCGGTGTACACAATCCACCATGCCATTCGCCGTTGCCGGCTAAAACTCTATAGGACAAAAAAGAAGCCATATCTAAACATGATTCAGAAGTGCAGGCGTTTTCTATGGGCCAGGGCTCATTTAAAATGGACTGTGGCAAAGTGGAAAACTGTTCTGTGGTCAGACAAATCAAAATCTGAAGTTCTTTTTGGAAAAGTGGGACACCATGTCATCCGGACTAAAGAGGACAAGGACAACCCAAGTTGTTATCAGCGCTCTGTTCAGAAGCCTGCATCTCTGATGGTATGGGGTTGCACGAGTGGAAAGGCACCATCAATGCTGAAAGGTATATCCAAGTTCTAGAACAACATATGCTCCCATCCAGACGTCATCTCTTTCGGGGAAGAAATTGCTTTTTTCCAACATGACAATGCCAGACCACATACTGCATCAGTTACAACATCATGGCTGCGTGGAAGAAGGATCCGGGTACTGAAATGGCCAGCCTGCAGTCCAGATCTTTCACCCATAGAAAATATTTGGCGCATCATAAAGAGGAAGATGCGACAAAGAAGACCTAAGACAGTTGAGCAACTAGAAGCCTGTATTAGACAAGAATGGGACAGCATTCCTATTCCTAAACTTGAGCAACTTGTCTTCTCAGTCCCCAGACGTTTGCAGACTGTTATAAAAAGAAGAGGGGATGCCACACAGTGGTAAACATGGCCTTGTCCCAACTTTTTTTGAGATGTGTTGACGCCATGAAATTTTAAATCAACTTATGTTTTCCCTTAGAATGATACATTTTCTCAGTTTAAACATTTGATATGTCATCTATGTTGTATTCTGCATAAAATATTGAAATTTGAAACTTCCACATCATTGCATTCTGTTTTAATTCACAATTTGTACAGTGTCCCAACTTTTTTGGAATCGGGTTTGTACCTTCCAGGGCTTGTGGATGATGATGGCAGAACACTGTCCACCTGTAAAAACATCAGTCTCTTGTAGGTCGATGAGGGTGGTCCCAAGCAGTTGCTCCAGAACATCTGGACCTCCTTTCTGAAGGCACGACTTGTGTGCGGGATTCCTAGAGAGTCGCTGTATTTCAACCGTTTACAGGACATTTTCATCCAACATGCTGATGACTGGAGGGATTCACGAGTGTATGCACTTTTCTCCAGCAGCTGGTAAACACTGCATTATCTTCTGACATTTAAAAAAAATAATTAGGTTGGCTTGAGAAATCTGCTACTTTTATAATTATTATAATAATATTATAATAATATGATAATATTATTAATCATGTTAACAGTGTGCTAAAATGTTACAGATATGTTAATGCTAAAACATGCTAAATGTGTGCTAAATTACACTAACAACAACTGTGTCCCAAATGACTCACTATAGGACTGTGCACTTATACACTACGAACTTATACACGATGTACTCAACCATTTATTTATGAATTATATAAGGTTATTTTGTCATTCATAATTGAAGCCTGAGAGCCCCTGCCCATTCGTTACATAATTAAAGCAGAGACAGTCGAGTGCACGAAGAGTTCAATATTGCGGTTTTTTTTGGTTATTTAAGTGCATCATCCTGGTATTTAAAGTGCACTTGTTCGTTTTGGAATTTTTAGTGTGAACACACTACTTGCACTATTTATACTACAAAACCATATTGCGCTGATTTGGGACCGGAGTCTGCGCAGTAGAGAGCGAAGTGGAGCCGCGTCCCGCACACATTCCCGCAGAGTCAAGCGCAAACACGCCTTTTTTAAATTAGCCTGACTGGTCCAATTTTTGTCTGCTGGTTTTTCGTATGAGGCAACTCCAATCTCTTCCTGAAGATCCCGAAAAAGTCTGTTGGCGCCTCAGTTCGCTCAGAGAAGCGGCCAGTCTCAGCTGTCAGTCATGACGTCACACTCCCTTTTTTATAGCATCACATAACTAACTAAAGCCAAACTTATTTTAAAAACGAACACCCTAATTTACATCAGCGTGATAGAATCTACATCAAATGACATAAACCATGTTTGAAAACAAAATATTTGAAGTGAAATATATTATTTAGTTTGTCCCACGTCAATTAGATTACATGGAGAGGGCGGGGTTTATGACCTATACTGGGACCAGCCACCTGGGGGTGATCGAAACGCAATGGCTCCACTTTTGAGGACTAGTGCAGCACGCTTGTTGTAGAAGCACACAGTCAACATGCTCAAAGGTTCGCAGACCGTTCCAAAAATGGCGGATGGCTTACGTATCACGGCCCATAGAATATGTTGCTAATGAGGCATCTACGTATATATATTTATGGTTAAATCATGCTAAAATATGTAGTCTTAAAACATATTAGCAGTGTGTTAAATTATGATAGCAACATGTTAAAACACACTAACAACGTTAAATAATGCTAAAACATGCTGACAACATGCTAGATCATGTAAGAAACATACTAGCAACATGCTAATTGTTCTACTCATGTTAGCAAACATGCTAATCAATGCTAGCAACATTATTAACAATATTAACAGCATAATAATTGTGCTTGTAACGTTTAATCATGGTAGCAACATTGGAAAAACATGTTAGCAATGTGCTAGCAACAATGTAATCATGCTAGAAACATGCTAGCTAAACATGTTAAAACATGCTAGCAGCATGCTAATCATGGTAAAACGTTAGCAACATGTTAAATCATGATAGCAACATGCGATCAACATCTATGTAATCTATCTAAACTTTCGAACTTGAATCTTAAGTTTGTTCACAAACTTTACTCATCTAGTTACTTCATATTGTTTTTGCGATTCCTTTGGTGCCACTGATTGCTCAGAAATTAAATGCATTATCTCACCATTATTTTTTTAATGTTGTTATAGGAACTCTACTGCTGTGTGCATTTACTCGTTGGCAGAGCTTGATGATGTTTTTGAGCATTCCTCCTTCAAAGGTTATTCTGAGGCCATACCCATCCCAAGACCAGGAACTGTGAGCAAAAACATACACAGAATAATCAAAATAAACATGTTGTTTTATCAAATATTCAGTATGTTTGGGTAGGAAAAAAAAATATATCACTGTTCTCTTTGTTTGGCCTCTTTTTGTTTTATACTTCTGTCCATTACAACACTTATTGTTTAACCACTGTGGTAAAATTATGTGTACGGAAGTTTCTTCGCGTGGCACAGCTGACACAGAACAGCATATGCCAGCGGTTCTCAATTCCAGTCCTCGCGCCCCCCATATTTAACATGTCTCTCTTTGTTAACACACCTGATTGAGATAATCAGCTCGTTAGAAGTGAGCTTCATGCATGAACTGTGTTCCCATTGACATGGTCCCTACACAGTGTTCATTGCTCCCTACTCCCTGAGCAGGGGAAATTTGTTGACGTTTACCTCATTTCGGAACATTCATTCACGGATATGCACTGCGCAACATATTCACACACGGACAAGTGTGATATCATATACCTCTGTAAATAAATACAATTTAAATTGACGCCTCGCACACTTCAATGCACTTTGAATGGAACATATACGTTTGCTTCGAACTGGAATCATGGCGGAATATCCTGTGATGTCCACTTCGCAGGGCACTTCCTTTTGAATAGAACAAACGTCTGAAGCCATAAGAGAAACATACAAAATGTGGAGAGCAGGGGGCGCGAGGACTGGAATTGAGAACCGCTGGCATACGCTGTTTGCATTCAGTGCATAATCTCCAAAAAAGCTCTAGGGTGACGCGGAGGAGAAGAATTGTTGAATAAAGTCGTTATTTTTGTTTTCTTTTTGCATACAAAAAGAATTCTCATAGCTTCGTAAAATTACAATTGAACAATCTGATGTCACATAGATTATTTTACCGATCTCCTTGCTACGTTTCTGGATATTGATCGTGTTAATTACATTGCTGTCTATGGGAGGGTGAACTATACCTTTAATCTAGAGAAATGTGTGCTATTCAAGTGTCTGTGTGGAGTGTGGAAGCAGAATAATGCGCTCACTGCAGGAAGATGGAGGCGCAGGGTGCGCTACCCTTGCTCTTAAATTTGTCCGTAATATTTGATTATACAGATAATACATCTTTCAAATCTGTAAAGACTCTACGTTTATTTGTGTGCACTAACAATAACAACAAAACATTGCACTTTTGTAAAATAATGAAAGCAAACATGATGCGCTTTCTGCCATCTCAGTCTCTGTGAACTTGCAAAATATATCTGTAGACAGTGAAATGTCTACTTTTAAATGAAACAATTCAAATAGAAAACAAATATTCTCAGATTATATAATCTGTATGAAACATGCATACAGACACATCACTACTGCGGAGATGATGAGTCAGTGTCATTGACTTCATCTCTTAAACCGAAAACAAAGAAAGCACTAGTTAATCAAATTATTAAAATGTTAATGCAGTCTCCTTACTGTTTTTCACTGACACATTCATAATCATTACTTCTGCTGGTGCGCTGTGGCAGGCTTTATGCGTGTGCTTGAGCACTTATTAGGCTATAGGCAATTAAAGGCTTATTATAATGATTTAAATTTTTTATTAATAAACGGGCGGGTTGACTAATGCTTATGAACGACTACTAGTCGACCAGAAAAATAATTAGTCGAGGGCAGCCCTACTGTGATCATCATATTTTTGCATTAAAATGTAAAAAAAAAAAAAAACTGAGTAACATCTGATTCAGCTGAGGCCTATTCAATTCAAAATTAAAAAAAAAAATTCAAGCTTTATTTTTGTATATTGTTTATGCCCAACAACTTCCTCAATCATTTTACTCTTGACCCAAAGGTGAATTGCTCAGACCTATTATTATAGCCATTGTTGGTGAACCAAGGCTATTGTTTCCTCACAATGGCTATTTTAAATCTCCTCTTATAGTTGAGGAAATGCGCAGTAATTTTTGCCATGGCCTTGATAACAATAGAATGGTTCTAACCTCACTTGTGTTGTGTTGTAACTTGTGACCTCAAGCAATACTGACTGAGATGATATTATAACAGATATATCCCTCTTTTCCAGTGTGTCAAACAAAGCAATTTCATTCCAATTTCTACCCTTCAAATCATTAAAGACCATCCAGAGATGAAGGACTGGATTCAACCCATTCAAAAAGAAACGCCCTTCTTCACAAGTAATAAGAACTTCACCAAGATAGCTGTTGACCGAGTCCAAGCTTCAGATGACAACTTGCACAATGTGCTGCTGCTTGCAACAGGTATTCTTGCATGTGTTGTTTTGTTTCAGATGTTTACAAAGATGTTTGCTGACTTCCTTCATACCAGAGACCATAACAATACTCCTGATAAAAGAAACCCTTCCCTTGTTACCAGCTTTTGTTCTGTTTTGTTTTCTCATTGAAGTCTGCTTATAACATTAGTTACATTAGTCTTACATTCGTTTTCAAAACATTAGTTTTGCATTTAAAAAATAAAGAAAAAAACATCGTTCATTTTTAACTATTTTCCCAATTTTTTCTGACCCTTAAAATTCAACTACAAGCTACTGAATTCCTGCTGTTTTAGCAACATATGCTGAAACTTTGATAACAATGTGATCCGTCAGAAGGAAATGCAGAGCTGTAGGTGCTACACACAACAAGAAACCAGTCTTTTTGGATTCCGGATGAAGTTTTAAGTTCTGAAATTAACTGAAACATCATACTGTCAGAGAATAATGAATAATTTTATTTAAAAAAAACAAGGTGAATTTGTTTTCTAATGATATAATCACTTTTGAGTGAGATATACTATAGCCTTTATATTACTATAGGCTGGAATACACTACATGACTTTAAAATTCTGAACAGATTTCTAAAAGCTAGGCATCATAGACTGACTGATTGGCTCAAAATATCAAACATGTTTGATGGAAACAGTCCAACGTTCCTATCATACAACATGTGCGTTCATGTTTTCCATTATTTGCACTTAGTATTCTACTGCAGATGCTCTCGTTAGCGCTTTCAGATTCCTCAGTCTTACTCAGCCATTTGATATCTTGCTTCATCTTAGACAATGGAGTGATCCTTAAGATACTGGAAGATGGCTCCAAAGCATTCATCATCTCTGAAACGCATCTGTGCAATGGTTCAGCACCCGTACATTCGATGAAACTCGACTCTGAGAAGGTAATCAAGCAGCCTTGTGAATCATTGAACACTTTGACATTTCAGAAAGTGTCTGCAGTTTCTGTTGCACATTCACCCACTGCTGATTTTGTCTGCAGAGGAAGCTGTTTGTAGGATACCCTGGACAAATTTCCATCTTAGACCTTCAGAGATGTGAAGATTACAATGCTTCCTGTGAAGAATGTGTCCTTTCCCGTGATCCATACTGCGCTTGGACTGAACAAGGCTGCACATCACAAACTAGGTAGTGTTTTATGTGTTTAGTTTAGTAATATTATATATATATATATATATATATATATATAGATATATATATATATCTATATATATATATATATATATATATGTATATATATATATATATTTACATATTGTGGCTTTAAAATGCTGTCTTTTGGGTATTGTACACCCTAGCATTTTTTTAAATAGATTTTTCTGTGTTTCAGAGGAGGAATACAAAACATTGCTGATGGACTCACTAAAGTATGTCACCGAAAATCAGGTATAAGATCAATCCAGTTGTTTTGCATATCATTTTTTGCTTGATTTTTAAGACAAAAGACAAAACTGGCTCATGTATCTGTAACTAATGTCTTTTAAGGTGGAAGATTCACAAGAGAAGTGAAACAATCACTGACAGCTCCATTAAGGATTCAACACTCTGTGCACACTGGCATTCCCTTCTACCTCTCTTGTCCTGTCGATTCCAATCATGCCACCTACAAATGGGAACATAATCAAACGAGCATCCCATGCAAGCAGACCCAATCAGAATGTCTCCTCCTCATTCCAGCCATGACGAATGGCATGTATGGTGATTACAAATGTACATCCCATGAACTCGATTACACCAGAACTGTGAGAGAATACAGAGTTGAATGGAGAATGGAGAATGGTGCTTTCAAGCTGAGAGCCCAGAACTGGTTAATGGCCACATTTGTCACTAGTGCCTTCTATCTGCGCTCACTTTAAGGTCAAGGTAGTTATATAAAAGTCAGTGCTTCCATCTTAAAGCTTTTCTGATGACCTATAAACTGATTAAAACCATCAGTCACACGTTGTCAGGCGCCAGTGGTCTTATCAAGTGAAGTTTATAGGCAAGTAAACACTGAAGTAAAAGATAGCATCTGTCCTAGCAGACAACTCGCAATTATATGGTTGCCATCCCTTGAGTGGCTGTTGAAAGTATACAGTGTGGTCCAAAGTCTGAGACCACAATGAAAATTTGGACTTTCATCTTTAAAAACTGGAAATACTATGACAGTTTTAGGATTTAGAATTGTTTTAACAAACAAAAGCTGGTGAAGGAAAATGAAGATGAAATATGTCAGATGATGCACTATTTCTAGGTCGCAAGATGCTTTTGAAAATATTCATCAATATTGTTACATAATATAATACACCAGTAGATGGCAACAAGTGAATGAAGTAAGCCGTTGAATCAGTCATTCAACCAATTTGTTAACAGAAATGCAAATTCTTTCAGACTTTGTTTCAAACTTTGTTTTCATTTGTGGAGCAAAAAGGCTTAACCCTCATCCGTCCCTAAGTGAATGAAGTAAGCCGTGTCCCTCGGGTCAAAATGATCTGAAGGCTGAAAATGACACCATTTTTTTTTTTTTTTGGTCCAGAAAGCTTATATTGATCCACTTTTATAAATTTTTTTCTAAATATTTATTTAGGTTTTTCTATTATTTTCTGGTGATTTTTATTATATTTACCTTTTATTCTGGATATTTTTAAGAAAATATAAGTAAATAAGCAGTTTTCTTTTATACATTATTTCACCAAACAAAAAAAAAAACAAAGACACAATTTCAGTCCTGTTTCATGAAAAACCAACAGATGGCCATGGAATTGAAAACAAGCGTAACAAGTGAAACATGAGAAATTAGATAATCTTGAGGCTTTAATTTGGTTGTTTATGGATTCAAATATATATATATATACAAAACATTACAAAATCCATATTTTGACATTTAAAATTCTAACTGAATTATAACCTAAACATACTGTATGTATTTTTATACAATTTCATAAATATTAAATAAATATATAATATATTTTAAAAAATACTCATATTTAACTGTGTTAAGTGCAAAAAAAAAAAAAAAAATGGAAAAATGTTATTGCACCCATTTAAACTCCTCGATTCCACTCTTTTTTTATTTAGTTATTTATTTATTTATTTGTGTTTTCCCAGTGCAAGTGTGACAAAAGTTAAGAAATCTTGGACCGATATGATCAACACACGATTTTTAGAATTTTTTAAAAATCATTTTCAGGACAAAATGACCCGAGAGATGGATGAAGGTTAAACTTGTTTATCAGAATGTTGTATAAACATGTAGGAGTAAACCAGACTAATCTTTATTATACTCGCAGGACGTCAGTTATGTGGTGATATGCGCTATGAAATTATTGCGGTGCAAATTAATTGTAATATTAATTTAATAATAAAAGTTACTTAATATTAATTGGCTTAATAATCAGAAGAATTTCAGTCAAATTTATAAAGGCCTAACGTTACATGCGCGCCACACCAGAAACAACCTGGATAACAATAGGCTAACACTGCCGTCAATCAAACTCATCAATACACTTTATTTATTTTATTTATTTCATTTATTTGTTATAATAGTCTAATTGTGTTAAAATAGATTAAACAGTAATTATTTAACAAATATTATATTTGTCTAATAAACTGCTGGTGGTGGTGGTGGGGGGGGGGGTTTGGGGGGGGTTACATCAGATCGGGCGGGCCTGTGCCCGTATGGCCCGTCCGCCGCCTATGCCCTTGGCTGGTCCAAATACATTTTTTTGAGATTTAGAGCTTCAGTAGTAATCAACACCGAATATTTGAAGCTTCGGAGGGAGGGGGCTGAACATATTCTTCTCTCAACACCGTGTCCACTGGACGCGCCGCGACAAAATACAATAGAACCCATTATGCATTTTTATTATGTCGAGAACCGTTCATCGAATCGACTTCATGCATGGCGGGTGTGGTGCTGCGGACCCAAGGGAGTGCAGTGTCACATTTTGGTGCAATATGGACATACAGCAAGTTCAGAATTAATACATTTTTAATAAACTACAGAACAGCGAATAAAAAAAAAAAAAAAAAAAAAAAACAATATTAGAATCTCAGATTTGACAATCGAATGCCAACCCACCGAACGAATATTCGAATAATCGATTCGAATTGTTTGCTGCCCTATTGTTTACTGCAACTTCCTCATATTAGTGTAGCCTAATTTGAGAGATTGTATCCACTTAATTATTATGTCTGGCACTCATGTGTGCACTTGCTTACTTTGGTAATTCTTTTCTGCTATTTGTATTGTTTTAAGCACTTTTTCCCCAATCTGCATAGTGCTAGTTGTCCAAGAATTAGCTTTTACAATGAGAAACAGAAATAGGAAATGTTTGGGTGTAATCATATCAGTAAAGTTGTTCAGGAAGTCTGAGGATGTTTGAGGAATTCTGGGTGTGGTGGGCAAACACAAGGTCACTATTGGACTTCAGTGCTTTTGGCTGCTGCATATTGTTTAAAGAAAATAGGCTCTGTGTTAAAAGTTGAAGCATTTTCTTTTATCTGTGGGACTATAAATGTAAAGTAAGTTTGGAAGCTGTTGTGTTTGTAGGGAATGAAAAAGGAGTGCGCATTAGGTTGTAGACAACTGAATGTTATGAAAATGAAGGGAATTGTATGTATATTCTTGACATGTTCACTCAAAAATGTTTTTCTGCAGCTGTGATGTTTCTTGCAGACATTAAATATTGCCATTGATAGCATGAAAGTATTGCTTACAGTGGTCTCTTTATTTTTTATTTAATGCTATAAGACATTCATTATTGAGAGGGAGAGGGACATGACAAACGAGTCACAGCTGTGAACCGGCTGCTTTGATTCTAGTGTAGTCTGGTTCATGTCAGTGCAAAATTGAATTGTTTATTATATTATACAAGGGACACTTTGTTGCTTTAAGTTATATTTTATGATGAATATTTTTGTGCACTTTCTGAATCATGTTCTCCTACAGCTAAATGGTCTGTACCCTAAATAACTCCCAGTGTGTGACTTTTAAGCCTTTAGATATGAAATGATCTGTTAAGTTGTACTACAGTATATTTATTCTTGTGCATTACTTATGTATTTCCTTTAAATAATGAAAAACTAATACAATTATATTTTTATAGCACTTGAACATCTCTGTTATTCTTATGCACAAACACACCTGCACACTTGGAGAACACCTAACTTGAATGGTTCACAACACTGGTAACAATAGTGATAGATTCACTAAAGAAACATTCACCTTCATTATGGATGTTACCAAAAATTCCATTAGTAAATGTTCTGAAAAGGGTTTTAGGAACAGAAAGACACAGAGGGAGCCAGGAATCCAGAAAGGAGAATATTTTCATTATCTCAAGCCAATCGCAATGCTTCAGTTTTATAAACATATGGTCTCTTGCTGCTTTTGGAGCACCTTTTACATCTGGAGCCAGTCTGTTAAAGGGGTCATATGATGCGATTTCAATTTTTTCTTTCTCTTTGGAGTGTTGCAAGCTCTTTGTGCATAAAGAAGATCTTTAAAGTTGCAAAGACTGAAGTCTCAAACCCAAAGAGATATTGTTTATAAAAGTTAAGATTGGTCCACTCCCTGCTAAAATGCCTCATTTAAACATGCCTGCACATGTCTACGTCATGATGTGGGAAGATTTGCATAACGCCGCCCAAATGTTCACACAAAGAAAGAAAGCGTTACTTTAATTCTTGCTGTTGCCGCTGGCACCATGTTGTGGAGACGCTGTGTGTTTCATTGTGAAAGCGATACTACTTTGTTTGGTCTTTCAAAAGAGGACACAACTAGAAATCAGTGGTTAAGTTGTATTTTCAACACTGTTCCAGAACAATTCAAACCAAATATTTAGATGTGTGCAGCATATTTTATGGAGGACTGTTTCCTGATCCTGGGAGAGAAGACTACAATGCCGGCTGTTCTGACTCACAGTCTGTAAGTACATATGTAAAGGATTTGCCACTGATGATTCAAACGCGAGTTTTGAGCCATGTAGAGAAGCGCTTGTTGTTTGTTTCACATAACACAAATGCAGACATGGTTTCATGTTTACGTGGCGGGATGCAATGCAATGCGTAAAAACACAGTATAAGTCATTATAATCAGTAATTATGTCCCCACTGGATGCAACAAATGCCTCATTTCTAATGGGTTTTATTGATTTTTGTCTGGTCGAGCCGGTATTCTGACCGGGACACACGGCATCACAGTATGGTGAGGGGTGTAACATTTCCGTCACACGCTTGAGACATTGGGCCAATCACAAAGCACTGGATAGCTGGCCAATCAGAGCACACCTCGCTTTTCAGAACGATGAACTTTTTAAAAATCGATGTGTTTCAGAAGGCGGGGCATAGAGGAGAAACAATCATGTACAGTATGTTGAAAATAATGTGTTTTTTGAACCTTAAACCACATAAATACATTTCATTAAACCAAATACATAATGATCTTTTCAGCAACATCATATGACCCCTTCAAGTCCTGCAGACTACCTTTTGTCCAAAATGTGACTCAATAAACAAATACTTTGTAAAAGAAAAACTGCCATAATGTTATAATAATTAAAAAAATATATATATTTTAATTATTAAAATAATAATATACATTAATATTACAAGCATCTACATAAAACTAGCCGTCTTATTCGACCAATGGCGTGCATTGTGGGCGGGGCTATGTACGCATTCGTAAAGATGTCTTGGGAAAAAAAGTTTATGATTGCATCATTTTAACTCTAGCGGTTAAAAAACAGAACTGCACGCATCCCGCGGAAGAACATTCTTACCGGAGCTACTTCTCCAAGTTAAATGTCTATGGCGATTCACGTAGGTATGTGTTACGACCCAAACAATAGTCCAGAAATAATCACTTATTATAAATGTACCGTAGTGATTTGGGATAAGACAAAATGCCGGTTTGGTAGATGAATTTATGATGTACTTGCTCATTATATACACTTAGCAAATTTTGAACACAGAAAAAGTTGCACTTCTCTTGAAATATTATTCATAAGTGATATTTGTATTGTTTAATTACGTTTACACACAAGTTCTTGAAAAGATGACCCTCCTAAATCTTTGCAGTTGCATGACTCATTGTGCCTTGTGCTTACATGTTGCTCCACAGAAAACACAAAATCCCACAAATTACTCATGGTTGTTTTTAAACCACAAAAATGACACTCTGGAAAATATATTACCATTATGTCTGGTCGTGACTTGTTCCATGTAACTTGAAAATGGGTTTTTCATATGACATTTTTAATTTAATACCTATGTCTAGACAGTGGTGTCACTATATTGGTTTTTGTTGTGAGCTCAATTGTGTAATTTAGTTTAAGTATTTTTTTTTTCTACAGATATTATTCTTTACCACAGTGTTTTGGTATTTTATATTTGTTTAGGATTTTAAATTCTATACAGTTAGCAGATATGTTTAATACCTGCATGTTTTAGTATTAACAGACAGATAGTAGTAGCAGAGCCAGAATGGTGTCCAATTGACACCCCTAACATCTGATTGGCCATCCCAGGTGTCACCCCAAATTTTCATTTGCTGCTGGCAGCTTGATGATTGATATTTCATTTCAGCTCTTAGTATTTGTTTTGACTTGCACTCCATTTTATAAATATTACCAAGATACAGAAGAATAAGTTCAAAGGTGGTCGCACATTGCACGAGAAGCGCATTAGATTTGTTTCACCCCAGGCTGGAGGAGTGTGTGTAGACATTTTTCAATAATACTTTTGTCTTTCTATAGACTGAATAAATATGCTTCATAGAGAGAGATATAATAATATAGATTGCGCTTTCCATTTATGCTGGTCAACACCCTTATTTTCATTCTTGAAGTGAACTTTTTGCCTGTAAAATGATTAGATTCAGTGATTAGATGTTGGATGTGAGACCAGGGCTGCATCCGAAAACTGGAAATGCTGCCTTCGGAGGACGCATTCCAAGGTAGGAAGGCATCAAGGCACGTCTGAATTCATTGTTAGCTTCAGTTCCTGTCTCCTGAGATGCCTTCATCTGGCCGATTTTTTAAGGCAGCATAGATGTATCCTTCACTGCCTTTGATATCCCACAATCCTGTGCGTTCCATTCTGTGACAGTTACTGTAAGCCAAAAAATAAAGATGACGTCTGAAAGTCGGTGTGAGTTTGTGTGTAAATGTATGTTTTTGATCAACGTTTTCCACTTTTTATGTAATTTCTAGCAAGAAATTAATATTGCAGTAATGAAATATCCACTTAGTTATCACATAAGCTCTCTATATTTTGCTGTAGATCATTAAACCGTTACTCTGCCTCAGAAGCCTGTCCAAAATCAGTTTCATGAGAAGCCTTCATGCAAAAACGCTGCCTGCAAAGTCATTGCCTAATACGGCAGCGATGCAGCAAGTTATCTGGTTTATGTTTTCTGAACAATTTCTATGAAAGTTGAGTCACTGTATAAATGTTAGACATTTTTCTTCATTTCACTTACGTTAATCAGATAAGAGAGACAAGATCGTTCCAAATTTAGCCTAACACTCTTCTGTGCTAGTAATACACGCAGTACACTCTCAGTATTGCAAGTAAAATTGGACCTCATTTGGCACATTAAACTAGTGGTTACGTGAATTATCACTTCTAGTCTTCTACCTCTTATCAGCACAGGCCCTGGTTCCAGAATCAAATCAATAACGATGCCTTCACACGGAGCGTTGGTGTAAACGCTTCTCATTTAGTTTGAATAGGTGACGTAATGCGTTGACGAACTGAATTGTGGATCCGTTGTGTCACGCCACTGGCGTTGCTCGTGGCAAAAGTTTAAAAACTTTCAACTTTTCAAGCGTCAACACATTCATGCAACACTTTTCTGGTGTTGCATGAATGTGATTGGCTAGCACCTGCGCTAGGGTATTTGCATAAGGCAATGACTGACTGGCTGAAAAGTTAAAAGTTTTTCGAGTTCTAGAGCGCGCAATGCATGTGAAGTCACTCATTCAAAGTAAATAGGTAAAGACATCAAAGTACCGTGTACTTTGATATCATACGCTGATCGTTCTGCGCACTATCCCAATCGCACCCTAAACTCACGAGCACACTTCTGAAAGCTAAAATGATGAATGGGGCACCCTAAGGTCTCGTGGTCTCAATGGAAATGTGCATGTGGTGGCCATTGTAAGTCCGCAAGACCACAAGTGAAGTGTGCCATTTGGGACAAGGCCAAAACTTGAAGGCTGGCTTGAAGCAGTGCATGCCGGTTAGAAATTTCGTTACTGCGACGTATGGCATCAAAGTATCGCAAAAGCAGTTCAAGAACAGTCGGCTGACTCAATCAGTGCAGTTAATCCAAAACAGCTGCAGAAGCTCCGATGATGACACAGCTGTTTCACGATTGACCAAATTCACCACATGACAACGATGATGTGTTTCGGTGTTTATTCAGACACCTTCAGTTCCACTAATACTGTTTATAACAGTAAAAACTCTTTTAGTGTAGTTACAATGTTATCTTGAGTCACGCTTATCAAAAAACACTGATAAAATATATATTGACCCACTTTATAGGTATTTAAATAGTATAGGCATGTGTTGAACTTTATTCTTGTACAGACGCTCATGCGGTGTTTGCATACTTTATCACAGATGAAGTGAATTAAACAAATTTCCGAGACATTTTCATGAGGCAACACAAATGCATTTCATGTGGTGTTTAATGCCACAGTCTGTACAAGAACAAAGTTCAACATATGCCTATACTATTTAAATAAAAATAAAGGAAGCAACTTCACATCTCCTCTTTCTGTTTTACCCCTGAGTGCAAGCGGTCGAACACACCTGATGGGGAACGTGTTAACACCGATGCTTCATGTGAATGCACTGGGTAGGCCACTTCAGAGAGGCTAGCAAGCCAGCTTTGAAAGCATAAGATCTCACCCTCCCTGCAAATCACTCTCCAAAGCCATGTCTCCTCCAAAACACATGAACGCGCTCCAACAGAGCAGAGGCTATTCTTAGACCTTGAATAATCAGAAATTATTTTTTCAGGAAATTTACTGGCTCATATCTCCTATTCTGGGAGAGCTGTGCGTGGAGGGAAAGGGATGTGTGTGTGTTTTTCTAACTGTGTTTCCTTTGTTTATTTGTTCACATTGTTTTTAACTAGCCTATGCTGTATAGATGTGTTTGGTCATGTTATAACACACTGTGAAACAAGACCACATTTTTGTACTAGATATGTGAAATTAATGTGGAAACAAATAAATATTCTGAAACCTCAAGTGAATTTAAACACACAAAAATGAGAGAAAGATAAGAGGTTTTAGGTTGTGTCCCACACTCCTCTACAGCTGTAGCCTTTGCCATGAATAAAACTCTAATTCTGCAACTGAATGGTCATGTACTGTATGTGGAAAACATTAAGATTAACTGAATGACTGGAAAATCATCAAAAGCTGCTCTAGTCTTATGTTCAACATAATTTCGGGAACTGAAACTGGTTTAAAATAAACCAACATGCAAAATATGGTAGCTAAAAACAGCTGAATTCAATTTAATCTGAACAGAAGGTGATGCATTTCCCTCACCCTACGTTTACATCTGTTCATCAGCAATTAGCTAATTGACTTAAGCTTCTTTAGTTTAATACCTTCCCATCATCTGAAAGTAGTGTGTGAGCATTAGCTCTCAGATACCATCATGCTGCCATTACATAGATGAATACTTGTACACTATAGCACATAATGCTTCACTTTACATTGATGGTTTGCTCATGAACATTTTCAGAAATGAAATCAGAATGCAGAGCATTATTTAGGCTACAGGAAGACCACTAGGTAGATCACTTCCTGAAAGCCTTTTATAGCTTGAAATAGAATAGCAATATCATGTAGCATCCGTGGGATGGAAAAACTTTCATTTTCCAATCGTTTGTGCATTTCAGTATCTGAAGTTACACTCCCCAGCAATCATTTATATTCACAGAAACATGTATTTTCCAAAGTAAATACAAAAAGATGCATATTTAGAAGAATATAAATAAACAAAAGTTGTTTAAATACAAAAAGATGCATATTTAGAAGAATATAATGTAATATATGCATAATATATATATATATATTATATATATATATATATATATATATACTGTATACATATAAAGAGCTTAATAGTTATAAGCTGCTTACACAATTAATGTGCTGTAAAGGTAGTCTAGATATGATATTTTTGTCCTAAATTCTCCACTTTTAAATTTTTTATTTTTTGTATACTTATAATTTTTTACTTATTTAATGATCAAGCTTTTATTTTGACAGAATCCTGAAATGCTGTAAAGCTCTGTCGAAAAATTTAATGTTCAAACTTTTAAATTTTCAAAATCTTGAATTTTTGATGATTTTTGTTGAATTTTTTTGGAAATTATGTGATTTGAGATGCTGAAAACACAGGAACATCGGCTGTGCGTGTATGTGCTAAACACAGTGCCACGCTTCACTCTGAAACATGCAACAAAATATGCATTTAATTAAATTGCAGTGTTCGATTTGATAATTGTGCTAAGCTTTATCGTGATTTTTATGCAACCCTGTTTATTTATTTTAATTTTACATACAATATATTCACTTTTCCCAGATTATGAGCCCCTGCAGAAAACTAAAATAAGTGATGTACTCAGGATATAGTGAATAAAATGAATCAGGAAGGATGGGTGTTGTTAAATGAAGTGTTAATATCGCCATCTGTTAAACACCAGCAATAACAGCCATCTCCCTTCTGACCTCTGAAGGATACATTTAGAAGCCAGGATGCTGAGTATCTGTCAGCTATGAACGTCACAACTTTATTACACACAAAGGTCTCAGCGGGCGTGATCATCCAAACTGGTTGAAGCCATTAGTGACCTCTTTTTTGGCCCCTTCTTCATTCATTTATCATGAAGTATCTAAAGTAGACACATAATCATTGTCCCCAGAATGTATTTAGAAACTTGAAACTAATTTGAAATTAGGTAGGGAAAAGGACAAACCCATTAGCATTTATTTTTAGGAATTATATTGCACAAGCACAATACATGTGAAACATTTTAACAAGTCTGTTATGTTTCAAATTATACAAGAATAAACTTGAAAAAGAAGACAAGTTCTGGCCACCATCTGGTTGTCAGACTCAAAGAAATGTGTTCAAAATGTGATAGACCATATTTGGTTATTCCAACAGTGGAAATGAGGGAGTGAACAACAGTGTGTGTGTGTAAAATTGTGGAAATGAGGGAGTGAACAACAGTGTGTGTGTGCGCAGGAGACATTCTGCCCTCTTGTGGCTTAAGGAGGAACTGCAGAATCTATACTTGGCTAAATGATTATCACAGTCATGTTTATATTATTATTAGCATAGTGTTTTATCAAATCCTGTCGTATCCTATGCTCTTGTCTTAATGATAATAATAATAAGTTTATATTATGTAAGTATTTGCTGACACTGGCTAATGCAAATATTAAAATGCAAAAAAAAAAAAAAAAAGAGGCAGAAATTGTACTTTTTTGATGGGATTTTTTTTTATCCAACAAAATACAAATTACGTGTTTAGTAATTAAATACTTATTTCAAATACATTTAATTAAGATACTGCCTATCTCTGTTCTTTAGATAGATATTTTGAACCCAGACCATTCCTTTACAAACCCACCACAAACTGCATTAAATTATGTTTTCAAATCCTCATACATCTTAAACTGTGTGCAAAGTATATCTTCCTTATGAAAGCAAGAATTAACACTGAATAATGATGTTCCTCTTTATTCATCTCCTGTGTATTTCAGTACAGCCAAAGTCAACTTTTCCAACCGTCAAAATTATTGCTTTGGTTTTCGGGAGACTATTTATGACCACCAGCATGAAATGTGTTACATATAACCCAACAGTGAACAACACTACTGATTTATAAAATCCAAACCACGTTCTTCTCAGTCAGGCGAAGTTTAACATAAGACCCAAACTCCTTTATTAGGACAATTAAATAACAGACTAACCCCCGGTTTCACAGACAAGGCTTAAGCCTAGTCCCAAACTAAAATGTAAGTCTGAGCAGTTTCAACTGATGTTAAAATATATCAGTGCCTTTGTTTTGTCCCAAGATGCACACCATTAATGTTTTTTCTAAGGCATATTAATAAAAATTACTTAAATGTCCTAATTGTACTATCGCCTAATCCTGACTCAGTCTAAGCCCCATCTGTGAAAACAGGCCTAAGTGTTTTGCAGGGTTATTCTGGATGAATGCATGAAGGGTACACCTGAAAGCCCAGAGACTGAAGAACTCCAGATTGTGTGGACTGTTTGGAAAAAATGCAGAAGATACTTTATTTATATACAAGGGTATACGAAGAAAATCTAGAAGTTGATAGCTTTTCCAAACGAAGCAGCAATGTTAGCTTCTCTGAAGGCCTCTGATACAGTCTGGGAAAAGAGGAAATCTTGATTAACATTAATGAAAAAAAAATAAAAAATTAATCTATATATAATATATATATATATATATATATATATATATATATATAAAAAAATATTGAAATGTTGACATTTTATTTTAAATATTTTACAATTAAAAAAAAAAAACACTGGTCAAGTCTAATGTGCTCATTCCAAAGAATGTCAATTAATTACAGGAATCTATGGGAAAAAGAAGAAGTAAAATGAAATCAGTAGAATTTATTCAGGACACTTACGGGATGGGCGTGACACACTCTTGCAATATCCTCACATGATGCTCCATATTCCATAGCTAATGCAGCCTCATTAATCATCTCTCCTGCCCCCTGTAAAATGAAAATTGGAATATATGAATTATCATGTAATTAAAAATGACCTCCTATAGAAGAAAAGCAAAGCAGACAGATCATTACCGATCCCAGAATGTGTGCTCCCAGCATCCTGTCTGTGTCCTTGTGGCTGAGGATCTTTACCAGTCCATCTGTATCAGCATTCGTCTTCGCTCTGCTGGTTGTCTGCGAAGGGAAAATTGCCTACCTTATACGGCACGCCCTGGAAAACAGCCAATTATTTGATGTATATTAGAAGAAAATTTTTGATGTGAAATTGAATTTAAATAGTAATTTGTAGTAAATGAGAAGTAAAATTTAATATGTTATTCTTTTTGATTTTAATCGGTGTTTTAAGATAAAGGCGAGTCTACGCACTTCCTCTTTGAGCTGTTCCTCGGTCTTGAGTATATATGGGAGGTTCCTCCTGCCATTCCCTCGACACAAATGATACCTTCATCTTCTGCTTTATGGGCCAACATGGGTCCAGCTATAACATCTCCGATGGCATAGATACTAGAAGAGATTTGCAATGCATATTAGGACTTGTCTGTTGCAACGTATACAACAAAACTCATTTCAAATCACCATACCTGGGCACTTTGGTCTGGAAACGACTATTGACAGGGATTCTCCCGCGGTTATCCAGTTCTATACCGACAGCTTCAAGGCCGAGGTTACTGGTGAAAGGACGGCGGCCAATGCACACCAGCAGAACGTCACAGGCGAGCGTCTCGCTCTTGCCGCCAGCTGCAGCTTCCACACTATCAAACAGAAATAACAAAATGGGCAAAAGCACTAGATGTATTAGTTCCTACACAGCAGATGAATCAATGCTGCACTCACGCCACATCGATCTTGCCGTCAGGTCTCCTGGTGGCGCCCATGACCTTGGTGCTCAGTTTGAACTTCAACCCCTGCTTCTGGAGAATTCGCTGGAAGTTCTTGGAGATCTCCATGTCGATGCCCATTCCACCGACGTGGCCGAGGAACTCCACCGCTGTGACTTTGGCACCAAGCCTCTGCCATACGGACCCCTTGGAAACAAACAGAATGGATCTCCATTATCAAACCCAATTCAGAAGCATCATCAGACTTCAAATGTTACAAACAAGCAGATTCATGACCAAAATGAACAATTCAGAACAGTGTTCTGATGATTATGGAATGAAACCCCACGATCAACCAATTGCCTACTCACCAACTCTACGCCAATGACTCCAGCTCCAATCACGATGAGCTCCTCTGGAACCTTCTTAAGGGACAAAGCGCCGGTGGACGAGACAATGGTGTCTTCATCAATCTATCAAAAGAGGATCGTAATTATACAAGACAGCAGACAAAGCAAATAAACTTTTGCATGAAGTAATAACCTGAAATCGCAATTTGGCTTATTGCAATTATAAAATCAAAAATACTTAAATTTAATTAATGAGAAGAAGCGCTTATAAACGGGCTGTTGTCAACAAAAGAGAGACGCTTTAAAGGTGTGTGCACACCAAAAGTGAATTTATTTACACACGTGAATTACACACAATGTAATGCATAGGTGCGAATTTGGCAATGTGATTGCCACGAACATGCGATATCTGCCTCGTTCGCATCTTTCAACTTCAATTTTACCAACTTTTTACCAACAATTTAACTTAATTTTAAGTTAAATTGTGCTTTGTTGGTATAATGTCTGCTAGAATGTTAAAAATGGTTCAGTGTAAATATTTTTTTTTTAAATCGTTGTTTTGTAATTGATTTGTTCTTTGAAAAGCAAGACAAAACAGTAAAAGGCACATTTTGGCTATTTAACTTATGCAATGGTGAAAAATACGCAATTTTTATTTTTTTTCCAGTGTTTCATTTTGTTCAGTTTTGGTTTTGGCCAAGAATTTGCATTTCGGTGCATCCCTAGAAATCACATTGGCCAAGAATTTGCATTTCGGTGCATCCCTAGAAATCACATGTCACTTTCCTAAAGCTTGCCAGGATCAAGTGGATGTCGAGGGCGAGGTTGAGAACTCTCTGATGTCGAGGGCGAGCTGAGAACCTCTGATGTAGAGTGTTCCACATCGATTAGGATGCTCATTTGTGACCTCGGACCACAAAACCAGTCATAAAACTCGCTGGGGTATATTTGTAGCAATAACCAAAAATACATTGTATGGCTCCAAATTTATCGATTTTTCTTTTATGTTAAAAATCATTATAATTTTAAAGATCATGTTCCATGAAGACATTTAGTAAATCTCCTACCATAAATATATTCAAATTTATTTTTTGATTAGTAATATGCATTGCGAAGACTTTAACTTCAAAAAATTTATACTTCCAGATTTTCAAATAGTTGTAGGCCAATAAACCACAAACAGATTTTCAAATAGTTGTATCTCGGCCAAATATTGTTCTATCCTAACAAACCATACATCAATGGCAAGCTTATTTATTCAGCTTGATCCAGGGTCACATTTAAGCTCAAAGTATACTTCAACCGCCCATGCTCCGCAACGGTCCACCAGCACGTGGACATCAGCGCACAGTTCGTCTGCAACCCAATTTTTGTGTTCCTGTGGATGGTGAACTGCGCATGGGTCGAACTCGTCCATTAAAGCTTATCTGCAGCTAAGTACACTTTAAAAACTGTGTGGACATGGCTGTGTGAAAGATGGAGTGGAACACAGAAAAAAAACCCACCAAGGCCTTTAAAAGGCAGCTGTCAGTGTTGGTGGTTGACAGTGCTGATGATGATACACAGGGCAACTTTTTGAGCAATGTTGACATCAACAGCCAACCAGGTGAGACACAGGGCCCCAACCGATCTAAATTATCCAGACAGAAATGTGTTACCCATTCTCAATGGGAAAGTGTTCAAGCAACATTGTTTTAAAAAGTTGCCCAGTAAAATTACTCGAAAAGTTGCTCCGTGTCATCAGCTGCTTACGTTCTTGTTTATGGCTGAAGTACCTCAATGCCTGGGAAGGGGGTGACCTCTGATCCAGAAGCGATGAGGATGTTCTTAGTGTTTATGACCTGCTCTCCATCAGCAGTCTTTGCGGTCACTTGATTCTTGCCAGTTACCTTTCCATAACCGTTGATGTGAGTTACCTAGGGATTGCAAAAAAATAATTTAATATGGCTCTAAAAAACTACATATTACCATTGGATAAACAGATAAAACAAACAGAAAAAGAAACACTGGTTCTCACTTTGTTCTGTTTGAATAAGTGTGCGATTCCTCCGGTCAGAGCTTTGACAGCCCCGCTCTTCTGTGCCATCATCTTCTCCAGGTTCAATGAGATCCCCTGAACTAATGTAGAAGAAATCAGGATGAAATGAAAGACATGATTTGAAACAAACAGAAAATTTAAATCCTCTTTAATTTATTACAGTTTAAATGGCCTCATTCAAATCTGTTGGCTGCACATCCTTGACACAATATCCACGATATATGTGGACCCATATCACATGTTTACACTTGAACTTACTTTCAATGCCTCTGCTTTCTAGATCTTTTCCGTGTGCCAAGTGATACAGGTACGAGTTGTTGAGCAAAGCCTTAAATAAGCAAAAAACAAAAGATCAAGTTAAGCATAACTTAAAGTCATTTTTGGAAAAGCATTTTTAAACTCACAAACCTTTGACGGGATGCAGCCCACGTTCAAGCACGTTCCTCCGAGGGTCGCGTTCTTTTCCACGCATACTGTCTGTGAAAGAAGTTTGCATGTTACCAGCGCAGTCAAAGAAAGCTGATGGTATCTGTGATCCGGGTGTCAAAGTGATACCTTGAAGCCAAGCTGAGCTGCTTTGATGGCGGCGACGTATCCTCCAGGCCCGGAGCCCACAACTGTGACATCAGCATCAACTTTGACAGAACCAATGATTGTTTCAATATGGACTTACATATAAGTGCATTTCATATCATTAAGTTTGTCTATTGTTAAAGGTCATCACTGAATGTTTATAAATATAACAGTACAGATATGATTATTAACTATAACTATAAACATAATGATATAGTCTTGGTGTGGACGGGGCTTTAGTCGTCTTACTTGGTGCTTTGTCAGCATACGTTCTCAAAGACAAGACTGTGGCTCCATGTAGCCTGTTGGGGAGGTGCTGACCTCGCTGCATTGTACAAAGGAAATAGAAACAACCAAACTTTATTTTATTATACAGATTTTACTTCGCAATACTCTATTTTAATGCTTACAAATGACACACAAACTATTTATTTTAAATACGCTTTTAAATAAAATAAATAATCCAAAGGGAGAATGAGACAAAAATAGAAAAATACATGTCAGCATTTAAAGGTATAAAGGTCAAATGAAAGTTAATCACAGATATTAAACAGTTGCATAATTATGTTGCAATAAAGGCAGGCCTCAAATGTCTCCATATTAATATTAGATTAAAAAAAAAGAAAATAAAAACTTAAATTAGAAATGTTTTGGCCACTAACTGAAAAAAAAAAAAGTTATTTAATATAAAACTCAATATAAAAAAAATAATAATAATAAAAATTCCACAAATTTGATTTTTACACTAATAAGAATCACTACCAGAGAGAAGCCAATGACAAAAGTGGACATCACTGGCATATGTTAGGCAGGCGGCTGACCCAGTGTGTAGTATGTAGTATGTAGTATGCAGTATGTAGTCTGTAAGTTACCTGGATCAGAATGATGTGACCTATGTGCAAGTTAACAAGAAGCTCCACAGATTTAGTAAACTATACACCCCTGTAAGTTCAACCAGTGAGCACAGATCAAATTCGTAGTTTTATAAATAGAAGTAAATTCGTGTAGCTAAACACATAAACTCATAAAGTCCGCTCCGTTTGTGTTTATGGGCTGACAGTTGTGCACGATGACATGCGAGTATGTTGGGCCTACGCAGTAACAACATTGCGTTTCTGTCTACAATGGTTTCTTTTCATTCTAACGTAGTATTAATATACCCAGAGTACAGTGTCCTGAGCCAAACAAAGTCATTACCGTGGCAAGTGTGCGGTATAGATGGTTCCAGGTCTGCATTTTGACTGTACGTCGCTCCCGAGACCACTTCACCTACAGCGATCGCTGTGTCCAAGGACTAGTCAATTTACGCATGCGCAGTACGCAACGCGATCAGAGTCGCTGCATGATGATGTCAGGCGTCCAGCTTGTTACTCAACCTGGCAGGAGAAACTTCATATCATCTGTAAAGAGAAGTCAGAAATAATTTTACGCTTATTTTTATTAGTTTAATATATACTAAATAATTCGGGTCTCAAATCTCATTGATTGTTTTCGAGGTTTGTCCGCAAAATATTCAAATATATGATAAAAGGAATTGTTTGTGGTTGTGATACCAGTTGGGTTGACAATACAATACGAAACTGTAATGAAACGAATATATCCCGTACATAAACTAAAATAGGTAAGTTGTGCCAAGAATTAGACTGTTTTTCACTTCTATAAAGAATAACCGTAAAACCATACTAATGGTTACTAATTATTTGACTGATTTTTGTTGTAAGATGTATTATGGATGCATATGTATACGTACTGTTTTCCCCTGTTAAAAAGTGTTAGCTGTTAAACTGTTAACTGTATATTAACTGTTTTCCCTTGTTAGGAATTAATTAACAAATATAGCTGCAAGCAGCAATTATCAGATTTTAAGATGATTTTACCCAAAAAAGTAAAAATAAATAAATAAATAAAATCACTAGAAATGTTATTTAATGATCTGTTACTTTTGACCAAATTAATGTGGTGTGGTTAAGTAGGGGTGAGGATGACACACAGTTTAGTGCCAATATGCCCAAGATTTTTTTCATGTCTTCTGTCCACTAGGTGGCACTGTGCCAAAACTGTGTAAGTAACATCAGGTCATGGTTGTCATAAACTCCATGGCTGCGTTCCAGTCTATTGTTTTATGCCCTTCGCTCGCAAACTTCCCTCTGTCTCATTTACTCGGATGTACGTCATTGATTACGTTGCATGAGTGCCCACTACTCACGAAACCCTTGCAATGGACTGAATCAGAACGTCCTAAGCCCTTGATCACTTAGAATCCGCTATAGGGTTGGTTTATTGTTTACATTATTCCCCTTATGAATTTGTTTGGTGCAGCATCCTATATGTTAATAGGTATTCTTGGGCTGTTAGAGTATAGAGTTGTTTGGGGTGGGGAAAAATTAAACGCGATCTGCAATGACGTCATAATCGCATTGTGGTCTACGGAGCGGCCTGAAGTGTGCATTATAAAGCAGACTTGCTCCCTCGGTCAAAATCGAGGGGTGGAGGATCTGTCCATATAAACTTCCCTTGTCCACTTCACGAAGTAGAACGCACTTCAAAATGGCAGCGGGATTCACCCGAGGGGAAGTGCTTAAGAACGTTTGCGAGTGCGTGTCTAAAAGTGAAGTGGAACGCAGCCCAAGTTTGGTCTTAACATGATAAAGCCTCATGTCTACTTTGGCAAGCTCTTCGTCAAATTCATTGGTGGGTTATTTGAGAAAGGTTGGATCTACCAGAAAGCTTTTGATAACTTTTTTGTTTCAGAAAACTGGACAATTTGTCTTGGACGAGTTCAAAAAGTAGCTTTTTTACATAATGTCCAATCTTTAATGAATGGTTTGATTGACAGAAGTGGTTCTAGAGACAAAGTTATTCAGAATGAAGAGATCTAACATATGATATGAGTATTGTTTGTATGTGTGAAACACGAGTAGTAAAACATGATAGCGCCACCTAGAGGCCTATTTCTTTCAAATTTCTCAGACCTATAGGGCCAAGAGTCAAACACGTCCATTATGATTGGCCTCCATTAACCTCGTCTAATAGATGCTCAAAGTTGATTGGTTGATGGCGGCCATGTTTTTCAAGATACGTCACTGCCCTCATATGCTGCGTTCACGCCATGTCATAATTACCGTAATTCTGAGATGACAGCACGTGACGTTCAACTCGGTGCTGTTCACGTCCTCGGACTGGGCATTATCCGTTTCTATATTGACAGTCAACAAAATGAACCTGCATGAAAATGTTACAGGCAGCTGTAAAACACAACACAAGTATTGTATTGTAAAATTGTAAAAAAAAAAATAGTAAAACAATAAAAATAAAAAATGTATAGCCTGAATGCACTGTAAGTTGCTTTGGATAAAAGCATCTGCCGAAATGCATAAATGTAAATGTAAGTAACAGTTGATATGCAAATACGTTATTATAACACTTTATTTATTGTATTTACGAGTTCTAAAAGGATGTGAATGCTTTTTTCATGTTGGTATCTCGTAATTACGTAAATTACGATATGGCGTGAAAGCACCTTGGTCAAAAAGACACTGTATGCCAAATTTCAAGTCAATCAGACAAATGTGTGCATAGTTACGGTTGTGGCTAGCAGGGATACAGCTACGGCTGGAAACCAACTATAAATTAAATTTTCTACATATTAGATTGTATTTATTGCGATTTATGTCTACACCTACCCAACCCGAAACCTACCCCTTACATTACATTCTACAGTAATTATTGTTGTACAGTAGCCACAGGGGTACCCCTCCTAGCCTTAACCCATAGTTACAACCATTTAAAAAAAAAATCCTGTTATAGCGCCACCAAGTGGTCTTCGCGCTTAAACCCCTAATTTAACTAATAAAAATTGAAACAGACCCACTTCTCAAATATTGTTTTGTTAAACATTTTAAAAAGTGACTTACTAAACTAAATGTTTTAGCAATAATGTTTTTTTTTTATGTACATTGATTTTATACACAGCTTTGTATGTAACTGTTTATTAATATTAACATTCAATTCAATTCAAGTTTATTTGTATAGCGCTTTTTACGATACGAATCATTGCAAAGCAACTTTACAGAAAATTAAGTTTTATACAATATTTAGTAGTAGCTTATCAGTGGTGACTGTCAGTTTATGTGCATATGTAACGTATGTGTAGGTAAATAAAATACATTTTCTAATGATTTACTAAGGGTTTCGTTCCCCCTGCCTCTTACACCGTGAAAATGCATAACATAAAGCATACAAAAAAAATACTGATGTAATATAATGTTATATATCAATACCTTTGAATAAAGGTACTTAAGTTATATAATGTAATATAATGAACTCAGTTACTTTTGTGGTATTAGATAATTTCATCTCGTGGTTGTCTCAAACACTTCCCTCTCGTGGTTAAACAAGGCAAATGATACTCAGAAAACTTTATTCCATAAGCATTGCAAGAAATAGACAACTACTGTGCTGGGCTTTAGACTCATTTTCATGTGCGTGGGAATTAAAAGAATCATACCATGCAAAAAATAAAAAAGGATCTTTGTCATATAGTTCGTTTCCCAACTGATATCCTACAGTTTGTAAAACTCTCAAACATTTATTAAAGATAATTGTAGATATGTCATATTAGAGCTGTTCATTTCTTGTTGGCGATTTAGTATTTATTGTATTAAATAATACAAAATTAAACATTAATATTACACAAAAAATGCAAAGTTATGTAGATATCATGTGAATTACGTGGAAGCTGGTAACACAATTCATAATATATCACTAAAGAGACAAATTGAGATCGATTTCCTTTATTACAACTTCAGTTATTATTAATAATTCATGATAATTAATCAAATCCCTCTGTAACTTTCGCTGCAGCGGGGCGTTCACTGTTGACACTTCTTCTGCGCATGCGCGGTATCATAGCAACAGTGGTAAACAGTGAACCGGTGGCAGAGATGTCATCGCCGCGGGAGCTAGAGGCAGCAGAATACCTCAAGAAACACAAAATTATTGAGCTTATGGATAATTTAACTAGTATGCTCTTCTTCTACAGACCAGGTGAGACTTTTGACTCGAGAAGATTTGGTAACCTGTGTCGCGTTTGCCTTAATCAGCATAAATTTGAAATTGAACGTTTGACGTCATAAATAACGACAGTTTTTTTGTAGTGCTTTGACATCTAGAGTAGTAACCAGTTGCCTTCTTGCCATTATTTTTTTGGGAAACAGAAAAATAATGACAAACTTAATGGCTAATCTCATGAATACTTCCGTTACAGATCGTCCTCGAGAATTTCTGATCGACCAGCTTGAAAAGCTGAAAGTTTCCGAGGTTCATCCAGGAAAGCCTCCGTGCCTCTTTAACGAGTCCAATTTAGATGCTCTGTTTGGAGTCCTGGACCCTTCCCATCAAGGATTCATCACTTATAGTCAATACAAAGAAGGTAAAACTGGCGTAATGTTGCAGAGGTTGTAAAAGACCTTGTCAGTTTGGGAAAAGCTGTGCTGTAACTAACTAACTTTACACCAGTAAAAACAGTCGTGGTCAGTAAAATATAAAGAAGGTCATCTGAATAAAAGTGTTTGTCAAATGCATGTAAATAAATGAAAAAACAAAACATCAACAAATTGTTTTTGAATTGAGAATTTCACTGATTATATTATACTGTATTATATATTAGGCTATATTATATTATCAATTTAAGTAGGCTTCATAGTTGCTGATTGAGCAACACACCAGTGCTTAAAAACCAGAAAAATTATGCCAATTATCCATGAAATGTTAAAGGGGTCATATGATGCAATTTCAAGTTTTTCTTTCTCTTTGGAGTGTTACAAGCTGTTTGTGAATAGATAAGATCCCTAAAGTTGCAGAGACCAAGTCTCAGACTCAAAGAGATATTCTTTATAAAAGTTAAGACTCGTCCACACCTTCCTAAAACGCCTCGTTTAAACACGCCCCCACATGTATACATCACTGTGTGGGAAGATTTGCATAACGCCGCCCAAATGTTCACGCAAAGGCGTAACTTTGATTCTCGCTGCAGTATTGTTGAGGGGCGTAACATTTCCGTCACACGCTTGAGGTATTCGGCCAATCACAACGCACTGGATAGCTGGCCAATCACAGCACACCTCGCTTTTCAGAACGATGAGCTTTGTAAAAATCGACGCGTTTCAGAAGGCGGGGCATAGAGGAGCAACAATAATGTACATTATATGGAAAATAATGTGTTTTTTTAACCTTAAACCACATAAACACATTGCATTACACTAAATACACAAAATAATGTTCTTTTTAGCAACGTCATGTGACCTCTTTAAGGATTTTTGTTTAAACACATTTTATTAATGTTTTTATCTTTCTTAAATTAAATGTTTACAGAGTGGCACATGCATAAATAATCTCTACATTATCAATACAGGCAGTAAAAACATGATTTTCCATTTTAAAAATAGTAATAGTTTTATTCTACATATAAATATCCTATTTAAATGTAATGGCATCAAATAGAGACATTGGTGGATATTCATATGAACAACTATTTAAAAATAAAAAGAATGGTTTATTTAAATTTTTCTACTACATTACTTACTTGAACAAAGTTAAAAGAATAGTTCACCCAAACATGAAAATCTATGCACCCTCAGCCCATCCAAGATGTATTTGAATTTGTTTCTTCATCAGAACAGATTTGGATAAATTTAGTATTACATTTGCTCATTTACATTTAGCATTTGCTCACCAATGGTTCCTCTGCAGTGAATGGGTGCCATCAGAATGAGAGTTCAAACAGTGTGTTTCTACGAAACAAATCAATCTCTAAAGGGATAGTTCACCCAAAAATGAAAAATCTGTCATTAATTACTCACCCTCATGTCGCCCTAAACCCGTAAGCCCACCATTCATTTTCGGAAAACAAAGGTCCAGGTTCAGAAACGTAGCAAGGACATGAATAAATTATTTTATTATTACGGTTGAACCACAGATGTCACATGGATTATATTACAGATGTCCTTGCTATGGTTTTGGGCCTGGAAACATGTCAGTTGCATTGCTGTCTACGGAGGGTCAGAGAGCTCTCGGATTTTATCAAAACTATCTTAATTTGTGTTCTGAAGATAAACGAAGGTTCTTATGGGTTTGGAATGACATGAGGGTGAGTAATTAATAAAAGAATTTTCATTTTTGGGTGAACTAACCCTTTAAGGCATTTTTATGATAACCTGTTACTTCAAATTCCAAAAATTCCAGTCCGTAATCCATGCTAACACTTCCTTTAGTGAAAAAATCCTGTGCTGTCCACTCACATTAAAATCCACAGACATTTGTTAAGAATAGTTTTAGACCATTTTCATTTGTAAACATTATGGACATTATGGAGAGAGAAAAGCAACAGTTTGATCCTAAAAACATCTTAATGTATTTGCTTATGGATTGATTCACATGATATTAATTGATAGATTGGTGACTTGTTGATTATTTTGATGTTTTTATTAGCTGTTTGGACTCTCATTCTGACGGCACCCATTCACTGCAGATTATATTTTGCTGAGCAAATGATGTAATGCTACATTTCTTCAAATTTTTTCTGATGAAGAAACAAACACGTATACATCTTGGATGTCCTGAGGGTCACTGACTTGTCAGCTAATTTACATTTTTGGGTGAACTATTCCTTTAAATCTATCAAATAATGTGACTGTGTTCAGTATCCGGTTTATTGTACAGTGCAAAGTCACGGGGAAACAACTGACCCTGAAAATGACCTGAATGCACTGCGACTTTTACAGTACATTACACTGAATACTTCCATGTGAACTTAAGTTATTTTGTTTACAATTCATGAGTATAAGAATTACTAATGGCCTGACTCTGAATATGCACAACATGGCTTCCCAACAGCACTGAAGACACTTGGCATCAAGAATTTCAATGAGTTCCCAGAAGGAGCCAGTGATGACAGAATATCACAAGAGACGTTCATGAGAGAGGCGTAAGTATAACTGCTGCTGGAGTGATTTGGCATCAGTTAAAGATTCAAAGGATCTGAATTGAAACCCAATACCTAATGCATTCACTATGCCCATGTACTGTTTTGTAGGCTATATATATATTTGATTATATCAGCAGTATGTTGTGTCTTTCATGTTTTGATAATCTTGAATAGGACAGATTAGTGTTTGTGCATTTTGTCCATGCTTTATCCAGACCTCTCTATTTCTCTGTTTAGGACAGAAGGGCTTGTCGGAAGTGCAGCAACATTCCAGCTATAGGAGAACTCTGTCCTAAGTATCTTTACAATTGCTTTTATATAGACATACTGTATGTATGCACAAATAAATAAATTATATAAAACAAGTATCTAATACATACTGAAAATCTTTATATATGTCATCATTTCCTGCCAATTCAATTTTAACACTTCCTATGTGTGTGGGTCAGATTTTGCCAACTTTATAAAGACCAGTTGAAACCTTAAAGTGGTAGTTCTCCCAAAAATGAAAACTCTGTCAGTTGTTCCAAACCTCAGAGTTTCTGTCTTGTGCTGAGCACAAACGAAGATATTTTGAAGAATGTTGGTAACCAAACAGTTGATGGTCCCAACAGACTTCCAAGGTATTTTATCCTTACCATGGAAATCATTGGGATGTTAGTTTTCATCTTCGGGTGAACAACAACAAAATACGAGAAAACTGCAGAAATAAAATTAAAATGTAAACAAATCAACACAGAGCATAAATATATTTTATAACATATGCAGTATGCCTCCATATAAATGCAGTGATGCTGAATAATTCATGACTGCTTTAATAATAAAGTTGAAGTGAGTTGTAACAATGACCTCACATCGAAAGTGTTTTTTTTTTTTTTTTTGTAGCAGCTAAAGCTCTTGATGCAAATTTTACCCCCTTATTGACCTTATTTCATACATTATGAACATGGGTTTTATTTTTACATAAGGTTTTATGCAAGATTTAACCTTTATAGAACTGAAATGACTTATATCTAAATTATTTTAAACATTTATTTTAGGTGATAACTATATGAAATACAAAAACTGTTATGGCCCCATGCAGGTTGTATAGGGGTATAGTGTAAAGCTATTTGGATACTGGTGGGCAAGGGAAATCTGGTACGCATAGAGTATATACAAGTGAAGGTGACATTTAATGGAATCGTTCGCACCAAAATCAACAGTCCAGTTACCTGAGTCACCTATCCTTTTAACAGGGACAGAGACACACAGAAAAGACCATTAATGGTGTCAAAAATAACTTAAGTGTGTATATACAATTATAGAAAATTAATAAGCATGTCACATTACATTCCTACCTGCCAATAAATGTGCTGTAAGTGCACTAAATTTAATGAATGAATATTGCACAAAACTGATTTGAAAATGATTAACGTGAAATGAAGTTGTCTGTTTCTTTAACATACAGTTTAATTATAAATACCATGGCCATGATATTTCCAATAATCATATTGGCTACATAAGCCACAAACTTAGACATTTTCACAGTTTCAGTGAGAATCTAGAACTTTTATTACTGCCAAAATATGATGTGACCTTTGGATAAAATATTAAAATGGATAGTTAGAATAAAAAACAAATAAATAGTTAAAATAAAATGTCACATTTATTGTATCATTTTTTTAATGAACAAAAAAAATTGTAGGTGTAAAAGGATAAATCAATAAATACATGGTGCAAAGTAAAGATAAAAAGTATTACTTTGTGGTTGTTGTGGACATCAGCTCACTCCTAAAAAATAAAGTTTCTTTATTGTCATCTGGTTCCATGAAGTAAGTTAAATGTTATTTATATAGCACTTTTAAAGCTACAACTGCTTTACACAATATAAAAACACAATCATTGAAAATACATTCATGAAGAGCTAAACACAATATATGATGAAACAAAAATGATCAAACCCAAAATACAAAAAAGACATCACAAAACACTAAAGGCACATCTATACAAGTACGTTTTCAATCGACATTTAAAAACAGACACACTTTCAGATGCTCTAATAGCCATGGGCAAACTATTCCATAATTTTAGAGCCCTCACTGCAAATGTTATGTCTCCTTTGGTTTTATATCTAGTTAACTGCGAACAGTTCTTTAAATGAAGATCTAAGACTTTTCTTTGTTTCATACGGTCTCAGAAGCTCAGCTAAATACATAGGTGCAAAGCCATTTAATGCTTTATATATCAATAATACAATTTTAAAATCAATCCTATAATAAACAGGTAACTAATGTAGAGAAGCTAAAACGTGTAATGAAATAACTTTGTGTCATTAATCTGACTTCAGCATTCTGCACTAATTGTAAACGTGATAAATTACAATGATTCAAAGAAGAAAACAAGGCATTACAATATTCAAGACAGGAAGAAATAAAAGCATGAATAAGCTTCTCTGTATCCTTAAAATTCAAAAACCGTCTCACCTTACAAATATTTCTTAAATGATAAAAACAAGATTGAATCAATTTCTTGACATGAAATTCAAAATTTAAATTAGTATCAAAATAAACACCCAAATTTCTTACTACCTGTTTATTATTCTGAAAAACACTTTTTAGAGCAAGCTCAATCTGATTACTCGATCTCTGACCAATTATAACAACTTTGTTGTTTTTTCAGTATTTAACTGCAGAAAGTTTAAAGCCATCCAATTTTTAAATCAGTTAAACATGCTTGAAGGACATCCAAACTATTCAGATCTTGGGAACTCAGTGATAAGTATAACTGTAAGTCATCTGCATAACAGTGAAAATTTATATTATGTTTTCCGATTACATCACCTATTGAAAGCATGTAAATTGAAAACAAAATTGGTCCTAAAAGGGATCCCTGCAGAACTCCACATAAAATTTCAGTACATTGGGATACTTCATCTCCAACTGACACTACAAATGTCCTGTTTGATAAATAAGACCCAAACCAATCCAACGCCATCCCCGAAACCCTGACCCATGTTCTCAATGTATTAATTAAAATAGAATGGTCAACTGTATCAAAAGCTGCAGTCAAATCTAGTAAACCTAACACTGAAGAACGTTTAACATCCATGAAACCTTTCCATTGGACAAAAAGTGGAAAAAGGTTTTTAACTGTTCTGTTTAACTTGAAAACTCACTTTTGGATGCTTTATTTTTAAAATTTTGGATTATGTTGATGGCCAATGTGACAAACTACAGCTGTGTAAACTGATTTAACAAATCCACTAAAAATCACCAGGAGTTTAAATTGAAAATTTACTATTAAAAGTGAAGAAATCTAGCAGTATTTCTTTGTAGATGTTTCCTGGTTTGATACTTTCTATTCAATGCAAATCATGCATGAGAACATCTTACACATATACATAAATAGTAATTACATGAGTAGATCAGTAAGATATGGAACTTAGTGGGCTATATTTATCATTGGACACTAGTTTACCTAAACAAACCTGTTAGTAATTACACATACAAAATGCAGACACTCAGTGGAGAGAGTGACAGAGAACTGCTTACATTAACAATTCAATGGGAGGAACAATGACATGCTAATTCTGGTGGAAAAAGTTGTGAACGTGTAGGTGTGTTCACTCCATTACGAAGAGTTGTAATGTCCTCTCAGTGTTACTTTTTACAGTGTTACAAGCCCACTACTATGTTATGTTAAGGATTTATTTCTTGTAACAATGCTATAATCATAAACGGTCATGGCATAAAAGATGAAATAAATAATGATGATGAATCTTCCATTAGGATAAATATTCTGTCCCCAGGTTGATTTTAAAGGATTTTTATTATTATTATTATTATTATTTTTTATGATTTCAATAGAATTTTACCTACTTCACATTTAAACTATGTACTCTGTTGTGCTTTTTCAATTGTCCCTTATTTTTAAGATTGTTGAAATGCTATGCATTTGCCACAGTTCCTCAATTTTGGGCATGTCTCTCACCCAAACTTCTCAACTTCCCTTCTAAATTGTTGTTGTGGCATTATCAAAGAAATTAAAAAATAAATTAAGATAAAATGTAAATAAGTGAGAGTTTGAAGAACAGAAATGTCATTCTTTTTTTTAAACTTTGACAAAATGATCTGAGAGATTTAGGTGTCCTTACCAAAACTGATTATTTCAGTAACAATCAATTCAGAAACAATAATTTTATTTTATTTATTTATTCAAAAATCCAAAGTTAATTGCTAACTCACTTAGCTGCTGTGCTAGCGAGTCCAACTTTTAGTCGATTTTTCGACAAAAACTCAAAAAATGCTGTACCATCGACGTCATACCATCACAACAATATCAAAATCAACAAAAGCAAACATCAAAATCTACTTAAAGCTTTATCAAGGCCTGACTTTATTTCAGGACGTTAGAATTTAAAAAAAAACAAACATACTTTAAAGAAGTTTCTCAATATTTCAAGTAGTTAAAAGTTTCTGTAATTAAAAAAATCCATCATAAATGAATCCAAATATAGTTAAAATATCATTATAATATGATTTAGGTAGATATCTGTATAAAGTATTTTTATTTATATATATACATATATATCTTCCATAAATTGAATTGCCGTCTTAATCTCCAAAGGAAAGACCGATTTGGATTTGGATTCGGTGCATTCGCAACGCGTTCATTTGGGCGTGCGAAATTAAAACGGCTCGTTAATTTCCTCACTTCGTGGCACGGGTTGCGGGGGGTCAGATGTGAAGCACCAACCCGGCGACAACATCGGGTGCCACATTTCGGTGGTCTTGAACATCCATTGCACCTTTGCGCAACAGCCGCTTCTCCGCCGAGAGGTCCTCGCGGTGCACAAAGGCAGCTTCCGAGAGGGCAGCGTCAGCGCGAGAGGCGAGAGAAACCACCTCCGGACCGCGTCCGACCGTTTCGACTCGAAACCCAGCGTTGTTTTTCCAAAAGGTAAGAACTCCGCAAACACATCTCGGCTGATTTCGACCGCGGGAGTTGCCCACTCGGGCCCGGAATCGTGCAGCGGGCCAGTGTCGTTTCCTATCCTGCGCGAGCGTGGTTGTTCTCAACAGAAAATGGCGTCACCGTTCGTGCTGGCTGTGCAACCGAGGAAAACGCACTTGTTCCGAGCGCTTAAATCGGAGCGAGAGTTGACTCGGACTCGCCACGACCGTCCGCGGAGATAGAGCGAGTCCACAGGCCTACTTAGGCGCGAATATGGCACTTCATAACAAAACACCGAAGAGAAGAGGACGCGTAAAGGCGGAAGGGTCACCAGACCTGTGCGCCAAAGCGGCTTCGGGAAGATGGCACAGCGCCGCAAAGCGCAGCATTTTATCATTCGGACGTGCCCTATAATCGCGCAAATCCTCTCGAGCGTGCTCGGTGTGTGACTCTTTGAGGACGCGATTTCATATTTTGTTGGGTTTGGGTTCGGAAAGCACTGCAAGTTAGTGGCAACGTCGTCTTTTGTATCAGGCTCTCGCCTCAGCCCGCCTTTACGCCGCACTCGCTCCCTGGTAAGCATCTGTCCTTCTTGTGCCGCTTTAAAGCTCCATTCTGCACATGGGCTCTCCTTCTCCATCAAGTTAATCTGGCCCATTGTGGTCCGCAATAGAGGAATTTTGGCCTGACAATGTAACCGTGTAAAAGAGATTTACAGAATAATGGAGCGATGCAAATTGCCTCACGAAAACGCTAAATAGCCTGAATCCGAATTTGAAAAACCCCGGCGATGTAACCTGCGCTTACATTTTTAAACAGTTTGGCTAAGTAAATGAACTGTGTATGCGCCACGACGTGTCTGAATTGCGCATAGGGGAGAACGCAAACCACTGCTTTTCCAACAGGTTTTAGAACCACAGGAATAGCCCAGGATAACGCAAACGCACAGTTTTCGGTGTTATCCGAGGGATAGGCTAGGATAGAGTCTCTCTTTCGTGGTCAGATGCCTCTCTTTATCAACTGTGGACTTGGTGATGCTCGTGCTGCCGATGGCTTCGCGCGTTCCCGCACACATGCATCCACAATCTTCCATCACAAGGCAGTCAAACGTGTGTTAATACGTCTATCCTGGTCATCCAGGCGTTCCTGTTGGATGTGTTCGCTTTAATTTGGAGACTGTCAGTGCTGGATTTGGGTATGGAGTTTTACGTTGTCCTCTCACATCTGGCCCCTTGTGGCCCCAGTGTGTTTTGATGGGGGCTTTAACTCTTTAAAAGTAAGTTACTTTAAAAGTGCGCAGATGTACTCTCTAACTGCATGTTAATGGATGCACTTGTAAAAGCGTGATATAAAATGATGCTGTACGTTTTTGTCTGGTAAGTGTGCTCGCGTGACCACGCAATTCTAAACAACCGTAAGATCTGGATTTTTATTGTACGATTATTGAAAACATCATTTAATAACGATTTGAATGGCTATAACGCGTTTAATACCAAAGCTTTAAGAGGGATTGGCGCAGATCGCGTGTCTATTATTTTAAATTATTATTTTTCCGGTCACGTGGCCAAATGTCTCTGATGCATTTGGGCGGCGATGGTCATCTCGAGACGTTCTCGGTTGTTACGCGTGCACTCGCACACATATAGTGTTACTGGTATTTCTTCAATTGTTATTAAGTTCGCAAAGTAGTTGTTTAGGCACGAGTGCACGCGGATAGTCAGATGTACACCCGACTTATTGGTTTGCCAAACACAACACGACTCACTCGTATCGAGCACTTTTGCTTAGCATCAGCTGAATCGCGTCATATAAAAGCATGAAGCTGGTTTTGTGAAGCATAATTAATGTTCATTAGTACGGTTGGCCACGGACACGTGCTCTTTCGTGCACCGCTTGCGACTTCCTGCCTCGCGAATGTTTTGGGCAGGACAGTCAGGTGTAACGTCCTTCACAATCACAACACGTTATAGATTTCATTTGCGTTTTTATGAGCAAACAGGTTACGTTTAAACATCGGGGACACGCCGAAGCACATCAATGAATTACTTTTTATCATAACTACAGTTTCCGCCCAAACAGCACAGTTACAGCTGCCTTTACGCTTTCGACTATAAAGAGAGAGTTGATAAGTACAGTCGAGCTCTAGTCACGCCACAATACCATTTAAATGAATGCAAAATCTAACAAATGTAGAATTGTAAAGAAATGAAATATTAATATGAAATGCATTGCCTGCATGTTAAGCTACAATCTGTTGAATAATACATAAGTTGTAGCTGTTATGATTTTTCGGTTATTTGGTAGTTTTTTTTAAGCATTCTTAAGTTTTTCAGGCATGTTCTTAGTGGCGTTTTAACCAGTTTACCATAGTTTTACTGTAGTGACATTGTAAGTTATTATGGTATTTTGGCACAAGCGATGTACGTTTTTGTAAGTAAATGTAGATTATTCATTTGTTTCCTCTCAGATGTGTGTAAAGTTGGAATCTAAAAAGTTTTGTAAAAGTGACCGTAATCTATATTTCACAGTACATTTTTAGACTAATTTGAATAACATTAAGAGTTCATGTCGACATGATTTTGGAAAAGGTCCGATATATTAAAGGGTTAGTTCAACCAAAAATGAAAATTCTCTCATGTTGTTCCAAACCCGAAGACCCTCGTTCATCTTTAGAACACAAATGAAGACATTTTTGAGGAAATCTGAGAGCTTTCCGCTCAAATTATCTTAACTTGTGTTCTGAAGATGAACAACGGTGTTACGGGTTTGCAACGACATAAATTTTCATTTTTGGGTGAACTGTCCCTTTAATATTTAAAACCTCTGATGCAATTTACTTTCAGTTTGTCCTGTTGTCAGGCATTCTCCTTTCCATTACATCTGGGCAGTTATGATGTTTGTTTGATGCATGACAGACATTTCCATAATTCATATTGTTTTGTCCTTTTTAGCACATAAGCGTTATGCCTCATCTTGACATTTATTTCCTTGGTTAATGTGCGGTGAAAGGTCTTCATCATCACACGATCATCACAGCGACAGTAATGTCTGTTTGTCTTTGTCAATCCCTGCATAAACAACCAACTTAATACAAGCAAATATTTCTAGGTGTATGTACAATTTTTGATGTTGTATCTGCTTTTGCTGATGGAGAACTTGTTGCAATTTCAGGAGGCATGCAGGAATAAAAATCATTTCTCCATCAAAAGCTTTGCGAAGAAACAGCTCTGCTGATTAACTTTGTGATTTGTCTTTTAAGTTCATAAAAGAGGCTTCTGAGATGGAGGCTACTAACAGCGAAGATCAAGGAAGCCGGACTAGTGACAAATGCTGCCAGACTGAGACACTTCAGGCCTGCTGTTGCCAAACAACAGAAACCCCTCAAGAGCCTTGTGGCAAAAATCCAGGTAGGAACTAAGCACCTTAAAGTCAACATGAAATCAAAACTGACCCCGTTTCCCTTTTAAATACACATTCCTATTCTTACTATGCATGATTTGTCATTGCAAGTTAATCAAAAGCATATATATATTTTTTTTTCTGATTTGTTTTTTTCTGAAAGTTTTCGGCTGATTTTTGGTAAACAACGCCCACTTTTCAATATCCAATGAATTCTAAATGGATAAACTTCTGCCTACATTCTTTTGTTGTTGAATATCCTGTTGCACTCAGAAATACATCCCATTACAAAAGTAAAATGAGTTGAGAACGTTGGACTTTCATGGTTCGGATGTATTTTATTGATAATCCGATGCTGTGTTATCCCCTCTTGCTGATATCTGTGCACAATCAGAAGTAGTTGCCAACCCACATGCATTGTAAAATCAAGATTTATGTCTTCTCTGCGCATTTATTGCAGAGATCTATCAATGTAGTACGATTTAAATGCAATGTCTTGTGGCGACTTGGTTGTTAATGTTGGACAATCACATTCCAATGTGTTTACCACATATTTCCATAATTATCAATGCTGGAATAAGATTTCTAGCTCAGCGGGTTGTTATTTGTGTTCTACAGTGCTGCTAATTTCAGTGACCTGGAGTTGTTTGTCTTTATAGTAATTTATGGCCATAAATAAAGACAAGCTGTTCTGAAGCAGAGAGGATCACATATACTTGCTGATATTGAGATGCAGATCAGATAAAAGTTGAATTCAAGAGAATCTTTCTTGTTGAAAAATCTAGCTTGTAAAAAATATTTAATACACAATTACCCCTGTTCATTATTCATTTAAAGGTGTAAACACAAGCGAAAATAAATGTATGAACAGTTATTTGTGATGTTTAAAAAAATATCAAATATTCTAGAAGCAAATGCTGTCTCTAAGTTTAACATTTTCTTTAATTCAAACCTGCGTTTACTAACTTTTCTAGTTTCCACTTTGACAAAACTAGTTATAGTAAAATTTCCCCACTAATGTGAAATGAAGAAATTATTTAAATATTTAAATGTAAAGTTCATTCAGATTGGGGGAACTATATATATAAATAATGTTATAAGTTAGAGAACTGTGGACACAGATGGTATTAAATAGCCTGTTTAATTTACTATGTAATATTCTCATCTTTTCTCGTAGTTAATGTAAAATGCTCCATATCTTTCAGACACCTGGTGTCAGATAAGAAGGTGTAACTTCCACATCTTCAGAAGTCCCCGTAGATTAAACAGTTTTACCAGGTGACTCTCAGTTGGTAGATTTTCTTGGAAAGAAATAAGTTGAGATCATTACTATCAGTGTACTATAGAATTGCCTTAAGGAACAATGACAGAGTCTTGCAGGTGTCCAAAAGAATGATGGAGTGTTGCAAACCAAAAGATGCTTGTGTCCGTGGGGAAATAGATCTACTATTTTATTTTTCCTGGCCTCGGTTCAGCCCTCACTTCCCTCCAGTCTTTGTTGAACATGTCTCTGATAACTAAACACTGAGTAGTTTCATCTAGACAAAGGTTTTTTTTTTTTAAATTTGTTTTAGTTTTTTTTAAAGATTTACATTCTGCTGGTTTATTTTGAAAGCCTTAAGGCAAGAATCCCATTCACATATTAATTGCTGTTATGTTCTTGTGATGAATGCATCATTCATTCATTCATTCAATGGAATTACAATTATTTTAGCAAAAGATAATAGGAACTTGAATTTAAGATTTTCAGTTTTTTTTTTCTTAAAAGATTTCCTCAAGATTCGACTGCCTTTACATAGTAATTCTACATTTTCTTGTGCATTTGCATTAATCACATTCAGAATGCAATTATTCAAGCATTGAGTTTATTCCTGTAGTTATTATCCTGGGTCTGTATATGTGTAATCCATCCTGCTGTCATGCACTGAAGTTGGTATCATGTGTAGGTGAGCAAAGAGTAGAGTTACACGTGGCTTTAATTCGAATTAAAATGTAAATGAAAGGTAGAAATGCACCCCGGTTGGAATAATGACGTTTTTGGGGTGTGAAACCAAAAGGAGATGTGGTGTCCTCTTTGTTATTTGTATTTCCATGGGCACCCCCTTTTTTGATGGCGTTACTCTCCCTACTTTTACCTCTTATTGTATCCACTTTATTCTTCACGTAAAAACAGGCGTGGCCATTAGTAATTTTATGATGAGTCTTTCTTCTGTTCTCATTTGCTTCCAGCTATTTTTAGCTGTACAAAATCGCTTGTTTCACTTCTTGATACTGCAAATGAGTGTGTCTTACCATATTATTTTAGTGTATTATCTTAATTATGAACACAGTGGTTTGTAGTGCAAACAGTTTTACCGTTTACTGCACATTGTTATTCTTCTCATTATTTCCCTATAGTGGCTAATGAACCACAAGACTCGCCCATAGGCTTACTTCTGCGTTTAGGAATAAGGTGGATACAGATTGAAACCATTTGCTCATACCTCAATGGTGGAACTGCAACAGAAGATTGATGTGAAAACTTGTTTTACATAAAGCATAATCTAAAGTTTTGTTTTCTGTTTTAGTCCATTCGATTGAGCCCGGTGATCCACCCCTGCTTCAGCAGCAGCTCCAGACCTCCAAGTCGGGAATTCATCAAATCATTGAGTGTTTTCGCTCAGGTACTTCAATCTCAGAACTTTGATCATTCAGTAAATACATTTCATGTAGACTTCTTTTATTCACTGGGTATGGCATTTTGCCAGCGTCTAAGCATTTTCTGTTCTTACTGAGAAGTCAAAAACTATGATGAGTGAGATTCCCCCAAATATATTTTTCTTACATAATGTGTTTGTTGTTGCTTAATAATAACTGTTTGCTTTCAATATGTGCTGTTATTGCAGGTACAGCTCAACTCAAACACATGCTGCTGAAGGAGGTTGACACCATATTTGAGTGCAAAGTCTGTCGAAGTCTGTTCCGTGGTCTACCAAATCTGGTCACTCACAAGGAGCTCTACTGCTGTTCCCGACAACCTCAGTCAGATGGTTTGTACATCAACTTAAGCGTTCTGACTTATGAAGTGATCAGACTTGTGAATTTTTCCCAGTGAAAAACAAAACCGAGGCATATAAATAAAAATTGTCTTTGCTTACCTTTATGTTGTTTGAAGCAATACCCTTGAAACCACCCACAACACTGTATAGCTTTGCATTGGACGAGCACCCACTCTGTGGTGCAAATATAGTTTAAATTTGTACACAGTTGGCCCCATGAATAATAGTGTTATTGATAAGATTATAATTTTGTGACGCTATTACTTTCTACAGAGCCTTCACAAGGTGGGCAGAGCCAAGCTATCAAAGAACTTCTTCAAGCCATCTATCCACAGAAAGACCAAGAAAAACATGTCATTCATGTGGAGCCCATTGAGACAAACCCTAATGCCGTGTTCCAACATGTGGCACTAGTGGAAATTCCCGACATGCCAGAAAACCCAGCCCCTACACCCCAGACTGTGATCCCGGTACCTGCGAAAAAAAATCACCGCAAATCTATTTTGGCACCCAAAAAGGTCCAACAGTCAGATTTTGAAGACGAGATGGAAACTGAACCTGAAGAACCTCCTGTTAAAGAAGGTCAGAGCTGCGAAGAGCAAATAAATATTGAGCCGGTAGAAGGGGAGGAAGAAGAAGAGGAGAGTACCGCCTCTGAGGTAAAGGAGATGAGGATCTCTTGCTGCCTCTGTGGAAAAGACTTCAGCTCCAGACACAGTATACGACGCCACTGCCGGAAGATGCACTGGCAGAGGATGGAGGAGTTACGCAAATTTACAGAGACGCGCACAGTGCCTATCAGCCTGCTGTCTATGGTGAAGGAAAAGCATACTGTTGAACCACCATCTTCTCCTGGGAAGAGTTGCCCAGTGTGCAAAAAGTCCTTTGCCACCAAGGCCAATGTTCGTCGCCACTTTGACGAGGTTCATCGTGGTTTGAAGCGGGATTTGATCACACCGGACATTGCCACAAGACCAGGCCAGCCTCTTTTACTTGATGCTAGTCCTCCTTCTCCAGCGAAAGCACCAAGCTCTCCTGTGAAGCAAGATAAGACAAAGCACAACCTGACAAATTGTCGCTGCAAGCTGTGCAAACGCAAGTACAGCTCCCAACTAATGCTTAGGCGGCACATGCGAATCGTTCATAAGATGCCCATACTAGAAAACGGCTCTCAAAAGGCCAAATCAAAGCACGGGAGAAGAGATAACATTTTCCCCAAGAAAGAGTCTCTGTCCAAAGCATCAGAAGATGATGGAAACCAAAGTGTGAGATTTGACTTTAAGAGGATCTACTGCTGGTTGTGTAAACGTCAGTTCAGTACCAGTCAGAACCTGGGCAAGCACATTGCCGAGCTGCACACCGATGGAAACGACAGCATCTACATCAAGTTTTACAGATGCCCCATCTGCAGATATGAGTCACGCCGAAAGCGCGATGTGATCCGCCATATCACAGTGGTGCATAAGAAGTCATCACGCTATCTGGCTAAGGTTATGCCTGCCTTGGAGAACCGGGCAGTGAAGAAACCAGCTGATGCAGTCTTGAGCAGCGCAACCAAGAAAACAAATTCAAAAGAAGAGGGTAGCGCGAAGCATAAAATGCAAGACCCACCAGCTTCTCCTAAAAGTTGTCAACAAGATCCCCTTGTTTCTTCCAAAGCGAAGAAACAAGAATCCTCAACATCTCCAAACACTCGAAAGCATTCTGCTCTAATGTCGCTCAACACAGGCAAACTCGAGTCTCCGCTTACACCAAACAGACAAGACAAGAACCTTCAAGTGTCCAAGAACCCACATGTCACCCGCAGTCATAATGTTATCAAGGGGCCACCCATCACCAGAAGCCAGGAGACCTGCACGGAGGTTAGGGTAACGAAAAACTTTTCCCTTCACGCCTGCGATATGTGTGGCCGGGCATTTGCCAAAAAGGTTTACCTGGAGACGCACAGGCGGAGACACAGGACTGGCATCGCAAGTGGGGACAAATTACAAGGAAGAAGCACTCGATCAAAGGCCCTCATTTGGTAGGTTGATGCCATTCAAAAAGCATCCTAAGATTAGTAGCGTTGCTTGCTAAGGCGAACCTTAAAGCCCCTAATCCAGGGATCTCTAACCCTGCTCCTGAAGAGCTACCGTCCTCCAGACTTCAGTTCCAACCTTGCCCCAACACACATGCCTGTAATTATCAAGTAACCCTGAGCACCTTGATTAGCTGGTTCAGGTGTGTTTGATTGGGGTTGGAGCAGAAATCTGCAGGATGGTAGCTTTCCAGGATCAGGGTTGGAGTCCCCTGCCATAACCCTGAAGTGTTAGGGGCCGTTCACATATTGCGTCTTTTGCGTGCTCAAATAGAGAAATGGAGAGTGACGCGATCGCGATGCACCTGCGGTCACGATGGCCATGAGGTGCGATGCACTCGTTTTTTCCATGCGGGTCTGCACCACAGCAAAAGATGAAAACATGTCAACTTTTCAGAATGCTGCAAGCGCACCGTGAGTCATGTGACAAGAACCAACCAATCAACTTCACCTTTTCCGTAACGAAATTGAAAGCTCAGCTTAGTTGAGGGAACAGCTGATCATAGCTGTACAGAGATACCCATTATTAAACATGTGACATATTCAGCAAAGGATAAATGTGAACGGGACATGTGAACGGCCCCTTAATCTTTTGGTTGTAACTTGTCCCATTCTGTTTGCATTACAGACATTAATGGTACCCCACGTCATGTGTTGTTTTGAGGTAAAATATGTTATTATTTTTTTCAAGTAATTGGACTTATAAAAAAGGCGGGAAAAATTCCTTTAGACTTAAAGTGTCATGAAACCTGAAAACACATTTTTTGAGATGTTAACATATATGAACAGGCACATCAGTGAAAACAACAATATCACTCATTATGTCTATTATTAAGGAAAAAGTGGTTATTTTTTCATTTTTGGAGCAATTTCATTTGTATGCAAATTTCATTTTTTGTGAAATTTTGTTTGTTGTATTCGTGAATTTGGAGTGGTGATTGGCTGCCGTGGCTGGAGAGTACATGTCTATGTCATCAGTTTTCCGAGCTTTTCTCAGTATTATTCATGAGAATTAACTATTATGATCCAATCACTGCACTGTATTATGCATGAGGTCATCTTACAGTGGAGAATTCAAATCATGAAAGAGCTAAGGGCTGTCAGTTAATTTCTGTAAGCATGACTTGAGAAACATGAGAAAGCGGTTTCTGAGCTGAATGCCGCGATGAGTTTAACAACACTCGTGCGCGGATCATAGTTCAAATCCAGCGTGATTTAAGTTTATGTGAACATGTTTCATATTCTCTCGTGCTCCAAACATGAAGAAAACCGATACAGCGGTACGTCTGATCATGAACTATTGTGAAGGATTATTGTGATACACAGCAAACGATACAGTTCAAAGTAAACAAAGTAACTGCCTTTATTCTTTCAGTTTTAAAGATATTTTAAATTTCATTCGTCGGTTTAATGAGTGTGTTGTAGGTCTGTTTTATTTTTTCTCCCCTCTTCCCACCCTATACACTCCCACTTTTCCACAGTTTTACACCGGCACTTTTTCAGATGTACGGTGTAAAAGACCAGTGATGAAACGGGGTTTCATGACACTTTAAGCCCGAGACAAAAGATTGGCATCGTGAAACAATCGTAGTGATTTCTATGATCGTGGCTCCTAATTGTCCTGTGTCATACAGTGAGAGAGGTTCAAAGACGGCCGTTGTGACCAAAGATAGCCCATGATCATTTTCTACCAGTGTCAGAAATTCAGCATGATCATTGCCCAGTGTGTTAGCTGTTACAACCCACGTTTACTGACCAGCCAATAAAAATGTGACATCAAATCAATGGGACATGGAGCTAAAAAATAAAACTGCTTACCTCAAGCTCTTATTCCTTCCTCTTTCGCCACTTCCACTTTTCTTCAGTGAAAACATGAAAACTGCTAAAGTGTGAATCATCATGCTCTTTTTGTTTTTTACCACTAGCGCATGCCGATGACATTTTATTCTTCTGTAGTAGCGTGTGTCATAGCCAGGGTTGCCAGGTTTTCACAGCAAAACCTGCCCAATTGCTACTCAAAACAAGCCCAATCGCATTTCGGGTGGGGTCCCCTGGTAAAAATCATGTTCCGGGGGGTAAAATACACTTTTTTTTGGTAAGGTTCACCGGGTAAATTTTGCACTCCAGGGGTTAAAAATCACGTTGTTGGGGTTGCTTCAACCCGCAGACATGAAAAACAACCCGCGGCAACAATGTTAAAATAGCCCAATTCCATGGGAAAACCACAGACTTGGCAACACAGGTCGTAGCGTACAATAGGTGTCATCATTGTACAGTCTACACACATGTTGTACCCAAATTTAGAAGAAGCATGTCACACAGTGTGATCTGCAATGATCTTATAGGATTGCTAAAGTCGTGCAGTGTGTAAAAGGCTTAACATTGACATAGGAACCTGAGCTGTATCTAGGAACCAGAATATCATGGAGACTTTGGGGTTGGAGTCTTTTGACCACCTAGCAAATCCTCAGTACGCACCCAGAACACCCTAGCAACTACAAAACAACAACCTGGTAACCACCCAGGACACTTTAGCTTAGGGGTGTCCAATCCCGCTCCTGTAGGGCCAGTGTCCTGCAGAGTTTAGCTCCAGCCAGCCCCAACACGCTTGGTTAGATGTTTCTAGTTGGTTCTGGTTCAGTTTAATTAGAATTGAAGCTAAACTCTACAGGATAGTGGCCCTCGAGCAGAATTGGACATCTGTGCCTTGGCGTAATTGCGGCGAGTTTTGTACTGGGAAGCACCACTCACAATATCTCCCGAAAATGTAAAAATTTTGTTCAAAATGCTGTTGGAAGCAAGTTACAGAGCACCACATCCTGTAAATAACACTGAATAATACTTGGTAAATATTTTATACAGCCATCTTAAGTACTCCTAAGAAAGCACTACTTAGTGTTCCAAAAATAGTGATCTTGGACTTTATTAAAGGTGCTTTCTTAGGCAAGTATCACTATTACTGTTCCTCATATTTATCATTGGAGGTTTGCTTTAAAACCTTTTCAGATCCATTGCCATTTGAGGAAGTCTGCTTTAAACCAAAGTACTAAAGGGTTGGTTCACCCAAAAATGAAAATTATGTCATTAATTACTCACTCTCTTGTCGTTCCAGACCTTCGTTCATTTACGGAAACAAAAATTAACATGTTTTTGATGCATTCCGAGAGCTTTCTGACCCTCCATAGACAGCAAGGATCCTAACACGATCATGGCTCAGACACGTAGCAAGGAGATCGGTAAAATAATCCATGTGACATCAGGGGTTCAACCGTAATTTTACGAAGCTACAAGAATACTTTTTGTGTGCAAAGAATACAAAAATAATGACTTTATTCAGCAATTCATCAGCAATTCATCTCCTCCGCGTCACTTGGAGAGTATCACATACGTAAACAACGTATGTTGTTCTGTCTCAGCAGCACCGTACACGGATACGCTGTTTATGATGTTTACGCTTTGGTCTGAATGTAAACAATCCTCATGCATGCGTTGTTTACGTATGTGATTCTCTCCAAAATGGTGCTACAAGGTGACGCGGAGGTGACAAATTGTTGAATAAGGTCGTTATTTTTTTCTTTGTGCACAAAAGTATTCTCGTAGCTTCATAAAATTACAGCTGAACCCCTGATGTCACATGGATTATTTTAACAATCGCCTTGCTATGTTTCTGAGTCTTGATCGTGATAGGATCCTTGCTGTCTTTGGGAGGGTCAGAGAGCTCTCAGAATTCATCAAAAATATCTTAATTTGTGTTCTGAAGATGAACGAAGGTCTGGAACAATATGAGGGTCGTTTTCATTTTCTGGTGAACTGTCCCTTTAAGACTAAGTTGGGCCAGTAAGCAACCGCCCGGAATCACTCTAGCATTGTTGTGGGATTTTTTGCATGGGCAAGCAGTACTGACATTTCCTTCAGAAAACGTCGAGAATTAGTTGTTTCATTTCTTAAACTTTTAAGTGGTTTCTAGGGATCCAAATTGGGCACATTTGGTTTCAGTTATTCTTTTGTTATCCAAGCCAGTGTTGCCGCAGTGCTTATTTTTCTCATCACATGCTCAGACAAAGTCTCTAAGGTCACTGTTATAGGAATTACTCTCTAATTTAAATTCCTGGGTACAGATAGTATCTGAGAGGGATTCCCCATCGTCTGCTTTCTGTAATAGATATGTAGAGGCGGTGAACTTTTACACATTTTGCCCTGACCTTTTAAACTTCTGGCAGCCTCCAGTGGTTTTGCCCACAGAATAATGATGATTGAGATTTTTCTAAATGCCCATTTCCTTAAAGTGACAGTTCACCTACAAGTAAGAAATTGCTTTATTTGCTCACTGTTGTTATTCCAAACCTATAATCTTAATAAATGATTTTTTTTTAAAGAATGCTGAAGGAAATTGTCAAACAGCATGATGTCAGAACATTAATTCATTGGTGAACTATCCTATTAACATCTTCAAACTTATAGAAAGCACACACACCTTTTCATTTAAATCATTCCTGTTATTGACTACAGTATGTTATTATATATTTAATGATTATCTCTCACTCTTTTTCTTTCTTTCTCTCCATCTAGACTGTTTTTTCTCTGAATGCATAGCACATTTGCACTGGATTCCATGGATGGGTTTATCTCAATGCGAAAGAAGAGGAAGGTATATGGACTGACTTGTGGGTAGAAAACAGAGGATAACCTTTGCATAAAGGGGGGGATGAAGGAGTTCAAAAAACGGAAGTGCACCAAAAATGTTATTCCAGCTTTTTACACTGGAGGGCGCTGATGTAAAAGAATTGGTATCCACCCTCCAAAAGGAGATTGATCTTCAATTGATTTTGACTGATTGACGAAGTAAAACAACTCTCAAAATGAATTTTGATTAATTGGTAAATGGATTATACCATTATTTTTTGTATTCTCTCTGACAGTTTGAAAATACACAAAGAATGTTTCATCAGTGGACAGACGTAGGAGATCGCTCTGTATATGTATAGCATGTCTAACTAATGTTAAATATTCATAAGTAGATAAATTAATGTAACTCTGCTTCATATTTTCCTGCCATGTGTTCATCTCTCTAATCAACTATGGATTGAAATGCTGCTAATTTGTTAGAAATGTACTTTCTTCTACCCTTTAAGTCAAAGCCTACATATTAAGCTGCTCAGGATGTCTTAATTGAGAGCCCAGATTATTATTATTTTTTTTTTAACAGCTTAAACTTTGTGTTTGTCTTTAACGAAAGGTTGCAACTGTGACTGAAATGTAATAGAATACTACTGTATTTTAGTTTGGTAGCCTACTAATAACTAAAGCTAATGAGAAAAGAATTTTCAAGTTTTAGTAGATGGCTCTCATCGTTGCTTTCAATTATAAATAGTTATAACGAAGCTTTTGAGCAAGTAAATTGCAAGTACAGTTTCTTTTAGTTGGGGTGCATGCAGAATGCCTTGATTAAACCCTTTGTTTATGTGTACAATAGGGCTTTATCTAATCGCCAAATCCTAGATCCGTTCTGATGGTGTGCACTCCTTTTTATTTGCAAAATCCTGGTATATCCTTGCTTGCAGTAGGATTTTTGGTTCAAATAAAGATAATAAACACATCCTTTGTCGACTTGTATTCTATCTATCTATCTGTCTGTCTGTCTGTCTGTCCACACATAAAGAAGTCCATTAACATTCCCTTAAAATTTCGCAAGTTTCATTACAAACCATTAACTAGTGAACCTGACATACACAAATTATATTGGGCTAGAAATGATATAAAACTTTTAAGTGACTTACAGGAGAAATCCCCTCGGGGCGTGTGAGACTCATAAAAGAAAATCAAATTCTCAGTTGATATGAGATGAATAGAGCGTTCAACAGAATATTTCTAAACCCTGTATAGTCATATAATCGAAACAAACTCTATATAGTTTTATTGGCAAATGGGTGTGGAAAACAGAATTATATTCATTTTGAAGATGCACAATATGGCCAAGTGTAAATACACCCTGAGACTAAAACAAAACAAAAAACAAATGTATCTATAAATATAGCCTATATAAACTGAACTTTGCACAGGCCTATAGGCTATACACCACTGGAGAGGAATTATCGCCCTTTATTGCTGTCAAAACCCACTTTCTGTTTAGATATGAGTCATTTTTACTATGCAGTGCATTTTCATGGCCGAGATCACACTTTCCACTCCACTGAATATTTTCATGGGGTAACTGTAAAATGTTGCCTGCAGGCTTAGCCTTGCATTAACCAGTCTACTGAAAACAAAACATCAAACAATTTCTTTAAGACTAAAATCACTTTGAATTCATACACTCACATTTAAGTGAACATAGAGTGATTTTAAATCATTTTATTATTTTGTTACGAACGTCTATTTTGGATTGTGACCATGCATGCATGCTATTTGTTGTATTATAACTATATCTATATACTGTTACAGCATTAGTGCATTTTTTTTTTTGGATTATATTTTTTTTTTTTTTTTTTTTAGTTTTTTTTTTGTTTGGTTTTTGTGTTTTTTGTTTTTGTTTTATTTATTTTTATTTCAGTTATAGTTTAGTACTTAAATTTTAGGATGACAATTTTAGAACATCAAGATTTTCATGTAATATTTGTTTTGTTTTGGCTTATATTTTGTCTATGTCTTATATTTTATTTTATTATTCCATCACTTACTTTTATTGATTTTTAATAGTTTTATTTGAGCACTGCAGACTGTATGCAGGAAGTCCACAGTGTTCACACTAGATGGCGCAATGGGATAAATCCCAGCAGTGACTGTCGAACAGTTTGAGCTCTTCAAACCAGATGTCAAGCCACAGTGATTAGATAGGCTATTTTTGCTTTTATCAGTCTGAAAAGTAACATACTTCTTCCAACGACACTATCATATAGCTTTGCACGCACCTTTTCGACTCCTTATAAAGAACAAAATGATCATTACTTCAATGTCATGGTCTTTAAGGAGCTTCTAAATAATAAGCTCATTGCTTTTCTTTTTCATACTTCCCATGCGTCGTTCGCAGTTGATTCCAGTTTGTCTTGATGCGGCTCGGGGCAAAGAAAGCGTCCAAATTGTCAGACCAATCATAACGGAGTGGGAGTATTTGCGCGAGAAATGATGCGCTCGCCTCGCGCGCGCTGTCCCTCCCAGAAGCATCAAAGCAGCAGCGATCAGCGCACGAGCACAGCTCAGGCACCTGCAGGTATGAATGCATGGAATGTGTTATAAATTTTTATTAGTTTATGTTAGTAGAGTGAGTTGAGTTGTTTTGTGATGTTGTGTTTTAATGTTTTTGTTTAATTGTTGCAATGCTATTTGGGTGCAACTTAGGTCTGCTGAAATGTTTCGTGGTGATGCTGATGCTGAATGCATTTAATCAATAACAATTATTAGACATGGAAAGATGTTTATTTTTTTCTGCCAGTTAAATGTTTAAAAGTTTTATTTTATTTGTTTAGTTATTTATTTGCAAAGCTATTTTTTTCATTCCTGACCACAATTTCTAATATGATGGCATTTATGATTTGCATTTTATGCAAAACTGTTGACCGTTTGCTCTATTCGTTCGTATTTATTAATTATAACAGCAATAATTAAAATGATATCTGATGGAGTTGAATGTTTTGCCCATACTTTACACTGTAAAGGTACGGTACTTAAAGGGCCAGTATGCAGAAAATTGAAAAGCTGTCATCATTTATTCACCTAAATGTTATTTCAAACCTGTATGACTTTTTGTCTTCTTCTGTGGAGCACAAAAAGAGACCCTTTCAGTCACATTCACGGTATACAAAAAAATAAAACTGCACTGAATGTGACATCTGAGTCTGAGTCTGAGACTGACAGTCTCCAGGCATATCCATTTGTGGTCTATGCAAGATATAAATGAATTTGGAGTGACATCAGGGTCAGTAAATGAACTGTCCCTTTAAGATTTTTATTCAACTTTAAATATTGAGTGGGTGGATAATTAATTTATTTTTTATTGGTTTTTTTTGTTTATTTATTTTTTTTTGGTGTTGTTTATTGGAGGCATTTTTTGAGCACATTGGCTCACTTGTTGTATAAAGATATTCCAAACCAAAGTGTTAGACAGGCTAATTATGCATGCATATTTATGCATAAACACATGCATGTTTTAAAAGTCGATTGTCAGATCAGATGTGTTTAGCGAATACACAAATGCACTGATCACTCTCCATTTTTCACACTTAGAGGCTCCCTGCTGTGCAGTGCATATGTGTGTTCTGATAAATAATGTGCCCAATCTTTGCTGATGAAGGCATATTCCTCTTCTGTTCCTTCTCACACAGGGTTCTAATGGTCTGTGACCTCTGTAATTGAGGAGCTAGCAACTATGTGATTGCCTCATATTCCATCATCTCATTCTTGCGGCGTCCTTCCTCGTTTGCCACCTAAAACTTCCAAGCAAATCCAATGGTCTCCTTGTCGTTGGATTCCGTTATCCGGTACGCTCCAGTGAGGGGCACTGATGACCCCTTTCGGTTATTGTGCTCCGTCCCTGCTGGCTTCCCACCTTTGTAACTGCGTCCCCACTGCTGCTTGTGTGTCTGGATCCACCTTATGCCGCAATGGTGAGTGCCTTTGAATGGTATGGCTGTCTTCTTCTGCTGACGGGGGTGGCCGGATCCGTCAGCCAGCGTACGGATCCACTGGTGCCCCCTGCTCCCGAATATGCCCACTCTATACGACTGGATGGTGATATCATCCTGGGAGGTCTCTTCCCGGTGCATGCTAGGGGTGAACGTGGCGCCCCTTGCGGGGAACTGAAGAAGGAGAAGGGTATTCATCGGCTGGAGGCCATGCTCTTCGCCATCGACCTCATCAACAAAGACCCTGACCTGCTGCCCAACGTGACCCTGGGGGCACGTATTTTGGACACTTGCTCGCGCGACACCTACGCCCTGGAACAGTCGCTTACTTTCGTGCAGGCGCTCATCGAGCGTGATTCTACTGATGTGCGATGCACTAGTGGCGAGCAGCCCATCTTTGCCAAACCGGACAAGATTATTGGTGTGATAGGCGCAGCTGCAAGCTCCGTCTCCATCATGGTGGCCAACATCCTACGCCTATTTAAGGTAATTCTTGGCTATGTTACACTATTAGTTGGGAGCTTTGCTGCAGGATCAACAAAACCAAATGTAATCCATAATTATTGTAGTAATATGAACTTTGCATGTCTTTAGTCATGGTTTTTAAGGTTGAGGGCATGTCATGCAACCTGCCATGTTGGCATCTGGCATCATGTAGCTTAGCCTTGAAGTTTGATTGGATGCACAGTCTATGCCTGTTTAAGGTCTTTTCTGTCTTAGCTACACTATAGGTCAGTGGCTTTGCTTCAGGACCCACAGAACCTGATGTAATCCATATTTAATGTAGTCTAGGCCAGAAGTTCCCAACCACATTCCTAGATCCCCCGCCTCAACATTGCACATTTTGCATGTCTCTTTAATCAAACACATCTGATTCATGCGATCAGCCTATTAGTGGAGACTCCACGACCTGACATGGGTGTTATACAAAGGAGACATTTAAAATGTGAAGGAACCACTGGTGCAGCTTTGCATAGTTTTGGTCATGGTTTTTAAGGTTGAAGGCATCATGCAAACTGTTGTGTTGGCCTCTGCTTGATTTGGCTTAAAGATGTAGTCTTAAACAAGTGAGAGATGAATTAGCACCAAAATAAAGTCAAGTTTGATTGGATGCGCAACCCACACCTGTTTAAGGTAATTTCGGTCTTTGCTACATTTTAGATTGGTAGTTTGCTTCAGGACCCACAGAACGACATATAGTATATTTAACCCAGCCTGTGTTGTTTTCTTGTTTAACTTTGTGTAGTTTTGGACATGGTTTTCCCCGATGAGGGCCTTTCATTCAACCTGTCCATGATGGCCTCTGCTTAATTGTTGTAGTTTTAAAAATTTGCACCAAAATACCATTTGATTGGATGCGCAACCTTTGATGTCCACATTAAAAGACATGTGAAATATTTAGGGATGCACAATATATAGGTGCACTGTAAAGATTTTTTTAGTAAATAGTAAATAAACAGTCGAATCTAAAAATGTCATGTTTAATTCAGTGTTATATTTCATGTTATATTCAATTAATTTGTTTTGTGAAACTTACTAGCAATTTCTGAGAGAAAAGTAATACCAATTTTTTAAAGGTTGACTGATATATTGGTTTTACTGATTAATCAGGTGAAAAAAGTCCACATATTGCAAACTGTCACATGCTTTTTCATTTTTTATTATTGTTTTTATAAACCATCGGCTGGTTAATTAGTTATTAGCTTGTTTTTCTGCTTTAGTTATTGATATTGGCCAAATACGCTATTAGTCGACTTTTAATCAGTACTGATTTTATTTTCAGAATTGGCTGATATTGAATATTTATATAACATTAATACATGTAACACTCATTTAAAGTTTATCTTTAAAGACACTAATAATTTGATCTAATTTAATCATTAGCAAATGTCAAAATATATTATTTATACTGTACATGATGCCTAAATTCAATTGTAGCATATTCAGTGTTTTATTTTTTTATGTATTTAAGACAAAATATTATAGAATTTTAATCCGCTATTTATTGGCAACTGAAAATAAAATCAGCTGCAATAACATATTGGTGCATTCCTTGAAGCTTCACTTTTTTTAATGGTTCATAAGTGTATTTACTTTGCTTATTTTAACTGTGCATGATTATATGGGTAGTTACATTTGCATTTATCATCGTTTATGCCCTGTTGTCCGTGACCCACTGCTATAAACATGAAATAAGGAATGGTCATTTCTGTAATCTCTTGGAGTGATTCAAATGCACTTTCAGGAGGAATTCACTTGCGCACACTTTTTGGCAGCACTGTGGATATAGTAGCCTGTAATTGAATCTGTTTTGAGGACTAATCAATAATCACTTGAGTCTCTTGAGCACTAAACAGGAACCGCTAATGATTATAAACGAATAGAACTTTGTCAGATTTTCAGAAGCATCTTCAGTAGTGTTGATTGTCCTGAACTGATTAGTTTTCTGCTATCTGGTCTTTATGCTGTGCAAAGATTTTCTACGTTTGAGTCTCAAAAATACTGCCACTGGGATATCTTATGTTTCATGTCTCATTATTAATTGAGTGTCTGTTACAGATACTAAATATAGCTAGCTTGTAATTGGATCAAATAATGGGTGTCGTGTTTATCTGAAGAAAGCATTCACCTTTTCAACTGCAAAAGAGATCAGACACAGCATCATTCATCTGCAGCAGAGATTATGAAATTAGAACCACAGAAATTGAGGATGGAGAGAAATATTGTTTAAACATATTTATATTGTAGTGTAATCATCAGTGTTGAAGCTTGGCTTGGACTTCAGAAGAAGTGAGATGTCTGGCTTCAGCAGTTTATCCGTATTGAGCTTGTTGACTGGCTACTGCATTGTTCTTCACCTTGTGCATCAGTCATTTAAATCAGATATCGATTGTGGACTTTTTTTTTTTTCAATTGTTTTTTTGTACAGTCACAAGTGTTCACAGATCAATTTAAGCTGAGGCAGTAGATGCTTGATTCCTTTTGCTGTTTTTTTTTTTTTTAATTTTAGAGCGTCCCTGACAACATAGAAAATATATGATTGGATTACTTACCCTGAAATTCCGTCGTAGCATCTTTTCTCTTTCCTCTGCTCCTTCCTCTCATTGATCTGTAGAGACTGGACATTTGAAAGTGATATGTGTCTGGAAGTCTCAAAACAGGATGCGATTGGGGAAGTCACTGGGTTTGTTTCTGCCCTGGATTTAATGTAGCTCAAGGCTAGCACTTAGCTTAGTAAGAGAAAGTAAAGTAGATGTATCATGTAGATTACTCATTGACTTTTTACAGAAATTCTGTCAGGTTGTAGTGAGATGAAATTCATTTACCCAACCCAGTTATCTTTTGTTCCTGCTAGTGTAGTTAACATATACAAAATGCTAATGGTTTTTACTAGAATTGTGAAGTGTCACTAAATGCTATTGCTAATGTTTTCTAATGTCACCTTATGTTGAAATGCTAACATCCTCTGGTAAGCGTGACTTCTGATTGCTAGCTTCTTTCACCCTTATGAAAATTAACAATGGTTTTACTACAAATAAAACCAAAATAGGTTACTATAGTTAAATGTTGGTAACCATGGTATTTGTAGTAAAACTGTGGTTATACAAATTGTAGTCAGTATGGCCAAAACAAAACAGGGATACAACACTTTTACTATAATAAAACCATGGTTAATTTTCGTAAGGGGAATTCTGAAGATACAGTCACATTTTGATGAGTAAAACATAGTATGGTTAAAACAAAACAGGGATACAACTGGTCAACTGAAGAGAAAGTTACTTATTGTAAGTGATTTATGTGTGTAACGCAAAGCTCTGTCATGAAACTCTAGATGGTGCAGGCCGATATCTAACTCATTCTGATATAATAACATCATTACTCACATGGCGCAGCTGATTCGTTCCTTTTTCCATCAGCAGCCAATGAGCTTGCAGCTCAACATTCAAATATATTCGGCTAGCAGCTGCAACGCGCTTCAGAAACCCTCCACCTCCCCCAGCTCCACCTGTATAGATCTGCTACAGTATTTCTTGAATTCTCACAGCAGCAGCACATTATCATTGTCATGTATATTACCATGCTAAACTTTCCAAGAGTTGTAATGACAGAACTGTGGTTTATACATTACTACACTATTGAAAACAGACGATGGACCTGTTTTACGATGGATTATGACCATAATATTGCAGACTTTTGCTAATGTGGTCGTGCATCTCTAAATCGCAGCTGTTTGGTGCAAGAAACTGTCTAACATTTTAAATGGATGTAAAACCACAAAATTATATATGGACTTATGCAGTGTTTCATATCACAAAGTCATCACACATTATAACAAATAGTTGATGTTAAGATGAATTCTGTATCCCCTACACTTAAACAATTGTCCAAACAGCAATAGAGCTCATTGATGAAGCACTTTATCCCAGTCAGGTAAATGGAAAGTTAAGAATAATTTAGACAGTCACACTGACTGCATGTATATTTTAGCAGCTCATCCAGACAGAAGTGTGAAATATATTCATGCATATTTCATGAAGGGGAAGAATAAAGGAGACATCACAATCCAGTTCAGATGATGACTTTATTGGTCACCAGTTGCAGACTGCGTCGGGGCAGAGGTAATGCCTGCCTCATTCATCTAGCTTGTAATGCAAAAGATGGAAGAGTTGAAACACTCTGGCCGCTATGCACTGGAGATCAGAGTAGAACAGACAGAGGTGATGTTGGGGGGGTGTTTAATAGAAAAAGAACAAATTGCTTTAATGGAAGACATTTGATGCTTTTATTGGATTTTGAGATGTGGGATGCTGTTTGGATTCACTTGTTTGCTTTCTTTGTTTATCAGTTCTGTGATTTAATCACTCAGAAACTGCCCACTTTTATAGTGTCTTGTTTTTTTTTTTTTTTTTTTTTTTTTTTTTTTTTTTTTTTTTTTGCAATTGCATAGTTAAAATCTAATTTTGTTAGTTTTAATGTTTTATTATTTTTCATGTCATTAGATTTTTGTTTGTTTGTTTGTTTGTTTCATTTTGATTTCAAGAATGAATGGCTTTACTAATAAAGTACCCTGAAGAATTGCTTTAATGCAATAAAATAATAAATAAGACTATTTTCTCACAGATTAAATTAACTGAAGTGCAATTTCAGTTAGAAAGACATTTGTCTCAGGAAAAATTAATATCATCTAGTTTAAAAAAAAGGTGATCGGTTCGTAGAATGAACCATGAATGAAGTGTAAATGTGTATTTTTCAATTTAGGAAATAATTATTTTACTAATAAGGCACCCTGAAGGAATTGCACACTTGTATGATCTGAATAATTAAATATATAATGCAATAAAATAATTGCTTTATCACTGAATAAGTTAGCTGAAAGTACATTTTTAGACAGTAAATAGGCTACCTTTAAGAACTGTCTCATACATGTTATTTTAAAATCAAAGTGATCGGTTTGTAGGATGAATGACGTATGAATGCAGATGTGCGTGTGTGCAAATGTGTTTTTCAATTTAAGAAAGAATGGTTTTACTAAAAAAGTAACCTGAAGAATTGCTTCATACTTGAAGGATCTAAATGAATAATGCAATAAAATAATTGCTTGTTCATAAAATAAATTAGCTGAAAATGCAATTTCAGTTAGTAAATTAGCTGAAAATGCAAAAACCTTAAAATAAATTAGCTGAAAATGCAATTTCAGTTAGTAAAGACATGTTGATTTAAAAACAAAGCGATCAGTTTGTAGTATGAACCATGAATGAAGTATGAATGTGGATGTGCATGTGTTATGATTGCCACCTCCAGGTCCATATTATGGCATTAGATTAGGTGAAGCGTCGCATTGCAGTCTTAATCAATACACAGCCTTAGCACAGTCAGAGAAACGGGGGAGGGAAGATATTCGTTCTTTCCTGTGGAAGATGTTGTTTCTTTCCTGTAGCCGAGGCTGTGAAAAAAACATCTGTGTTTTCATGCCAGCCTCCTACACCAACTCTCTTTTACTGAGATGAAATGTGGTCATTTATTGACTCAGTGAAGAGATATGAGTGGGGTCAGTCCACCTGAGGGCATATGTTTTAGCACAAAACAGGAAATGAGGTCATAGAGCGTGAAGCTTAAAGAGAGGGCTGCATGTTTCTTGAATATGCAGTATTAGGATGGTGGAAATTGTCATACTGTATGCGAGCAACGGCGGCAGCAGCAGATGAGATTTATTTTATAAGATACGGTAGGGGTCAAGGTTGGTTTTCCATGGATGACCAATTAAAACGTAGCCATGCATTAGGATTTTTTTTGCAATCAACACATAAATAAGAAACATTCTATTAAATAGACGTTTTAACAAGTATGCCGATGTTGTAAAATGTTTGGGATTGTATATGTTTTTCTGCTGCCACCATCAAAGTTACATAATTGGTACAATTAGTAACTAAAAATCTTGTTTGGAAACAGGCGCAAAACCTATTGTTTTAAAATACTCAGAAAACACTAAGTAACATCTACAGCGCAAAGCATTGAACGAAATTACTCAGAATTTACAGTAACATCGCAACTGAATCTAAAGCAAAACGTACGAAAATACTCAAAATTCACTGTAACATCGCAAATTAATCTAAAGCAAAACGTATGAAAATACTCAGAATTCAGTAATATCGCAACTGAATCTAAAGCAAAAAGTATGAAAATATTCAGAATTCACTGTAACATCGCAACTGAATCTAAAGCAAAACGTACGAAAATACTCAGAATTCACAGTAACATCGCAACTGAATCTAAAGCAAAACGTACAAAAATACTCAGAATTCACAGTAACATCGCATCTGAATTTAAAGCAAAACGTATGAAAATACTCAGAATTCACAGTAACATCGCAACTGAATCTAAAGCAAAACGTACAAAAATACTCAGAATTCACAGTAACATCGCATCTGAATTTAAAGCAAAACGTATGAAAATACTCAGAATTCACAGTAACATCGCAACTGAATTTAAAGCAAAACGTACGAAAATACTCAGAATTCACTGTAACATCACAGCTGAATCTAAAGCAAAATGTATGAAAATATTCAGAATACACAGTAACATCGCAACTGAATTTAAAGCAAAACGTACGAAAATACTCAGAATTCACTGTAACATCACAGCTGAATCTAAAGCAAAATGTACGAAAATATTCAGAATTCACTGTAACATCGCAAGTGAATCTAAAGCAAAACGTACGAAAATACTCAGAATTCACAGTAACATCGCAACTGAATCTAAAGCAAAACGTACGAAAATACTCAGAATTCACAGTAACATCGCAACTGAACCAATAGCGTGAAACATTGTAAAAAAAATATATATAATTCACTGTAACATCGCAATTAAATATATTGTGCAAAACATGTTGAACTGTAATATTCAATTCACTGTAAAGTTGTAACTGAATCTTCAGCGCAAAACATTGCATGAAAATACTCAGAATTTACTGTAACATTGCAACTGAATCTACAACACAAAACTTATGAAATACTCCAAATTCACTATTACATTTCAACTGAATCTACATTGTATGAAAATATTGAGAATTCACTGTTGCACTGCAACAGAATGTACAGTGCAAAACATACTTTACTAAAATACTCAGAATTCACTGTAACATAACAGATAAATCAGTGCAAAAGATAGTGTTCTTTGTAGTCTGATTCCCAAAAGAATGATTTGTACAAGTCGGATCTTTTTAGTGCATCAAAAACATATAGTGCTATCAGTGCTGTTTGATTAGTAAACAAAAATGTATGAACCTGTTCTTTTTTTTTAATAAATCAAAAACATATAGAATAACCAATGTAATCCAATTCATCGACAAATGACTCTAAAATCTATTTATTTTTAGCAAATCACAAAAGTACAGCACAGTATTGTATTTCGATTTATTAAACAAATTACTTTTGAGATGTTGCTTTTTATCGAATCGAAAATATTCAGGGTGACCAATGTATTCCAGTTCCTGAACAAATGGTTATTATGAGCTGTTGAATCCAAAACATACAGCGCAACCAATGTGGTATGTTTTCTTAATTCACCACGCTTATGAGCTGGTTCTTAAAACTCAATAACTGAGTTATTCTGTTACTGAATTGTATTTTTGCCAATGTTGTGTGCTGTCTCTTAAAACTTTTCTTATGAGTTGTTTTTTCTGATTTTTTTTTTTGTTGCCTCTAAAAATTTTATTATCATAATAATTTTTTATCCTTTTTTATGGTGTTGCATCACATTTTTATAAATATTTCTTTTTGTAATGTAATTGAATAATATTTTTATGTGTTTTTTTTAAGTTTTTGACTCTACTAAAGCATAAAAATGCCATAATATGTTTGCAGATTGCATCACATTTTTATAAATATTTCTTCCAAGAACCATGCTAAGTTAACATACTTGTTTATCTGAAAAACAATGCTACAGTCAGTTATTCTCATACCTGTGAAAATTTTTTTCTGTTGCATTGCATCTTGTTTATTCTGTACACCTACATTCATTCCGGGCTGGAATGTTGGCCTTTGTTTTAGTTTGTGAAACCTGCCCACTGCCAGTTTACCCAACTGTCTTTTGGCACCCCGGGTTGCCAGTTGGAGGAAAACACAGCATATTTAATTTCATTCATCGTCAAGTGCACTCGTTCCTGCGTGTGTGTCAAATCTGAGGAAGAGGGGTCAGGTGAAAAAACCCTCTCCAATATTTTGAATTTGGACTGCAATACCTAGTTCAACCACTCGCTGTCAATCTTACATACAGCACCTTTAATAAAACTGATAAGAAACCTCATTTAGATTTTTAAATTTAACTGAAATACTTGCTTTTAATGTTGAATTGGGATAATTTAATTGTATACATAAACAGCCATGGATACAGCATACCATAATTCTTTGCATGATACCTGGAATAATTAAATTGTCTCAAAGTACTACATAAATTTGCATGGTTTTTTTGATGTTTTCTGTTTTAGGGTCTATGCAGTTCTATCTTCAGCTTGTAGATTTGCTAAACTGCAGACTATGGGTGTTTTAGGCCTCTGCTTCGCTCTGCTCCCAGCACCAAACTGCACTTATGTAAGATTCTGCAGTGTACTGGAAACATCCACATCATCAAATTGCTGATAACACCACAGTAATTGGGCTAATCAACAGCAGTTAGGAACCTCCGCAGAGAAATAAGCTAGAAAAAAAGCCACGTTGAAAGTAATATCTTAGCAAATTTGGGGTTTGCAAACTGTTGCGAACATCTAGGAAATTATCCCATAGAGTTTTCACACTGGTTGCATCAAGTTCCCATGAATTTAAGGGTAGGACAGAAAGAACGCTGAGGGGCGAATTCACTAAACGCTGCTTTATTTCAGCTCAGCAACTTCCATCTTATTAGGCTCATAATAGATTGGGCTGTATTCAAAACTCATTGCTATTTGGTGCAATTAACGTCATAGTGATACTGTGTGCAGAGACCAGGTGGTAAGCACAATTTGATTTAGATGATCACAGCGTTAGTTATTCATCAGATGATGGAGACAAGCATTATAAACTGCTATAGATCTAGGCTTGCAAAGATGATCTTATTTCGGCATTATAAAGAGCCTGGATTGATACTGTACAGTAGTAAAGTATGCCAGATTTCATAGTCTGCTGCATCCTTCAAAACCGAGAGAACAAACCTGAGAGATATCAAATGCAAATGAACAGCTAATTATGGAAGCCTTTTTCCATGATGGGAAAAAAGGTAATTGCAACTTTATCGCAAAATTCAGACTTTCTCACAATTCTGGAAAATCTCGCAAATTTGTGAGATATTAATGCAACCAAGTTTACAACTTGCAATTCTTATTTTATATCTCACAATTGTGAGTTTTCATTTTCCTTTTTTTTCACCACAGAATAATTGTGTTTCTTGCATTTTTTTCCAATTCTGATTTCACAAATAAAGTTAGAATTGTGGGGTTTTTTAAGTCTCACTTAGCCTTTTTAAATTAATGTATTTTTTAATTCTGTTGCAGAAACAGGGTTCCATAGTAGTCAATACAACTCTTATTTTTTCACTTTTTATTTTCTAATGTATTTCTAGAGTTAGAACCAACATCAGTGTAATAACAAAAATGGATGAATTAGTACATTGTTTATTTAACCTGTAAATTACTTGCTTCTAGTTCTTTCTGCATATTAAAATAGGAGGTGTTTTAATATAAAAAAAATGCATACCTTTTCACACCTTTCAGTGAAACTTCTGTGTATTTTCGGTATATGTGCCTGTAGCTTCATGAATGATACACAAGTAAATTAGCTGCCTGTGAATTAGTGCCACATAATGTAATGCTGCAAACTGAGGAACATTAAATATTTAGGAAACAGCAATAAGAGTGTCAATAAAAAAGCAAAGGCTTCTACTAATTGGTCTTTTTTTAGATTGTTTACCTGCATATTATCGAGCATAGTATGCACTAAATATCAAGTATGAATATGTTGATTTGTTCAAAGTATATCTAGCTTTTGTTGTCATATCCGTACTAAATCATTCAATGAATCATTTGTAGGAAGTGACTTATAAGTCTCACAGCTCAACCAAACCAATGTTGTTCCTTCCGGCAGACCTTGTTATTTGAGGTCAGTATTGAAAAGACTTCAACATGATGTCTAAACAACTAAACCGTTCATTAGAGAGCACATTATCTAAGAATGAATCACACTGTGAATAATGCCTTATTGTCCCAAAGTGATCCCCAAAAATATTTTTGCCTCAGTGATTTTAACAAGAACCATTTCAATGTTTAGTTTATGCATACAGGCTTATGTGATCTAATATACTCCGTAGTTCTAAATATTATGTGAAGTACCCTGATGTATCCACTGCTTTACAGTTAAAGGTGGTTATTTATAGATAATTAATAAATACAGTCATAATTAATTCAACATTAATATAGGATCTTATGCAATACATATCAATGTGTATATACATTTTTATATATATATATATATATATATATAGTTGTATTTTTATTTAAACATTATTATAAGCAACCAGTCAGTTAGAAGTCAAAGACTTAATACATCACCTTGTTGATTGATTCAATGATTTCTGGTTCATTTCAATCAGATATAATTCAAAAATGAGTCAATTATTAAATCAACTTTCAACGATTCACTGACTGAGTGAATCTGATTCAAGTTGCTAACTGACGGCCGAGTTTGAGGCTGTTTTGTGAATCTTTTAGACTTACTCATTAAAAAGAATCAGTTCATTTGAGTAATTTTTTTTAATTTTTTTTTATCATGCTTGCAACCATTTTGTTCAAAGTCTGGAGCACTGCAGGAGAGTGTTTAGGGAAACCTGTTTTAATACAGCCATTATTTTTTGCAATATTGGCTGTTCAGGAGATGCTGCTTCTTTATTACTGCTGTCTATTATTTTACAAGTACACTTGTGATTTAGTACTGATTATGGGTCATTTAGTCTTTTAAGAGGGATTGGTCATTTTGGTGGTACCATAGTTTTTAGAATAGAAACCAGCAGCAGATACGAATGAAATGAAAAGCAGATCCAGCATTGGGATTTTGTCTGCTGGGAAATTCTGCTCTAAAGATCTGATGGATTTTAAATGGATCCATTCATGCTGCATTTCAGCTTTCATTTGGGCCATTGACAGGATTGGTATGAACTGGTATGTTTAAACAGCCACGTTTAGTCATAAATTCATCACTTACGGTTATTATGCCTTTTTTTTGAATGCTGCAGTTAAAAGAATAGTTCACTCAAACAAATGAAAATGTGTTGAAATTATACTAACCCACAGGCCATCAGAGATGTAAATGAGTTTGTTTCTTTATGTAAACAGATTTGGAGAAATTTGTCATTACATCACTTGCTCACCAATGGATCCTCTGCAGTGAATGGGTGCCGTCAGAATGAAAGCCCAAACTGCTGATAAAAGTATCACAATAATCCACAAGTAATCCACACCACTCCAGCCCATCAATTAACATCTTGTGACATGAAAAACAGTGTGTTTGTAATAAAAAACGAGTCTTCTATCCATAATATTGCTTTCTCCAGTGGAAAGCTTGTCTTGTCTGAATCAGGAGAGAAATATGCACAGATCAAGCACTGTTTATAAGCAAAAACAGTTCAAAACAGTTCTAAACAATTATGTGGGTGGATTTTAAAGCAAGAGGACATCAGAGGATGGAGCATTATTAGTGGATTATGGACTTGTTTTTTGGCCAGAAGCAACAGTTTAAAGTTCAGACACCCTAATGATTTAGTTTCTTACACAAATGCAGCTTTTCATTTCACAAGATGTTAACTGATGGACTGGAATGGTGTGGATTACTTATAGATTATTGTGATGTTTTTATCAGCTGTTTGGTCTATTGTTCTGACGGCACCCATTCACTGCAGAGGATCCACTGTTGGGCAAGTGATGTAATGACAATTTTCTCAAAAATCTGCTTTGATTAAGAAACAAACTCATCTACATTTTGGATGGCATGAGAGTGAGTAAACTTTCAGCAAATATTTATTTTTTGGCTGAACTACTCATTTAATGTGTATCTCTTATTTATTATCTTAAGTAATCTTAAATGCCTTTTAAAAGTGTTATGCTATCATATTAATCTGATAATGCTGTTAAGTTATTATTTTAAGTAATCTTAAATGCCTTTTAATAGGTGTATAATGTGTAGTGCTAACTGTATGTATGTACATATTGCGTAAAATGTGTATGCTAACTGTAAGTATGTCCAATATTACTGACTATAATGTGCATATTGCATATTTTCAACTGTTGAAGTCTGTATGGTTATATGTTAACTGTGTTTCTGCAATTTTCTGTGCACGCTCCCAAGAATTTCACTCACACACAAGGCACATGTGCTGTGGTGATGTGACAATAAAGTGACTTGACTTGACTTACTTGACTTGACTTGACTATTAATCTGATAATGCTGTTGTCTCAAACTCCTTCAGTGTAATGTCTGGATTAGAATGCCAAATTAATTACAATCCCCCAGCGATCTCTCTTTATTTGTCCCCCGAGGCCCCATTAATGAGAGCTCTGGCCTCTTATCGGTCAAGCACAACCAAACATATGACAGCAGTTGAATAAAACTCACCCTCAGTGATGGGGGCATGTGAATCATCACCCCTGACCCATCCTCCACAAACACTCACATGCTCCAATCGATCACTCCACTCGCAAAAGCCCGCGGTTGAGCATCCATATGTATGAAAAGGATCCCACAAGTGTATGCAGTCGATTGAGCTCCCACATTCTTGCAAGTACTTCTGTTTTCAGATAAGGCACTGCAGCCAGGTCCAATATTCCTACTTTTTTTGCTAAGATTGTCAGTAGAGGTGCTGGTCAGTTCAGAAATACAATAAAGATGTATAGGTAAGGTTATGCCTTAGGTTAGCTTCTCTGTTGAATCATTTAGTTTTTGCATGGACCGCAATAACTGATTGTTTATTTTTCAGTTTATTATTTGAGTTTCTTAAAGGGATACTCCACCCCAAAATGAAAATTTTGTCATTAATCACTTACCCCCATGTCGTTCCAAACCCGTAAAAGCTCTGTTTATCTTCGGAACACAATTTAAGATATTTTGGATGAAAACCGGGAGGCCTGTGACTGTCTCATGTCTCATAAATAACAGTGTCAAGGTCCATAAAAGGTATGAAAGTTGTCGTCAGAATACTCCATCTGCCATCAGACGTGCAATCTGGGTTATATGAATTGACGGGGACACTTTTTGTAAGCGAAGAAAACAAAATAACGACTTTATTAAACAATTCCTTTGTCAACAGTCTCCTCTGTGTCTCTCCATATCACCGTATGCTGCATATGCTCTTCTGTATCATTCGCGCCACAAGGATGCATCCTTGTGGCGCGGATGATCCCACAAAATTTTCATTTTGGGGTGGAGTATCCCTTTAACTTTGCATCTGGGAAGAAATGTCAGAAACCAATGACTAAAATACCTGTTGGTTAACAGAATCTTACACACCATTAGATGTGATATTTCAGCATCAATAAAAATATCTAACTATTATAATCATAAAACGGCAAAACAAATTTGAATAAAAAGTTTCAAGATGTGCATTCCTATAAATTTATATTCCAATAATTAAATGATATTTAAATAATAAATAATAATTCAAATTATAATAATAATTATACTAAATCAGGAGAAAATTGTGTGTGCACATATATGTATATGTGTGTGTGTATATAAAACTGTGTATCATGTATATATTATTATATTATATATATTATGTGTATCATATGATAAAAGCTATTGTAGATCAAATTACTGAATCACATATACATTTTATCATAAAAAATATATTTAAACAATATTTAAATAATAATAATAATAATAATAATAATAATAATAATAATAATAATAATAATATTTTTCTAAAAAAAAAACAAAAAAAAAAAAACAAGGTGTTTCTGGTTATTTTTATCTTAACTTGCAGGAAAGAAAAAATCAAAATCAGATGTTTTTAATATCTCACTTGTTTATCCTAGACAGTAATTTAATTAGTTGGAGAGCAAATGTAGACTTTTGCCTAAATCACCTGCTCCTTTTAAAAGAAAAACACCATTGCTCATTTTTGTTTCATCAAAAGTTAAAGGTTTTTAACTTATTTCAAAATCATTTTTATTAGATTCTTTCAAGACCAAATTTTCCTGGGCTTTGCTTTCCACATTAATCTTGTTTATGCTTATTCATGTTCTCTTGAGATATGACACAGCAACCTTTGGGTGACAAAATAGGGCGCAATATTTTTTTTACCTATCTACTTCCATCAGAGACATAGATGACTTGATTTAAGAGATACTGAAATGTAGTTAAGTTACTCCCCTAACAATACAGCAGCACTACAGCGGATCCTCCATTCTGTGATATGCAGCAAGAGTCTCTCCTCTCCTGCCGTGTCTGGTTTGATTTGGAGAGATCTTACTGCCTCTCAGTGCGTAATACATCCTGATGGGAAGTGAATTATCTGAAGTGTTTGCTTATGGAGAATAGTGTGTGAACGAGGGATTAGCCGAGCACAAATGAGGTCTGAAACTCAATTTTAAAGAACATAGTCCGTTTTATGCTTCTCATCACTCCTAACGCTTTTTGTCCTTGCAGCTGAGGCGAACAGTGATCACGAAAGACATCCTCCTTTAAGAGGAAATGAACAGTCCTGCATACTTCATATTCAAGTCATATGCACAAGGAGGAACAAATATGATACCAGTGGAGGAGATATTTGTTGCATTAAACTATGTTAGAAAGCATGCTCACAGTCTGCTCATTCACCAAACAAACCTACGTAGACAGGCTTTTAAGGTTGTCCTGTATGCATTTTAATAAGTGTACACTGCATGTACTGTATCTTTTAGAAAAGACAACAACTTATGAATCATTTTAGAAGACTTTAAAAATATTTATGGGAAAAGTGAGTGGAAAAATACTTCTGGTACCAAATCGTTGCATTGGAATCAGTTGTGAGCATGTGGCTAACATGTGATGTGTACAGTTGCTGACTAGATAGTGTTCTAAATCAGTTATTTATTAGGTTCCATTGCAATGAGGATGCTGTCTCAGTAGTCAGTTATCTGTGTAGGCTGTAGACATCAATAGCCATATTTTTCAAAAGCCATTAGAGATGTTTTGCCACATGCTAAGAGTGTACTTAAGCACTGCAACTTCATTATCAATTGACATTTAATGCTTTTAACCATTTGTCATTGTCTTTTTAAAACCCAGAGTCAGAATTGTGTCTGCTTTAGCAAAATCGTGACACTATTAGGGACAGGTCAGTTGTTTATTTTTTATTTTTTTGCATTTATGCAAATGGAAGGTTGTCCTTGCAGTCGGCTTAGTGTCAGGTGAATAGATCTGCATAATAAGTGTAATGAGGTAATAGGTCAGCAGCTGTCTCAGGCCTGCAGAGCAACGAATGACTACACATCTTAATTTTGTGAGGCTCATTTGTTATCCAGGGATTCCTGCAAAATTAAGAAGTATATAATAATAATAATATTACTATTATAATAAAATATAATAATAATATATATTAATATAATATAATATAAACACTAAAATGCATTACGACATTTATTATGTGACATTATGACATGGATTATGACATTTATTTCAAATATAGGACAATAATAAAGCACAAGCACTTCCACAAAAAATCTACTTGGTTAAAAGTGTTTGACAAAATGATATAGGTTTTTGCATATGCCGCGTGTTGATATTCTGTTGTTAAATGCCATTGCATTCATTTCTAGGGTGTGGTTTATATCTCCAAAATGGCACAGTTACTGAATGTATCCCTGTCTGTCTTGTTTGTACTATGCAGAGTTGGTATGCTTGTGGCTGCTTGAGTGTTGTGTGTACTGTATGTGTGTGGTGAGGTCTCCTTTAGTTCTCGACATTGAATTCCAAGGTGTTTGATCCCGACTTGCCCCCAAGACATATCACACTCAGCATGCAGCCTGCCATGTCCACGACTTATCAGATCTAGAGATATCAGATCTATAGCTTTAGATTGTGTGTGTGTGCTTTATGCTGACCCTTTGAAAAATCCATGGGTCACTATTAGAAATTCATACATGCCAGTGAAAGTTGTGCTTTATCTTTTTCTCTTCTCTCTCACGCCTTCATTTCTTCTCTGAAATGAGTACTTATGATGAACTTATAAATGTAAAAATCACAGGGCACTGGTGTTCTGGATGTTTTGAGTATTGACCTTAAATTAAAAATGAGCTCATCCTGGTCTCTAAATATATAGCTTTTTAATGTAACTTTGTATTTTGGATCTTTTAATAGCAGAGATACAGTACAGCAAACCCAGCATGTTTACTCAGACTGTGTGTAAAAAGGAAAATTAAGTCTAAAATTATAGCTCTTTTGTGCAGGAGACCTTGTCTAACAAAACAGTGATAGCCATTGTTGACGCTAAAAGTGGCAGAACAATAGTAGCAAGGTGGAGTTTTTAAAATCATGCAGCTAGCAAAGCTAATGTATTTGTTAAATAGCTGTTTAACACTGTGTATAGCAACAGTTATGCTTTCTTGACAATATTTCAGCCCAAAAGACTTGTATTCTCTGTGAGCTGTTTAGAATTAGAATAAGTATTCAAGTATGAATTGCTATATAAATGATTCATTCATTTATTTATTGTTTTGAGTAAGTTCTTTGAAATGACACACTCATGTTAATACCTTTGGATATTTTTGTTTTTTAAAAAAGAGACATTTGAACAAATTATAGCATATTATGTTATTTTACATGAAAACATAAGCATGTAGCTTACATATAGCAAGTTGGCTTTTCCATGTAGCATATAGTATAGCTATCCTTTGGATGTTTAACACTTTTTTAGCAGGTTTTACAACACTTTAAAATTCTTTCAAAAAATAATTTCAAAAAATGGCTTCTTACAGTAGTAAAAGATTTTTAAAACTGGAATACCCCTAAATTGAAATGTTACTGAACATGACTTCAATGTAAACGTACATGTAGCAAGTCACAGTGCTTCACGTATTGTCTTTTAGTATGTTTATCTTTTTCTTTGTTTTTTTATTGGTAAGTTTGTTTGGATATTAGTTTCTTTATAGATAAGGATTTAGGTAAGTATATGAGTATTAGGTGTTTTTAAAGTGTCACTGGTTTCACCCAGTAGTAAAAGAGATTTTTAAAACTAGCATGGGAGACCTCTAAATTCAAATGTGACTGAACAGGACTTGTAGCTTAGCTAGCTTTTAACAAGTAGCAAAAAGACACAAAATTATATAATATATATAATGTCTGTGTGTGTGTAGTATAGTATTGTAAAAGAGTAAAAGGGATTTTTAAAACTAGCATGGAATACCTCTAAATTAATCTGTTACTGAACAGGAAATGTAAAGACATTTTAACAAATTACATAATGCTATTTTAATACATCGCACATGTAGTTTATATGCAGCAAGTCAGCTTTTTCCATGTAGCATGTGGTCACTTTCTCTTAAGCTTAACTTAGCATAGCTGATTGTTCTAAACAGTTGTTACACTTCTATCTAGTATCATGGGCTTCTCACATAGGAGACATCTAAACAGGGCTGCCTTAAATGAAAAAGCCCTTTTATGTCAACCTATCTCCTCAAGGCAACGCTTTTTTATTAAAGTAACCTATATCTCAAGGCAAGCTTTTTTAGACAAATTTTCCTCAGATTCATAAGCCTGAGAATTCAGAACGATCTGTCCCATTTCACAGTATAAGGTCTGCTTAAAGAGAAATGGCTTGTGATAGCAAGCAGGGTTGTTGGTTTTTTGTTGCGTTTTGGAGTGTTTTTAAATTTTTCTGTATTGAATTAATGAGGTAGGTCAATGGCAATTGGATATCTTTTTAGTATTATGGTGAACATGTTATTAAAAAATGTGACAGCCAAGGTGAGTTTAATTAATTATTAATAAGTTACTCATTTACAGCATGGATGCAGGTCACTGCTTGTAGCTTCATGAAACTGGCATATATATTCAGCTTGGCTTATGAGGTGGGATTCAGGTCTTCAGGGAAAAGAAAAACTCAGCCCCATTCCTCATCATTAAGTTTTAAGCAGTTCTTTCAAGTTCACCCAGGCTGACCGCTACAATTAATCACTAGCTGGGGGTGTAACAAGGGACAGAAGAAAGACTTTCAGAGGAAATCATAAGCAGTTAACAACTGAAAGAGGCCTGTTGTGATCGGGTATCTAACCACAAAATGTTTAGATGCCTTCATGCCAATTATATTGCATTAGTTATATGGTTGTAGCTAAAAAAAAAAAAAAATATAAATTTAAAATGTTTAAATTACTATTTTCTGGGTTCAATACAAGTTGACAACATTTGTGGCATAATGCTGAATGTCATAAAATTATGTCCACCTTTTATTTGGATGTGTAAAATGGACATGCACTGGGGCCAGTTCGTGAACATTAAAATGACATTTCAATAAAATTTCAATAATAAAGCCAAAAGATGTAAATAATGTTAACATGATTTTAATGTGACTTACAATTAACTTTTATGCGTAAGCAAATGTCATTGCCAACAATGACAAAAGCAAAAAGCCTTAAAATGGACTGTAAAAAATTCTGGTTTTAACGCAAAACCCCCTAAAACAACTGTAAAAAATTGTTATAATTATTACAAGCTCAAATGAATGCAGGTTTAACAGAACTAATAGTGCTTTTTTAGTGCGAACTGTAAGCTTTAAATTTTTATATATCCTCTAAAAAATTGGCCTTTGATTTCTTATTTCTGTACTAATAGAACATTATATGCTATGTAAAAAAAAGGAGACCATTTTTAAATTTAAAATTCTCAGTTTTTTATCTAGATAGTGATCTGATGACTACTGAAGACATTTCTTAATATGAAATAAAAGTTTTGTCATTTAGAGATTAAAAAAAAATTAAATGACAATTGGTCAAAATAAAAATAAAAAGACACCATGTTTACAGGCATGTATATATTCATTTTTCGACAACACAATATCAATGTTTTAACTTCAGAGGAGTTAAGAAACCAATACTTGGTGGAATAACATGTACTCTCGTTCCTGAAGGAGGGAACAGAGATGTCACGTCGATGACCAACGAATGGGAATCTCGCTTCGAGAGACCAATCTACTTTCAAGTGTAAACAAAGAAGCCAATGCACATTGGCATGCAATAAATTGCATCCAGCTGCCTGCTCGTCACGGCAACGATCAGAAGGAGGCAGCAGGAGACAACGCAATATTACAGGTTTTTGCTGAGGAGCTGAGCCAGTGACCTGGCGCCCAGTGGTGGTACAGCAACTGTGGCGATGGGACGAGGGATATTACGTAACCAAGACATTTCCTTTTCAGTCGGTCACTCTGAGTCACATTGGTGACCAACGGGAATTGGGATCCCTAACAAAGCGCCCTATTGCTGCCCTTTCCAGCACCCCTAGTAAGCCACCTGGTTCCCCTGTGACCAACGGGGGCGGAAGGAAAATAGGACAGGGCTTACGTGGAGAGTGTATTTTTGTTTTTTTACTATAGACATATAGTGTGAGAGTGTTATTCAATTCTAGTCCTTGCGACCCCTTGCTCTGCACATTTTGATTGTCTCTCTTTTCACTTCAGATGTTTGTTCTATTCGAATGTAATGTACCCTGCAAAGTGGGACATGACAGGATAGGCGTTCACACCATGATTCCAGTTTGAAGCGAATAGTATATGTTCCCTTCAAAGTGCACTGAAGTGTGCTCACCAAGAGGGGAACCGTACCGTGGAAGAATACACAAATTGGGATCACAACATATGGCACCTAGCCTAGCACAGGGGTTAACTAGCAGGCAACTTTACGACTTCGTGTTAGGCCTGGCGCTGGACACTCCGTGACGTCCGGCTGCCGAAGTTGATGGAGAAATTCCACAGGGTTCGTGTTGTGGGGGACTGAACTGAAGAGCAGAAATAAGCGCATGTATCTCTGTCTGTGTAGAGGGGAATGCACAGCAAGCGAGACCACTGAGCAGTTCCTCTCTGGTTTTGACTGGTTACTTGAGGTGAGTACACGAGAGGACACTGGCTCTACACGAGGCCTATAAAAACCTAACGAACGTGTTTGGTGTCTGCCAAGCACGCATCTCTACATATATCTGTCAGTGAGGCACCTGGCGCCACTGCCCAGGAAGAAGTAACACTCCTTGTCGAGTGTGCTCCTGAGGGGGCAAGGCACGCCTTGGGTTTTATACGCTGTGACGAGTGGGGCGGGGGCCGAGAGCGTGGGAACGGAGCGAGGGCCGGTGGAGTGATTGGGGAAATGAGCGACGAACTGCTCCACTACACCGGTCTTCGAGTCCCACGGAGGAGATCGGGAGGATACAAAAGAGGAGCGACGACAGTGGAAGGACGAGAGCGAGGACCAGGCCTGGGTTTTATTTTGTGTTTGGTTTTTATTTGTGCGCGGCAGTCGCCCGGGGGTGGGGGGGCTGTCGCGCTGTTTTGTATTTATTTGGTTATTAAAGTTTTATTTGAGTGTCCGCCGGTGTCCCGCCTCCTTCTTCCCGTAATTATGGAGTTTTATAGTTACACTGACCAGAGCGAAGAAGCAAGAGGAGGGACGCGCTGCCGAAGATCCCTTGCCGCTGGGGTGTAATCCGCGGTGCCTGGCGGCGGCAACTGGACGGCCCTCGGTGGGACGGCACGACACTCCTCCGCCGCCCGGTGGACGACGACGGCTCCTCCGCTTTCGGGCAGCCGGCAGGAGTCCCCCGTTCCCTGCTCCTCCCCATTCTCGGCGGATGGCAGCAGGCTCCGGCCACCTGGCGAACGGCGGCGACTCCTCGCGTCCCTACGGACGGCAGCCGCCCCTCCCATCGCGGGCGGGCCGGCAGCAGCGAGTTCGTCCGTCCCCGGCAACTCACTCCAGCCCACCGCCTCGAGCGTCCACGGCGCACAGACTGCTAACGCCCAGCTCGATGGCACCACGGATTCACCCCAGTGGCAAGGGATCTTCGGCAGCGCGTCCCTCCTTCCTCCCGGGTTTCGGCACCAGTGTAGTGAGTCGTGTGAGGAAAGGAAGAGGACAAGGGTCGGCTGGACTGCTGACGAGTTTATTCTGCCAAAAATAAATATTCTTTGAAAATACCAATGGTGACTTTTATTTTGACAACCATATACTTCTAACGCATAGCATTCCGGGTTACTTCCTCCGGCTTTCAAGGTCGCGTCAGCAGTCCGTCTCTCTCTCCTGGGACTCGAGATCCCGGTGAGTGGAGCAGGTGTCGCTCATTTCCCAATCACTCCACGGCCTTGCTCCGTTCCCACGGCTCTCGGCCCCGCCCCACTCGTCACATACGCCAAGACAATGGCATCCAGTATCCAGTTGCCCAACCTCTGTTTGAAGGCTTTCCTTTCTGCAGGCCTCCGTAACAGATGAAGAGCTGCTCTGAGGTGCTACAGCTCTGCGTACGTTTCCACATATATGCATAAAAGCACGAATAGGACAGAGAAAAGGCTAGGGCTGGGTCTGACTCCTCTGAGGGCAGCACTTGCAGGTTCACCACCTGATCCCTGAAAGGTGTGGTGGGAACCTTGGCATCATATCCGAATTCCAGGCACGATTTGTTGACCAAACAAACATGCAGGTCCCCTTTCCCCTCGTTGACGGAAGCCAGCGCATTTAAGAGCACTGAAGAACACTCAAAAGGGCCCTCCTCATCGCTGGCGTAGTAGCCCAGAGAGAGATCCCAAGAGGGTAACAGGGTTTGGGCGAGGATGAATTTATCTCCTCACAGTCGACCCTCAGGAACCTGATATCACGGTCATGCCTTAATCAAAGACTTAGAGATTGTCTTCATGATCGTGGAGTGTGGCAATTGCCGGGGGTAACAACTTTTAGGGGGCAGGGGAGACGCCTTGTCCAAACCCTCCGGATTGGGCTACTCGGGGGAACTTACCAGTGAGAAGGCCACCATTCAATGAACAGGTTCCCCTGCAAGGTATAGGCACTAACAACTGAAAGAGGCCTGTTGTGATCGGGTATCTAACCACAAAATGTTTAGATGCCTTCATGCCAATTATATTGCATTAGTTATATGGTTGTAGCTAAAAAAAATAAATAAATATAAATTTAAAATGTTTAAATTACTATTTTCTGGGTTCAGTACAAGTTGACAACATTTGTGGCATAATGCTGAATGTCATAAAATTATGTCCACCTTTTATTTGGATGTGTAAAATGGACATGCACTGGGGCCAGTTCGTGAACATTAAAATGACATTTCAATAAAATTTCAATAATAAAGCCAAAAGATGTAAATAATGTTAACATGATTTTAATGTGATTACAATTAACTTTTATGCGTAAAGCAAATGTCATTGCAATGACAAAGCAAAGCCTTAAAATGACTGTAAAAATTCTGGTTTTAACGCAAAACCCTAAAACAACTGTAAAAATTGTTATAATTATTACAAGCTCAAATGATGCAGGTTTAACAGACTAATTAGTGCTTTTTTAGTGCAACTGTAAGCTTTACATTTTTTATATTCCTCTAAAAATTGGCCTTGATTTCTTTATTTCTGTACTAATAGCTTATATAGCTATGTAAAAAAAGGAGACCATTTTTAAATTTAAAATTCTCAGTTTTTTATCTAGATAGTGATCTGATGACTACTGAAGACATTTCTTAATATGAAATTAAAGTTTTGTCATTTAGAGATTAAAAAAAAATTAAAATGACAATTGGTCAAAATAATTGGTAAAAAAAAAAAGACACCATGTTTACAGGCATGTATATATTCATTTTTCGACAACACAATATCAATGTTTTAACTTCAGAGGAGTTAAGAAACCAATACTTGGTGGAATAACATGTACGTCTCGTTCCCTGAAGGAGGGAACAGAGATGTCACGTCGATGACCAACGAATTGGGATCTCGCTTCGAGAGACCAATCTACTTCAAGTGTAAACTAAAGAAGCCAATGCACATTGGCATGCAATAATTGCATCTAGCTGCTGCTCGTCACGGCACGATCATAAGTAGGCAGCAGGAGCAACGCATATTAAGGTTTTTGCTGAGGAGCCGAGCCAGTGACCCGGCGCCCCGTGGTGGTACAGCAACTGTGGCGATGGGAAGAGGGATATATACGTAACCAAGACATTTCCTTTCAGTCGGTCACTCTGAGTCACATTGGTGACCAAGGAATTGGGATCCCTAACAAAGCGCCACTATTGCTGCCCTTTCCAGCACCCCTAGTAAGCCACCTGGTTCCCCTGTGACAACTGGGGCGGAAAATAGGACAGGGCTTACGTGGAGAGAGTCTATTACTGTTGTTCCACTAGACCCATACAGTAAGACAGTGATAATCAATTCTAGTCCTTGCGACCCCTTGCTCTGCACATTTTGATTGTCTCTCTTTTCACTTCAGATGTTTGTTCTATTCGAATGTAAGTACCCTGCAAAGTGGACATGACAGGATATTCCACCATGATTCCAGTTTGAAGCGAATATATATGTTCCATTCAAAGTGCACTGAAGTGTGCTCACCAAGAGGGGAACCGTACCGTGGAAGAATACACAAATGGGATCACAACATATGGCACCTAGCCTAGCACAGGGGTTAACTAGCAGGCAACTTTACGAGTGTTAGGCCTGGCGCTGGACACTCCGTGACGTCCGGCTGCCGAAGTTGATGGAGAAATTCCACAGGGTTCGTGTTGTGGGGGACTGAACTGAAGAGCAGAATAAGCGCATGTATTCTGTCTGTAGAGGGGAATGGCACAGCAAGCGGACACTGAGCAGTTCCTCTGGTTTTACTGGTTACTTGAGGTGAGTACACGAGAGGACACTGGCTCTACACGAGGCCTATAAAACCTAACGAACGTGTTTGGTGTTGCCAAGCACACATCTCTACATATATCTGTCAGTGAGGCACCTTGCGCCAATGCCCAGGAAGAAGTAACACTCCTTGTCGAGTGTGCTCCTGAGGGGGCAAGGCACGCCTTGGGTTTTATACGCCAAGACAATGGCATCCACTATCCAGTGGCCCAACCTCTGTTTGAAGACTTTCCCTTCTGCAGGCCTCCGTAACAGATGAAGAGCTGCTCTGAGGTGCTACAGCTCTGCGTACGTTCCACATATATGCATAAAGCACGAATAGGACAGAGAAAAGCTAGGGCTGGGTCTGACTCCTCTGAGGGCAGCACTTGCAGGTTCACCACCTGATCCCTGAAAGGTGTGGTGGGAACCTTGGGCACATATCCGAATTCCAGGCACGATTTGTTGACCAAAAACACATGCAGGTCCCCTTCCCCTCTTGAAGGAAGCCAGCGCAGTTAAGAGCACTGAAGAACACTCAAAAGGGGCCCTCTGCAATGCCGTAAGCACCAGACGGAGATCCCAAGAGGGTACAGGGTTAGGGCGAGGATGATTTAATCTCCTCACGCCCTCAGGAACCTGATGATCAGGTCATGCTTAATCAAAGACTTAGAGATTGTCTTCATGATCGTGATGTGTGGCAATTGCGGTAACATACTTTTAGGGTGGAGGGAGACCGCCTTCGATCCAACCCCTCCTCTGATTGGGCATCTCCAGGGAACTTACCAGTGAGAAGAGCACCATTCAATGAACAGGTTCCACTGCAAGGTATAGGCACGCCTCATAGGGGTTCCTCTTGCCGAAGTGATGGTGTCTACCACCGCCTGAGGTAGATCACCTATGATCTCCATGTCCCGTCTATGGACCACATGTGGAGGTTCCATAGATCTGGATGCGGGTGCCAGAGGGTGCCACGTCTCTGAGAAAGTAGATCTTTCCTCAGAGGAATGTGCCAGGGAGGGGCTGTCACGTGGAGCATCAGTTCTGGGAACCAGGTCCGGTTGGGCCAGTAAGGTGCAACTAGCAGGACCTGCTCTCCATTCTCCCAGAAGCGCATGCTGCTGTGAAAGCTCGTTGGCCGTACGATTGAGCAGGCCCAGAATGTAAATAGCGCAAAGTGACCTCAGATACTTTTGACTCCATAGAAGGAGATGGCGGGTGAGTTGACATATGATGGGAGAGTACACCACCCTGGTGGCTGATGTAGGCAACGGTCGCAGTGTTGTCTGTAAGGACCAGTACGTGCTTGCCTTGTAGCAGCGTTTTGAAGAGGCAATTGATGTGCCAATGCTGATGGGGGCCAGGGACCAGGCCTGGTCAGGTTTGGTGAGGCTTCCTCCAAACTGGCCAAATACAAACAAGACGGCGATAAATGAAAGATGATAACAAAAAATGTGGCAATGATTCCTATTTCAAAGAGAGCGCATGCAGACGAGGAGTTAATGCGCCGCTTGCTTGGTGGCAGAACAGTGAACCGTGTCTACACCGGACACAACACCGCCACGTCTGTCTAGTGTCTACACAGGACATTTGAACTCTGTGTCAGTACCTCATAAACAGGACGAGGCAGTTTACTGTCGGGGATTTGTCATGTTGTGTCATGCCGCATCCAGTGTAGCTTCACTGATTATAATGAGTTCTATAGTATTTTGTCTTGTCTTGTCTTGTCACGCTGCGCTGCTCGTGTCCTGTAGACAGGGTGTATTTAACTTTCTTATTTAGGCTACTTTCTTGTTTAACTGACGGAAATGCCAAAATAAACACACACATTTGTAAATAGATGATTGAGCCTCATTTATTATTATTTGTTTCAAAATTATATATATATCAACACCGCGGCACCGGATGTAGTTGGTCCATTACCACCGCGATGGTAAAAATGTGCCACCGTCACAGCCCTAGAGACGTGGGTTAACCCTCCACGTAGAAGTACTCCTTGGACACAATTGCATCGAAGCTGTGTGCTCCACCGGATATCCCCTGGCCACCCCGCCATCGAGGGTAGTGAGGGAGGAGGAGGCAGCAGATCGGTTTTGGGCAGAAAAAGGTGCCTTCCACGACCTAGTCAACTCTTCATGCACTTCCGGGAAGAGTGGCACTGGCGTAGGGGGCTGAGAACCAGCCCTGGCCGCCCCAAGATACCAATGATCTAACCTCAACGTTTTGGGACATGGTGGCTGTTTTGACTCGAGCCCTACTTATGCTCGTGCTGTGATGAGCAGCAGCTGGATGCAATTATCGCTTACCAATGTGCATTGGCTTGTTTAGTTTACACTCGTAGTGGATTGGTCTCTAGAAGCGAGATCTCAATTCGTCGCCTAACTGAAAGGGAACCCTGATTTTCAGTCACAATAAATTAAAACATTTGACCAATTGACATTTTCAGCCAATCAATCAATCAATCAATCAATCAATCAATCAATCAATCAATCAATCAATCAATAAAAAGCTCTAAATGACAATATTTCTGTTTGAAATTTGGAAGAAATGTTATCAGACCAAAATATAATAAATCAAATATTAACTTTTTACTCAAACCCATACCTAGTAAATCCAGACAAACTGGACAAAGTGGTCAATATATATATTGTGTTGGGTGTAACTAATTAATAAGTAATTAGTTACTGTAATCTACTTTTCCCTTGAAAAAGTAAAGTAAGAGATTAATCTTAGTTTTTCTGTATTTTAATTACTAATGTATTATTTCTAATGTAATTATAAAATAGTATTATGTGTAAAATTTATACACAATACAATAGTGGATTTTACATCAAAATGTAAAGTCTAACCTTCAAATGCCTGCTTTTTATGTACACTTCTCAATAAATAGATTGGTGATTAAATACTTTGGTGAGTTAATAAGAATATTGGTAACACTTTATTGTCCAATTCTCACTATTAACTTGTTGGTTATTAGCATAAATTTTACTGGGATTTTAAGTTTATTATTACTTAAAATGCACATATTAATGTCTTATTCTGCAAGACCTTATTCTAAATCCTTAATTCTTAAACTTAACAGCTACTTCACTAAGTATTAATAATCTGTTATTGGAAGTATTTTTAGGCCAAAGTCATAGTTAATAGTTAGTTAATAGTGAGAATTGGATTCTAATCTAAATTGTGACCAGAATAATTTATGTAGTTATTATTTATTTAAATGAATTAAAAGAACCATTTCACGTCTATCATTGTATCATTAACTTGTCAAGGTTGATATAGGATTTAGAAAGTAATTAGTAATAAGTAATTAAATACTTTTTGGAGAGAGTAATTTGTACAGTAATCTAATTACACTGTTGGAGATGTAAATAGTAAGTAATATTAAATTGCTTTTTTAGAGTAACTTACCCAACACTAGTAACAGCTAAAGAGTTGTTGAGAACAGTGTTCATGGCCAAAACTACTATTAAAACACATTCCATTAAGTCTAGCAGAAGGATTTGTCTGAAGAATCATATAAAAACCCAGCCTTTATTTCCCTCTAGTGCGTTCCCATCTGAAATGTATCACCGTGCTTTGACACCTCAGTGCAACTTTGCATTTGTGAAGACACAGTTATTAATAAGTACTTCACTAACACCTTTAACAGACTTTTTGCTTTCTCATGCTGATAAGCGGATGAAATGTGTTTAAAATGAACCACGGGTTTTGATTAAAGTGCAATAGCTTTCCACGGCAGAGCTTTTTGAAGTTAAAAATAACTGGTGCGATGCAGAGGTGCAATATGCTGCCACACATTTTTTGCAGCGTGTGAAGGGGAGCTGTTATTTCAAAGTGATAATTAATTGGATCTTCAAACTGCCTGATTTAGAAAGCCTTAGGCAAGACTTCCCATAAAGCTCACACTGCCATTGATGAAACATGTCCGTTTGCATTTAATGGGACACTTTTTATCATGAATGCAGGAGGTATATGTAATTCTGTGGTATAAAAAATTTACGTGACCTCCCTTTTTTAATTCAGTATAATACATTAAGCACATTTGGGGGCAGGATGGGTTAAATGCAGAGCACCAATTCCGAGTATGGGTTACCATACTTGCCAAATATCACGATTTTCACTTTCACATTCCTGCTAAGTAAATAAATGCTCATACGATTCAACTTAGTTTTGTAGCCTAATAAAAGCTGTTTTAGTTTACATTGAGCAGGTCACATCATGGGTGCAGCCATTTTGTGATCTTTTTTTCCCCCCATCATAAACGTATCGCAACGCTCTGACACCTCAGTGCAAATTTGGATTTGTGAAAACAGTTCGTAATTCAGTACTCATTTTACATGGAGCAGGTATGGTGATAGCCATTTTGTGATCACATGACCAGATGTGTAATATTCTCTTTATCTTGGTAACTGCCAAGTTTTTGAATGATTGACTCATGCAATAAATAATGACTGAAGATGAATATTGAATTTCTACAATAGCATCAACAGTTGAATATGTTTATTTTTGCATGAGGCTACATACACACCACTAGATGTCAGTATGCGGTGATTACATATCAGTGCAAAATAAGGAAACAATTAGGGAGGTCACTAACGATTATTTTGATAAACGAGTATTCGGTCGATTATTTTGACGATTAATCGAGTAATTGGATAATTGTAGTGACATTTTTTGGTAGTAATAAAAATAGACCTAAGCGATTAATAGTCTTTAAAATTACTTAAAATGCATAAATAATAGCAATGAGGTAATAATATTTAGTTCAAGAAAAGTATAAAAAGCAAGTAATCCTATGGTTTTATTGAATGTATTATTAACAGTAGAGCTAATTTACATTATGCATTATAACAAATGACTGTAGAGGGGGTGGCAATGGCCTGACGATTATTTTTACACTTTACTGCATGATCTAATCCTTGTGTATTATTGACTAAACAACATTTAATTTAAATGTCCACTTAATCTTTAATATTTGGCTATTTCTTTACAACAGAAATACTACAGCCAATGTAATTTCTTGAATATGTGGACATTTAAACGTGTTAACTCAGAGCGAGGGTTTAAACTTTATTCTGAAATCGCGATGAACAGTTAACACATTGAGAAAGATATTGGTTTATTCTCATGGCTTTGTTTAGGTTTATAAATGTTTTGGCTTATAAATGATGAAATGGAGCACTTTGAGTTCCCAGATGAACATATTAATAAACCCAAATCACAACAATGTGCAGAAATGGAGTTTGAGTTGCTCCTATCATGTAAAAGATAACAGTTTGTGTGGAGCAGCATTTACTGTGAACGGAGCTGCTCTGACAAGCACGTAAGTAACCTACACACATGTAAATAATTAAAGCGCATTTATTAAACCTGCATCGCATACATTTCTTTAACTGAATCGTAGCATTTATGAATTCACAATAGCTTTATTATTTTAATTAATATATCATGCAGCCTTGCAAAACGGTCTAATAATGCGTTTCATGGATTCTCGTCCATGGAATGCACCATTTCCAGTATTTTGCTGGTTTTGCAACACAGGCAAATTGCAGGTTATGATTTTTAAAAATTGAGTACTCATTGAATTGAGGAATCATGACAGCCCTAAAAATGATTGTGTCAAGCTAAATGTAATGTAAAATATAACCATTTTATAAGACAGAAGTTGTAGTAAAAATGACATCAAATCCTATAGCAGTTAAATCATGACAGCAGGGTAAATTCCAGCTCAGAGGCTGAATGAGGTAGAAGTGGATCTCTGGCATTTTGCCTGTACCAGGGAAACCCTGAGTGGGGCACCTTGGCAGACCAGCTGTTGGCCGACTGGGCACAGGAAGTATTTTGGCTTCCCTTTTAAAAAATGATGGGTGGTTTCTGAAACGGACAAAGTACCTGGGAATTTACCACATATAACGTATTTTCTTGCCTTGCCCGCGGCCATGTAGGCAATACTCTTACATATGCTCCAGTGCACCGTGTGCAGGAAACACTTATGCTTTTCCAAACCAGTGGTCACTTTTCTTTATTTCATTACTGTTGCCACCTTTTACCATGAGATAGATCTTTGCAAAAGTTTCACTGAGAACATCACTTATATTCTTGCATTTTATGGAGCAACTACATAATACAGCTCGTTAAATTTGACATTTTTGATGAAAGCTCAGTAAATATCAGTGATTTTTATCAGCTTGAGGAAACCACAGGTTCTTCCATGTGCTGACGACACACTTTCCACCACCAGCTCCATTTCCAGAGCACCGTAATAGCAACAACCCCGTCAGTCAAAATAATTGCTGATGCTGAGGGCCAAAAGTTTGCTGAACAAGAAATTATTTGTTTGACCGAGTGGAACAGTCACTTAGACAGAGTGGCCTACCTTACGTTGAGTCATACAGCCTTCAGGTTGTCTCCTTTTCTGTTCTCTTCAGGCAAGTGAAGTGTTACAAAGTATTTTTGATGGCTGTGCTAAATGAGCTCCCATTGCTCCCAGACGCTATACGAGAGCGATGAGTGTTATTGTGAATGTGTTTTAAATCCATAAAAATAATGCTAATCAGTGACATTAAGCCCTACAAGCTTTGAGATGTCACTGTGTTGGTACATGCAAATGAGTCATTCAACAATGGCTTGTAAGGTTTACTCCAAGTTTAGTAGTCAATGTATCAGAGAAATTCACAATGTTATTATACAGTGGTGTGAAAAAGTGTTGGCCCCCTTCCTGATTTCTTTTTTTTTTGCATGTTTGTCACACTTTAATGTTTCAGATCATCAAACAAATTTAAATATTAGTCAAAGATAAAAGTACATGAAGTTTTTAATTTTTTGTTTGTATTTTTATGTTGTTAAGGGATAAAAAAATACATGGCCCTGTGTGAAGAAGTGTTTGCCCCCCTGTTAAAACTGTGAGTTCAATTTCTCTAGCCACACCCAGGTCTGATTACTGTCACACCTGTTCGCAATCAAGAAATCTCTTAAATAGGACCTGCCTGACAAATTGAAGTAGACCAAAAGATCCTCAAAAGCTAGACATCATGCCGAGATCCAAAGAAATTCAGAAACAAATGAGAAAGAAAGTAATTGAGATCTATCAGTCTGGAAAAGGTTATAAAGCCATTTCTAAAGCTTTGGGACTCCGGCAAACTACAGTGAGAGCCATTTTTCACAAATGGCAAAAACATGGAACAGTGGAGAACCTTCCCCGGAGTGGCCAGCCGACAAAAATTACCCCAAGAGCACAAAGACGACTCATCCAAGAGGTTACAAAAGACCCCACAATAACATCCAAAGAACTGCAGGCCTCACTTGCCACTTGCCAAAAATGGTCTGCATGGCAGAGTTCCAAGATGAAAACCACTGCTGAGCAAAAAGAACATAAAGACTCGTCTCAGTTTTGCCAGAAAACATCTTGATGATCCCCAAGACTTCTGGGAAAATACTCTGTGGACTGACGTGACAAAAGTTGAACTTTTTGGAAGGTGTGTGTCCCATTACGTCTGGCGTAAAAGTAACACCGCATTTCAGAAAAAGACCTTAAAAAGGCGGTTCATGCTTGAAAACCCTCCAGTGTGGCTGAATTACAACAATTCTACATAGATGAGTGGACCAAAATTCCTCCACAGTGCTGTAACAGACTCATTGCAAGTTATCGCAAATGCTTGATTGCAGTTGTTGCTGCTAAGGGTGGACTAACTAGTTATTAGGTTTAGGGGCAAACACTTTTTCACACAGGGCCATGTAGTTTTGGGTTTTGTTTTCCCTTAATAATAAAAACCTTTGTTTAAAAATGGCATGTTGTGTTTACTTGTTATTTTTTACTAATATTTAAATTTGTTTAATGATCTGAAACATTAAAGTGTGACAAACATGCAAAAAAAATAAGAAATCAGGAAGGGGGCCAACACTTTTTCACACCACTGTATAAATTTAGAAAAAGAGGACTGTTCTGTTTTTGTGTGTGGTAAATTTAGGACTGTGATAAACTATGCTAAACTATGTCATACTACTCTAAATTATATTTAGACCTCATTACACACATGCAGAGTATGAACTGTATACATCACTGCATCATTTAACTGAATATCTGCAGACTCATGCTTATGTAAGCATGTATCCAAAACACTGCACAAGCGTTTGCCTTACTAAACTGAAGTAATATTTATTGAAATGTATAAAATTGCGCCTCATCTTAATAATTACTGCACTGATATTCTAATGCTAAAGAAAAAAGAGAGAATTGTGTTAGCGCATATAAATTAAAAATGTATACATTTAGCTAATGTATAACTTTTAACATTTAGCTAATGTTAAAGGAATAAAATAATAATACATAAGAGAATTTTACAACAATAATAATACATAATAATACAAGAGAAATTTACATAATTGGTGTATGTATGCTACTGCTAAAGCTAAACTAAAGAATAAACAGAATTTTATATTAGCATATAGGCTATAAACTAATACAGTCTGTTAATAAGATAAACTAAAGAATAAACAGAAGAGTTGTAGCTATATAGGCTATATTAATATGTTAATGCTAAAGAATTAAACTAAAGAATAAACCGTGAATTTGACATGTATAAACTACACTACTAATAAAGCTAAACTAGATAATAAACTAAATTTCTTCAGGGGGCTGTTTTGAACGCACAGTGCAATCAAGGACATTTCTGAGGACAACTCCAAAAAACTGTCCCTGGAAAACACGGACTGAATTCTGGAGTGCTGGAAAAACACATTTTGTAAGAAACTGTACATTATGTATGATAGCATATGAAAAGCAAAGCATTGAAGTAAATATACTTAGCATCTCCTTTTCAGCTTCCAGCTCTTCTCCGGTGTCTGGAGGTGGGCTGAAAGCTTTGTTGTCTTAAACCACGGTTTGATAGTCTCAGCTGGACACTAGGTAGTTGTGGCAGCTGCAGCGAAGCGTGGGAGCATATGGCTCGGAAAGTTATGGGTGGAGTCCAGCAATTACCACACCAGGGGGCTCTGTTACACTAGCACCAGCCATGGGCAAAGATGATGAGCCACATCTACAACAAACTGTACTTCTGCTTTAGGACATCCAAACATTCGTGCAAGTCTCCCAGCTGGGCCCACAGGGAAGTGTCTGATTAAGTACGACAGAGCCAGAAAATGTGTAAACGCTGCACGGGGATAACTGTTAAAGTGCCAAACTTTGTTAGCCGCTTGTTGGAGGAAGCACATTTTTTGACCCACAGCAGAAGAGATCTTTTGCACGGTCAAGTTTTAGGTTCAGGAGGGCGCCTTCGCACCGTCTTGGGAGGTGAGTGAATATGAGCCGGTCCTGAATATTGTGGTGGTGCTTTTATTCTGCAGTCAGCACTTTTGCTGAGAAGACACTCTCACTGAGTATTTCTGAAGTGAATTCTCTGGAAGTCATGTCTAGCAAATGAAATTTGCTTTTCTGAGGTACTCCAGGGTTTTGTGGTTTTTGTATACATTCATGTGTTGACAGCACCACTGCCTCGATTTCTTCTGGTTCTTCTTACTGCTTTATGCAATGACAGAATAAATATGCCTTTTGCCTCTGGTTATAAATGTTTAATAGTTATTATCTTAGTATTGTGTATTTACTATTATAGTTATTAATATGTTTATCACAATAATGTGTGTGTGTGTGTGTTTGTGTGTGTGTGTGTGTGTGTGTGTGAGAGAGAGAGAGAGAGAGAGAATGAGAGAGAATGAGAGAGAGAGAAAAATTAAAAAATTAATTTAATATAAATGTAGCAGTAAATATTAATAATTATTTTTGGGAAAATTAGATGTGTGTGTGTATATATATATATATATATATATATATATATATATATATATATATATATATTATAAAATATTAAAAAGATTGCAAATGTACACACACACACACACACACACACACACACACACAGTGCTGCTTGAAAGTTTTGTGAAAATAATATACCCTTTAGAATTTTCTATATTTCTGTTTATATTTGGATTTTCACACAAGTCCTGAAAGTAGACAAAGAGAACCCAGTCAAATAAATGAGACAAAAAATTTTCTTTGCCATTTATTTATTGAGAAAAATGACCCACACAGAAATGTAAATGTTACATTTCTGTGTGGTGCAAAAGTATGTGAATCTTTGCTTTCAGTATCCGGTGTGACCCAATTTTGCAGCCATTAGTGCAAGTAACCTTTCTTGTAACTGCTGATCAGTCCTGCACAACATCCTGAATTAGTTTTAGCCCATTCCTCAGTACAGAACCACTTCAGCTCTGTGATGTTGGTGGGTTTCCTCCTATGAACTGCTTGCTTCAGCTCCTTCCTCTAATAAAAGCTAATCATTGAGATTCACATACTTTTGCACCACACAGAAATGTAACACTGGGTCATTTTTCTCAATAAATAAATGACAAAGAAAATATTTTTGTCTCATTTGTTTGACTGGGTACGCTTTGTCTGCTTTCAGGACTTGTGTGAAAATCTGATGATGAATTTGGGTCATTTTTATCCAGAAATATAGAAAATTGTAAAGGGTTTACAGTAAATGTAGTAAATGTATAACTATAATCAACTCAACTATGTCTAAAACTGTTTTAAATACAGTAATAATGCTTTCAAAAAGAATTTTTTTATTTTAATTAAATAATACAGTGCTATAAATTTTTTATATATTAAATTAAGATAACATGTTTTTAATGACCATACTAACATGTGCATCATTTCCACTTTAGTCTGATTAAACTCTATATTGTGGTAACTGATTATGTTCTTGTTTTGCTTTCATTTAATAATTCATATTACCACTACACTGAAGAATAATCCTTATAAACGAATGCCCGCTTGACAAACATTGCTAATAAAGTAGCATTATTAGCAGGCTACACAACAAACAGATAACAAGACTTTACGGGTCGGTTGTTGTGTGACATCTCAGCATATCCCTCGAGGCGAGCGCATTTCACTCACACTTTGAAAACGCTGATTGGCTCTGGCAGTTTTCATCTTGTTCCTTTACTCCGTCGATTTCATTACGGTGAAGCGTTCGGAGCAACGTTCACATCTTTTGACAACCGAGCTTCTGATTGGCTCCTGATAAAATCTTAATTCCCTCCCAGGATTTTATAGCTGGATTCTCTGTGTGTGTGTGTGTGTGTGTGTGTGTGTGTTTGCGAATCTGTGCGTTGCATTTGCCAGGGTGACGGATGCTCCCGAAGCCCGGAGGTGATTCATCTAAGGCCAACTGCTCATGGAGGAAGATTGACAGGCTTCCTCTTGCTCATGACAGATGGGCTGGTTTTAGCCATAGGAAATAGGGAGGCAGTGGATGCATATAGTGTTGGGAAAGCTAATATATTTTTCATTTGCCACTTTCTGTGGACGGGGGCACAAATTGGTTTTCTATTCCCTTTTTTTGAAGCCTTAGAGGCATGTTTTTGTTGTCGTGAGAGCTATTAGATATGCGAGGTAAACTGTTATCTAACATAAGACTCAAATAGCATGTAAATGAGCTGGTTTAAATGCCTGATTTGGTCTGTTTTTGGCAAATTTAGTCTGTTTTATGGTAGAGGTCTTGACTTCTCGATTGTATCCAGCAGTTAAATTCACTTAACAAATGCATTATTGTTTTTTTTTCTTCATAAAAATGATCAGTAACTACCAAACAACATGTAGTCCCAAACAAGCAAAATAATTAATTATACTCTACTAAATAATTTTAGCTACATTTTCAAACCTGTCTCCCATGCATGTTATTAATTTTTACATTTTATTAATTGTGTCCAGTTAATTTTGACACTGTTTCATGGCACTTTAGTGGAAGTAGGTGTAATGTGAACATTTTATTCAGAAAATAATACTACAAAAGTCCTGCTTCTGTTCACTCTAAATTACGTGCAAATGCAATTAAATTAATAATAAATAAGAATAAATAAATACAATACAATATATTATATACATTTATAGAAAATTAAACCGCTATTCCTGAGGCTGACAATTAAAATTTTAAGAATTTTTCACCACTGCTGTAATTAAATTAAATTAAATTAAATTAAATTAAATTAAATTAAATTAAATTAAATTAATAAAAAATAATTAATAAAATAAAAATAAGGACCAAACTGGCCAAACACTGACCAAAAAAAAAAAGGAACTCTCTTGTTTTTAATGTACCAAATATTATTCTAAAATAGTTACATAAAATTATATAATATTTAATGGAAGTATTCTCATTGTTTTTGTGGCACAACTATATATATATAAACAATTATTTTTTTTTTTTATATGCAAAATAAAAAAATAAGAACAAATGCCTAAGGTTGTTTACGCCTGCTGCACACTTAAAATTCTTCTGATATGAAAGTGATTTTTAATTAAATGCACCGAGATCATGTTTCTTTCTTCTCGTGCATTTCTCATTTCAAACACAGTCATAAAACGTGTTGGTAATATGCAGGTTTGTGATGGATGGGTCCGTCTTACATAACCCAGGCTGTTTGGGATGGAGGCGGCTTTCTTTAATTGCCACGTATTTCCTTCTCGCATTCCCTGGCTTTTGCTTTTATTTATTTATTTTTTTACTTCAACCAGAGGCTACATTTGTAAATGCCAGCCAAATACCACAGGTAGCTGTCTGCCGGAGCTCGAGCGGCGTTCTGGCACATTCTGTGCGCTTGGCTGACGGTAATGCAGCCGGTTCATTTCCATCCCGGGCTTGATTCTGCATTTCACAGACTCACCATCAGCTGTTTTCTCTGCACAGCTTCCAAAGGCCCGTGATCAAAAAGAAGCAGGATGTGCAGCGACTTCTACATGGAATTGCTAATCACATCGAGCGCTTGCTTCTGTCTGAGACTGGGGGATGTGGCTTCATCCCATTTCCTCCAAGAAAGAGATTCATAGGCTTCCAGACCTGAGTCAGGGATTCGCATAAACGGGTCATCGTATCCCTTTTTTCCATCTCTCTCATTCCAAGTCCTCTTTCATTTATGCAGTGCTTGGCATGGCGCTGTATGTACTGTATAATGTGCAACGGTACAAACATGACAACCAGTAGAGATGCTACACAGTTATACTGTGGTACATATGCCTGCATGGCGTATGTTTTTTTTTTTTTTTTTTTTTTTTACTATGGTTTTAAACATAATGCATCTGAGTTTGAACTCATTAAGTAACAATGTGCTTTACTGTGGTGATTTAAATGTTTTGAGCCAGGTGTTAACACACAAAAACTTTTCTTTAGTTTTTTCACTTGTAATTATTTGTTTTTTACGTATAAGTACTTTTTTGCCATTTTTTTTTTTTAAGTTATTTTATTTTTTAGCATAGCTACCTCAATTCTCCAGTCTCTGTGGATCTTACTTGAGGGTTGGTTTGCTGCGTGATGTGCAGGTAGTTCATTTTTGGATAATTACACAGCGAGGAAAGGCATGAGAGGGACATAACTTTTTTAGAGTGTGCCACCAGATACATTTTCTGACTGAATAAGTGCGGCAGTTTAAGGCACCATTGAGTAGCATGGAAAAATATTAGCAGAGGACAAGAAGTTGACAATAAATCCTCCTCTATTAGGTTTCCGTGACCAGCCCGGGGTATTAGATCACGTTCAATGGGCCTCTTAGGTGACAAAAAGCATTTTTTAAAGCTGAAAAAGTGGTGGGCAGAGCTAATCCATCTAGTGACTGCTGGAACCACACAAGAAACAGCTGTAGACATGAGGACGACAGTGTCTATAATCAAGTATTCATGAATTTAAGCATGCTTTTTTTGTGGTCTTTTGTTGTGCTTTGATTGTAGGAATTATACTGGAGCCGCTGTAGGGATTAAAGCTTCTCAGCAGCACACGACGCCTCAAATGCTCCGAGAGGAGAGCTAATGTAATGGAAATCTGTAGGTTGGAGTCAGAATAGGTGGTCATTACTAAAGATGCAATTAACACCTGAACCAAATCAGTGAGTCATCGCAGGTAGCATGTGGTGGTACTACGGCAAAGTTTTATTATACGTGGAAAAATAAAACCTGATGGCTCATTTGTTGCTGGTAGAGTGTGCACATTATACAATGATTTAAAGGGACAGTTCAACCAAAAATGTACATTCTCTCATGTTTTACTCAACTTCATGTCATTCCAAACATGTTATGCTCACCAAGCCTGCATTTATTTGATCATAAATACAGTAAAAACGGTATTATTGTGAAATATTATTACATTTTAAAATAACTTTTGTACTTTAATATTTTTAATATTAAAATATATTTGAAAATATATACTTTAAAATGTTTAACATTTCACACAAATGTTACCCCAAATTTTTGAACTGTAGGATATAATAAATAAATGACCAGATTTTATAATTTATTTAGCAATCAGAGCAGCATCTATCTGACACAAAAACAAACCATTTCTTCACAGATATGTGAACATAAGTTACTAAAAAATTTAATTAAACTCCAGTTCCTATTCACTTTTTGTGGTCTGTAGAAAAAATTAACTAATATGGGTTTGCAATGACATGTGGGTGAGTAAATTATGACTTATTAAAAATAAAAAATGAATTTTAGGTGTACTGTTCCTTTAAATTAACCCTTTCAGCACTAAAAACAAATAATTTAGCTGTTATTTATTTTTGCTTCTAGACTTTAGATTTAAGAATCATTTATTGAAAAGACCTGAACATCTCTTTCTTTAGAGTTTGAGAAGAACAGAGATGTTCTTAACTATTATTAAACAATTCGTCAATAGTTTTCTTCCTGGCGCAATGTTTGAATGGCATGAAAGTAATAATTCAGACTCACTCAACTGTTTTAGGTTTCAAAATGAGAAGAAAACTCTTCAAACGACTGAAATGGCAAATTATAATGGTGTTCACAGCCTGTAGCCAACCTGGCTGCAAACAATCTCACCATCATTCCCATTAACTCCCAGACCCCTCAGGATCTTACCATCCTGTATCTGCATCCTTTACCCAACACTAATTGTGAATATCCTATTTCAATCAACCTGAAAAATAAAGTTTGACTATTGCTGCTCCACTCCAAATTTCTGTGTGTGCCTGGGGGGCGACTTATGCTAATGCCATCGCTAAATCGACAGCATTGCCTTTGAGAGCACAAATCCTGTTTGCTTCTTCATGCTGACAGAATCTGAGTGAGATGTGCTTGTCCTCAAGGCCTTTGGCTCATTATAATCCACTTAAACAAATTCACTCATTTAGGGTATCAGAATTAGTATGAGTATCGCTATCTTCAGTAATTAAAGCATTGTATCATCTTTTTTGAGCATGAGGTTATCTGCAGCGGTGCCGTTTGATGTCGAAATCACATTTCAGGTGAATAGACATCTCTTCCTGTGGGAGCGTGTTGATAACGGCCGTAGAGATTTCATTTAACAAACAATAAACAGAAAAAACTTCATGCAACTGCACCACAATGAAATTAACTAACGTAATGTGAGATACAAAGCCACAAAAAGATTGTTTGATTACTTTTGCATACTTAAAATTGTATGTCTTTTAATATAACAAACTGACACATTTTTTAATCAAAACATTTTAGAAAAAGATACATGTCATGATAAAACAGTAAATCATTTTCTAAATTAAATCTAAGCAATTCGTTACAATGATATTTAATATTTCTAGGGGAAAAAGTTACATATTACGTATTAATACGTTACATTTACAAGCACAAAACGTAAATTTTTTGTACATTTGTATTGATGCAAAAACGTACTATTTAGACGTATTTCAATGTTAAAACATACAAATCGCTATGTATTTTAGCTAAAAAAAGTAAAATATTTACGTATCATTTTATCAAGAAGCGATTTAGAATTTAAGACCCCTTACCCATTTTATAGCGAATATAAAAGGAAATAAAACGCAATTGAGTGAAATAACGATTTTAGTAACAATATAGCATTAAAAATATTTTTATAGTCACTAATCTCACTCCTACCTCTAAACCTAAACATAACTATTTCAATACTGTATAAGAAAAACACGACAGGTGAATGCAATTACAATAGTTTATTTATTGCAAAAATGCACTTAAGTACACTTTTAAAACGGACACTTTATAATAATGTCAAATTAGAAGTTTTCCTTTAAAGTACATTTTAAATCAATGTTTTAATAATATTTTGTCATGGTTTAAAGTTATGTTTACTAGCATACTAACACACATGTAAATGATTGGATTATCATTTTAACTGTAGCTTTATTCTTCATAACGTGTTAAATTACAACTTCTTCACCACAAATGTGAAATTATGAATATATTTAAATACACAATATACAGGTTTCAGTATAAATGACATACAACTATATTTCAGTTCAACCTTAAATGCTTGTCAGTATACATTCGGTAGGGATCTTTAACCATATTTCAAAGACAAAATTAATAGAAATTACTTTTAAAGATGTATGTAAGTCCTACTTAAATAGGTCAGTAAAGCACAGCTAACTGCATTTAATGTAAACTAATATATTTCCATTTAACATGCAGTGCCTGGAAGCATTATAGTTTATTCACAATTCAAGTATAGTATTTCAATAATAAGTGCTCTTTTTAAAGGTATGCTAAAGTGTACTTCTTTTTCACAAGAGACAACTAAACATGTACCAAAACGTTTAACAATATTGATTTAATATCAAGTGAGAGAAGGTTAGAGAGATAAAGTGCTTAATGCATGTAAATAGATTATAGAGTTTAGTTGACTGGGGACTGTCATTAATTGCATCCAATAAGTGAGATATAAGTGATCTAATAATTTAAAACATCTTCTGTTGTTTTTAGGAGTGGATGGATAAATTAAAAGAGATATGCTTTCAAAGACATGTGGTGGTGCTGCTGATGTAGAGAAATCATATCTCGCATTTAGAGGCTAAATTTTGCATTACCCCCAATTTGTAGTAGTCCTATAATCCAGGAAATTTTTTTTATATGATTACAAACCATGTGGAGTGGTGTATTGGGATTTTGCAAGAAAAAGAGAACATGGTCTTTTTAGTAGTATTTTTATTAGTGATTTTTTTTTTGTATGATTACTGTTGCACTTGCTCATGGACACTTGCAGCTTCCGGTGAGTAGTGCACATCAGTCTTGTTGGCTGGGCAATTCTGCCTTATTGATTAGGAGGCTTTTTGCTTTGAATCTCTCAAAAACCCCATTTTTACAACAGTAGCCAGTGTAGGTGGGACAAACACAGAAAAAATGAAAACTAAGTACGAAAAAGTCACTTTGCATGTGGTTCAACCTCACTTGCACTTCAGCTACCTGGCGACTAAGTCACTTGCAATCGACACAAATTTAATTTGAAAGCTTTGGTGACTGTGGTTGTTTCCCGTAATCCGCGTTCACCCATCCAAACAGTTCCAGAATCTGAAACGTTTTCAAATGCACAAGTTAAGCGTTCATTTCCTCCCGTAGAAAACATTATAAATAAAACTACATAGTGTTGCTTAATGGACACCTAGTTGTGCCTGACATTGAAATTTGCTGCATATTGAGTTGCTTTCGTTACTATTATGGACATTAACGTTTTGAAACTTGCATGTTGCATTTATTCTGTGCTAACTTACTGATGTCCAGTATTTTGAATGCATTTTGTGTCTGAACCGCTTGGGTGGCCACTAGAGGTCTCACTTCCCCTGTATGAGTCAACCCCTTCAGACTACATTTATAGTCTAGCCTTATGTGCCGTGGATCTCACTGTCATTGTATTCAGCTGTCGTTACCAGTTTTACATTGTTTGCATCAGGCACCTGGTGTATTGAAATACCCAGTTGTCTGTCATTGTTAAGGAGTCCTTGTTGCAGGTCACCCTGCCTTGTTGCCTGGTTCCCTAGTGCAGGATGAGCGTGAATTCGTTGTTTCGTGTTTCTTTTGCGTTTTATGTGCTTGTTTTGACACCCTGCTGTTTGATTTTGGATTCACCCTTTAATAAACACTGAACAAAATTGGATCCTACCAAGTGGATGTGGCGGTTCGGAAGTGCACCTGATTGCCGGTACATATATTCTGATTATGGCAAGAGGAGCAAATGAGTTTTTTCTTTATCATGTAGCTTGTCAGCATATCCACATTTTGCCATTGTTTGTTGCATGTTTTGCCATGTTTTATCATCTTTTATTCATTATTTCATAAAGATGAATTTGATATTTTTGAATAGCGTAATCTTGAATCATGTAAGCCCTATTAAGTGTTAACCGTAGGTTTTTAGCGTGAGGAAAAACGCTCAATGAGTGAGTTGCGCATTGCATTCATATTCTGCTGTTTTCTGGCATTGTTTTGCAGATTTTCCTCTTGTTTTTTGAGTGCAGGACCCGTTTTACAGTCCTGATTTAGTTTTAATCATTCGATATTACATCAGCTTTTTCTCCATTGGCAACATGCACGATGTTTGAGTGCAAATGACGTGAGTTTAGCAGTGGCAATGTGTACCGATTGCGTGAGAGTGACTTCGTTTCTAGTTTATTTTTTCTTTGTCTTCAACACCTGAATTTCAGCTGTTGGTAAAATGTTGAGCAATCTGAGATTCAAACCAAAAATAAATCTGAATAGAACAAAATTATAAAATAAAAAGTGATGTCATCTATCGCCGCATTTATTAAAAGTGCTGAGATGTGAGAATGCGTAATGAGTGCATAAGAAGACCCTTTTCACGCAGATGGTCAGCATTGATTTACTGTTTATTTTATGTGGACTTATGGCTCTGTCTGTAAATGTGTGTAGCAGCAACATAAGGGACCTCGCTAATATAAAACCTTTTCCTACGCATGTTGTGTTTGTGAATAAATGAGGCACCCAGGTTTTTCTGTTGTTTGTTTTTGCCACATTGACTTCATGTGCTTTTTTTTTCCTTCTGCCTAAAGTCAGAATTGCAGATGATGTAAACTCACTAATCGTCAGAATTGCGTGTGACATGTGAAACATGTTTGGTGTGGATCTATCGCATATTCTGTATTCTAACTCGTGTATCTTGCAATTCGGATTTTTAGGTTTGTGTAATAACTTGAGAGAATTGAAAGTCAATTGTGAGGAAAAATTCGTGAGAGGGGGGCTAAAAGACTTAATTGACTTTTCTCAGAAATTTTTGGAGTTTTTATATCAATTCTGAAGCTCTGAATTTTGAGAAAAATGTCACATTTTGTAACTTTGTGTTTTTTTTTCAAATCTTTTTTAAATCTCCAAACTTTAAAAGTTTTTTTTTTTTTTGTGTATTTGTGTGATTTACCCAATTGTGAGTTTATGTGTCGGAATGTGTGTAAACATAAGGACATAATATAAAACCTTTTCTACGCACTGTTGATAAATCAAACTGTTACAGCTGTTTGTGTTGCCTTTTGAGCAAAAAAGTAAAGTCAGAATTGCGATGATTTATATCACTCACAATTGCTGAGAAAAAAAAAACTTTAGTAATTGCAAGAGTTTTGTAAACTTGCAATAGCAAGAGAAAAAAAGTCAGAATTGGGATAAAATTGTTCTGCAATTACCTTTTTATCTTTTTTATTCAGCAGCGGGAAAATGGGCTTCCATTGGAGTTTTAATCTTTTTGAAATCCAGTAAAACTTTAAAAAGTTATTGTTTTTTTTTTTTCTGAATTGTGAGAGTTTAAAAGTTGCTAATGTTGACTTTTTTTTTTTTTTGCAATTTTGATCCAAAAGTCAGAACAACGGAGTTTATATCTCCACAAGGATAAAAAAAAAAATAGAATTGCAAGATATAAAACAAATAGCGAAAAAAAATCTATTCTAGACAGTTTTAGCGTTTCACCTTTTTATCTATTCAGCAAAAAAAAGTTTCCATATGTATAAACTTTTTCTTAGAGTTTTTAGTTTTTAATTTTTGTTTTTTGGAGTGAAGAGTTTGATATGTGTGTTTTTTGGAGTGAAGAGTTTGATCAACAATATTCTAACAGTTTTTAGGGGAAACCAAAATTTCTATTTAAGGGATTCTTTATTAAAACAAAAGGAAAAAAAAAAGCTATGCTAACAGGTGTAGTCCTTTTTTTATTAATTTGGTGGAAATATATTTTTATATTTTTTGGTTGTTTAATTAAAAAAAAAAAATAAAAAAAATAAAAAAAATCTATTCTAACAGTTTTTAGCTTTTTCCTAGATTGAAACATCTTTAAAAAGGAAAATTTTTTTTTTACATGTGAGAAATTAATTTATGAAGAATCTATTTAAATAATTTTTTAGAAAGATTAATTTTTAATGTAAGTTAAAGTTTGATCATAGAACCACTGATGCCACTATAGAACTTTCTTTTTTTTTTATTTTTTTTTTTTTGAATATGGATTTAGAAAGCAGAGATATTTTTTTAAATGTGTTTTTTTTTGTTTTACATAAGTAAGGAAAGTTCTTTTTACTTATATCTCTTATAAAGCACTATAGCTGCCACTGACTTGAAATAGCCGTACACCTGTCCTGCAACAGAAACAAGATCTTGAAGACATAGTATCTCTAAGGAATGCGGAGCGGGAACAAAATGCACCACAAGTCTGGTGTTATAACATTATCAACAGTGGAGGCAAACACGCTTCGGACTGAACATTCAGTTCTCTGCCATCTCTTTGTTTCATCTTATCCTGCCCAAAGCAGGCTTTCACTTCCATGTACTTCAGATGCGTTCTACCTAAGCAAACAGCGTTTATTAGCTTGAAGGGCTGCGATATCTCTTCGAGAGGAACATTAGCGGATATATTTGTCCCTTCTCCAGACACCACTGTTCTGTCACTTTCAGTCTCAATGGTCTCAACGCAGATGATTTAAAGATGGCTTCAATACGTCAACGACGCCTTCAGTGCTCATTCAGGCCAGAGTCCTTTTGAAAGATTCAGCATGTGTATGGCAGGTGCACGCTCGGGGTGCGAGATGCAGGCACTAGCGAAAGCATGATTCCACACTTCAGCTAAGACAGCGTTCTCTGGAGAGCTGAGGTGTGAGGCTGAAAATGGCACACAAATGGCAGTTCTCACATGCTGCGTGTTTGAGCGCCGCACAAGCAGGCCGCCCGAGCCAGAGTGAGAATTGCATTGCAAACTCCCGAGAATCGGCAGAAATAGTTGGGGGTTTCTTGTGGATTCAGTCACAGTGGGAGTGTAATTTTAGAATGAAAGGCGGTGGGATGACAATGTGTGCGAGAATGATCTACCTCGCCCGTGCGATATCTGTGGCTTTGCTCGGTCGAGGCTTATCTAAATCCACTGCTTGGGCTTCTGTACAATGGTCTTCAGATAAGGTGTCATCATATCAATTTTAAACTCAGTATTAAGGAGCTAAAGTGAGTCGAATGTCATTGTGTTGACATATATATGAAATATAGAACATCTCCTGATTTTGTGGTCTGTTTTTTTTTTTTCGTTATAATGATTGTTTTAATTTATTTTTTTAAATGATCATATTTAAATGTTTTTTACAAAATAATAATGAGTTTTTTTTTTTTTTTTTTTAATCTGTTTTCTTAACAAAGTTATGTCAATTAATTGAAGTCAAACATAAAATTAACTTGTTTCTAGGCCTCTCTGTGCATTATACATAGTGGGAGTGGCCACTGGCTTTTGCTTATGAATATATAATTAGTTGTGTCAGGAGGGGAATGAATAGGTGTTTAAGGGGTATATATAGTTGTTGTTTTGTTATTGATTGGTGTTATTTGTGTTTTACACATCTTTGAAGTGTCATTTATTCTGTTTAATATTAAATTATGATGTTTTATTTGATATCCATCTTCATGGTGTTCTTTCTAACTCAGCTGAAACTCTACTGATTAAATGTTCAGCGTTTTAAAGCACAATTTCAAGCTCTACCAACATGTCAATTAATTAAAGTCAAACAAAAAAAATTAGGTTGTTTGAAGTGTATTATCCACTACCTGTGCATTATGGGAGAGTGGGAGTGGCCACTGGCTTTTGCTTATGAATATGTAATTAGTTGTCCCAGGCAGGGAATAAGAGCTTAAAAGGGCTATAAATAGTTGTTATTGGTAATGAATAGGGTCATAATTGTGTTTTACACATCTTTGAAATGTCATTTATGCCGTTTAATATTAAATTGATGATGTTTTATTTGATATCCATCTTCATGATGTTCTTTCTAGCTCTTTCTATGTTCTGTATATATTAAAGCATTAATTTCAAGCTCTACCAGCATGTTGATTAATTAAAGTCAAACAGAAAAATAAGGTTGTTTTAACTGTATATGCACTGTGCATTATGGGAGAGTGGGAGTGGCCACTGGGTTTTGCTCATGAATATGTAATTATCCCCAGACAGGGAATAAGGGCAAACAAACAAACTAAATTAATAAAAAGTACAATAAGATAACAAAATTACTAAAACTTAAGCTAAAATTAAAAATGAACCGAAATATAAAAATAAAAGCTACTACTAATTGTTAAAAAAAATACTAAAATAACACTGAACATAATGCACATCCTCTTTGTTTTGTTGCTAGCACTAATGCTAAAAAGTGTCCTGTATTTTTTGGTAGTGAAAAATAGAGAAAGAAATATGAAATTGTCAACATATAACAAAATAAGAACTCCCAAGTCGCGACATCCCAGGAAGGCAGCAATGCCCCATGTGCTAACTGCTACAATGGCTGTGACCTGTTATTAATGCTTTTAATGCAGATCACACATAGGCCTATATATCAGTTCAGTCATCATGATGTCGTCTTCCTGTGGCCAGACCAGAGGAAGAGGATGATGACATCTGTCTGTCAAAAAAATATCTCTGACATTTGCACAGCTTCCTCTAGGTGCCCCAGATCAAACAGCGGTAGCCTTGCATGAAGCCAACCTGAGAGACATCAGGGTTGCTAAATAAATATCACCTCAGTAGACAAAACCTGCTCGTCGGCTCCCATCGCGGCACGGCATTATGAAGCACGTGATTGAGGCTTTTTATCTTATGGTTATTTTTATAAGGCTTATCTGATGTATTTAATTTATTTTATGTTAATGATGAAGTAGTTAATACCGCAGGTCAGTAGTGCTGCAGGAAGTATGCTAACAAGATGCTACATGCTATCATCATGAGGTGTGATGAAAGCCACCAGGGGTTCAAACTGCAGGTTTGATGTCATACATGTGATAATTCATGTGTATAGAACAAAAATGGGAAAGTTTCTATCGTAAATGTGAACACAGCTTTAGGACTTTATTTTGGCTTACTGCTAATGGCTAAGGAATAATCGGCAAGAGAGAGAGTGCGGGTTGGCGCGGACTCTTTGTTAGCAACGTGTAGCATTGCACGGGTGACAACAACGTTCATGAGGATGGCGAGCTTTTTTTTTTATGCATAATATGGCATTGTTGTTTGGCAACTTTGTATGCTTTTAAATAATCGGGCGATAGGCGGGAACAGTGGAGATGTGAATGATGTGTAAGCGAATTGCATCTCTCGTTCTGCAGCAATTGTGTCCACTTCTCTTCATTCACAGTGGGAGTTTTAATTTTAGGAATGAATGGAGAGGTTAATTTAGTATGTGCTGAAATGTCCCTCGCCCGTGCGAGTCTGTGCTTTCCCCTCGGTCGACAGCGCTCCTTATCTCTAATCCATGACTGTGGGCTTCTGTACGTAATGATTACAGTAAGATGTCGATCATATCAATGCTTTAAACTCAGGTATGTGGTTTAAAAATTGCACATCGAATGTCATTGTCTTGACATATATATGAAAATAATAAACATCTCCTGATTTTTTGTCTGTTTTTTTTTTGCAGCTATCATAAATGATAGAATTAGTAAGAGTGAAGCTAGAAATAGTAAATATTTAACAAATTATAATATTAAATGAGTTTTTTTATTTTTTTAAAACAATTTTCTGAAAGTTATGTCAATTAATTAAGTTTAAACATACAATTACTTGTGTTTCTAGGCCTCTCTGTGCATTATACATATAAAAATGGCCACTGGCTTTTGCTTAGAATATATAAATAGTGGTCCCAGGCAAGGAATAAAGAGCTTAAAGGATGCTATAAATAAAAGTTGTAATTGGGTAATGAATAGGTACTAATTGGTGTTTACACATCTTTGAAGTGTCATACCTCTTGAAGTGTCATTTATTCTGTTTGTTTTTTTTTTTTTATGTTTTATTTGTTTATCTTTCTTAACTCAGCTGAAACTCTACTGATTAAATGTTCAGCGTTTAAAGCACAATTTCAAGCTCTACCAAATGTCATAATTTAAAGTCAAACAAAAAAAATTAGGTTGTTGAAGTGTATTATCCACTACCTGTGCATTATGGCGATGAGTGGCGTGTAGTGGCCACTGCTTTTGCTTATGAATATGTAATTAGGCATCCCAAGGCTAGGGAATAAGATCTTAAAAAAAGGTCTATAAATCGTTGTTTATTGGTAATGAATAGGGGTCAGAATTGTTGGTTTTACAACATCTTTGAAATGTCATGTTTTGTCATTTATGCCATTTAAATTAAATTGATGAGGTTTTTTTGATATCCTCCTCATTCATGTGCTTTCTAAGCTCTTTTCGATGTTCGTATATATTAAAGCATTAATTTCAAGCCTACCAGATTGGTTGTGGATTAATTAAAGTCAAACAAAAAATATGGGGTTGTTGTTTTAACTGTATATGCACTGTGCATTATGGGAGAGTGGGAGTTGCCACTGGGTTTTTTGTCATGAATATGTAATTATCCCCCAGACAGGGAATAATGGGCAAACAAACAAACTAAAATTAATAGAGGAACAATAAGATAACAAAATTACTAAAACTTAAGCTAAAATTTAAAATGGACCAACCGAAATATAAAAGTAAAAGCTACTACTAATTGTTAAAGAAAATTACTAAAATACCCTGATCACTGAACATAATGCACATCCTCTTTGTTTTGTTGCTAGCAACTGAACATAACCTGTATTTTTTGGTAAGTGACAATAGCCATAAGAATATGAAATTGTCAACATATAACAAAATACGAACTCGCATACCGTCGTCGCGAACCTCCCAGGAAGGCACAATGCCCTGTGCTAACGCTACAATGGCGTGACCTTGGTTTATTAATGCTTTTTAATGCCAGATCACACCTAGGCCCTTATATCAGTTCAGGTCCTCATGATTTCGTCGTCCTGTGGCCCAACCAGAGGAAAGTGGTCGATGCATCTGTCTGTCCAAAAAATATCTCTGAACATTGGCACAGCGTCCTCTAGGTGCCCCAATTCAAAAGCGGTATCCGCCTTGCATGAAGCCACCTGAAAGACCTCAGGGTTGCGAAATAATATCACCAGTCAGTAGACAAAACCGTGCTTCGTCGCTTCCCATCGCGGCAAACGGCTTAAAACCATGACCATGAATGCATATTACATACAGCTTAGGCAGCCAGATCGGATTTAGTATTACGTAATCCGGTTAAAATAAATGCCTGTTAAAAATGAAGCAGTAATACCTCCCGCAGGTCAGTAGTGCTTAAGGAGATTATGCTTGCTATATGCTTTATGTTATTTTTAAAGTTATGTTTTGTTTTGCAAAAAATGGTGGTTTGATGTTTAAGGTTTGTTTTATTAATGTTGTAAGAACAAAATGGGAAAGTATGCTAACAAGATGCTACATGCTATCACCATTTATTTTTTTGCGCTATACTGGCTCAATGCCATGCTAGTGGTCTTCCGTCAGTTGAGGCTGAGCTACTTTGTTAGCAACTTGTAGCTCTGCACTGTTACAAACGTTCATTGAGGATGGCGAATGCATAATTATGGCATGTGTGCACTTTGTATGTGTTGAAAAAGGCCAAGGAGGGAAAGTGAGAGTGAACATTGAGGATGGCGAATGCGGCAGCAATTTGTGTCCCACTTCTTCTGTCTCGCGAGGGTTTTTAAATAAAGGTCTATGGGGAGAGAGTTATTAAGTAATTGTCTGAATGTAACTATCAGCAGTGAGTGCTTTTTTCCTTCGATTATTACAGCTCCCATTCCTGGAACCCATTATGGAAGCAAACAAAGATGACTGTGTGCTTTGTTTCGTAAAGATTACAAAAGATAACGACAGGTAAACAAAATGCTTTAATTTTCAGGTATGTGGTTTAAAAATTGCACATCATTTAGTTTTCTTGGTTGTAGATTGCAAATAATGCAATGTGTTTTTGTAGCTTCCCACGCTGCAAGCTACTCATAACTCATAATAATTAGTAATAGTGAAGCTAGAATTAGTAAAATATAATAAATTATAAGTATTAAATGAAAAACTTACATTTAAAAAACAATGAACTGAAATAAAAATTTTAAAATTAAGTTCTAAAATTACAACAACAACAAAAAAGCGAATAAAATAACAATTACTAAAATTTAAATGAAAACTTAAAATTTCAAACTAAAGGTTAATTCAATATATGAATAAACAGGCCTACTATAATATGCAAAAAAAATTAAACCTTGACTATTTGTCAGCTGAGTGAAATAAAACATTTAAATTGGAATACTGAAATGGCTAAAATTAAACCTGAAAGAAAAATTTTACTAAATTGAAAAAAAAAGAAAAAAATCGGAATTTCAAGAGTACACAGTGAAATTACAAAACTAAAATTAGAGCGAAATCTGAAAATATATAAATAAAATCAATTTCAAAATATGAATAAATAATATATAAATAATACTAAAATAACACTTTATTAGATATATATTATGTTTGCAATCATCAATATTTTATCTTTTGTATAAAAACAATAATATATAAATAAAATCAATTTCATTGAGTTGTGGAGCTAAAGTTTCCAAAACCTTTTTTTTTTTTAATTAATGAAATCTAAAATGAAGTAACTTCGGTTTGATTCAGTGTTATATATATTTATATATAAATAAAACTATTTGTATAAAAATGTTATCTAATTCTGTTCATTAGATATAGTATCTAAATATATAAATAAACCTATTTGTAATACAGGCATATATTAAAATTGTAGGTTAACACTTTACATAAAGCCTTTAATGTTAATGCTCATTAAAGTATTTTTCATGCGATTAATACTGCATTTTTAATCACATTATAAATGTAACAATCTCATGAATACTTCGTACCCACACTTTCAATTCATTGGACAACTATGCCTTTTATATTTTGGATATAATTATTTACGGACAATGATATATTTAATAACATAAAAGCTTTCCGTGTGCCGTGTATTTACGACAAGATAATATTATACATAAAAGCTTTACGTTACGTGTTACCAAATTTTATACTTATAATATGCACATTTTATACTTATACCTTTGTTATGGTTTATGGGACTGTAGTTCATGGTCTTGTACTTTGTACCAACTTTCAAGTCCATTTAGATTTTAAAAATGTTGTAACATAATTGTGATTTTATCTCAGAACTGCCTGATTTGGTTCAAAGCTTTAATGAAGAATATTTGAAATCCTGATAGTTAAAATGAATAGTGAAAAATGTATGAATAGTGGATAATGAATAGTGAAAGTACTATAACCAAGGTCACTGAGAAAGTGGGCGATCGCTGTTAGAACAAAACAACTAATAACTTGTTTCCTGTTGCAGGTATTTCTAAGACTGAGAGTAATGTCTGTATGTAGTCTATTCAATTAGAGCAGCAGTGCACTTTGTAGGTAATATGGAGTGCAAAACACATGCTGCATCCCTTGAGAAATCTGGAAAATCCTTAAGACTTTCCTTTGCTTCCTCACGCTCATTCCACATCTCTCAGACACAAGACGCCTGAGATGTCTGGAGATGACAGTAGCGCTCCTGTCCCTCATACTCATTGCAGACAGTAAATGATCCTGCCATCTGCACAGCCGTCAGTTGTAGCTGATGCTGCAATCATGTGTTGCAATTGCTTCAAATCATCTTTGCATTCTTGGACTTCTGAAACTTTCTCATAAATGTAGTACAGATAAGGCGGATATTGTAGATGCTTTAGGTTTTTTCTTCTCTTACATCACATTGTAAAAAAAAAAAAAAAGTGCAGTGAATTATATATTATATATAATATGTATAATATAATATGTACAGTGTATGAATCTAAAATACAAAAGAGTGTGTGTAAAATAAAATACATCTATAATTTATAGAATTGTAGTTTGTATAATTGTATTATTTTTTATTGTATTAATTTTTTTTATTTTATTTATTTTTATTTTATTAAATTCATTTTTTTTCTATTTTAAAATATTGCTGTTAAATCTTGCCAAACTTTTGAATGTACAGTATATAAATGATTTTATAATTATTGAATGCAATCTAATTAGTAATATTAATTAGTAAATCAAGTAATTTATCATAGTTAATTTTATTTTAGGAAATACTGTAAAATTACTTTTCAAAAGTCTTTTAAAGGGCAGTTTTAAAGAGTCTGCCATTTTATTTTATTTTTTATTGAGAAATTACAAATGGCAAAATTTCACAGTTCATGCATCAAACTTTTTTTTTGAAGCAAAAGTAATACAAAGAGTTATGGGTTCTTAACTCCATATAATTTACAATGGAAATTGCTCACTATTATGCTCTTCTAAATTGCACTGTATGAAGAAATATTATTGCAGTGCTGATGAAGGTTAATCTGTTTCTCCCCATCAGCAATATTATATTATTTTATGGAAAGTACGGCATTTGATTTCCCTTATGGCCACTCTCAAAAGTCTTAGGTTTTTAGTCTCCTGTGCATCTCTTTTGTGGCTCTGTAATATTATATTAAACTGGAAACATGAGCGTGAAATTACGTTCTACAGGCATCATTTCTGAGTCTAACCTTGCCCGTGCACCAAATTTCAAAACACTGTAGGCTGAAGTCTGAAAGGAAGCATCTGAAGAGACAGAGAGACACTGTCTTTCTTGAGCTCCTTAAAGTTTGTCATTCGCTTGAGCTGCTGAATGAAATGTTCCAGAGCGAACCTTCAGGGCAGAGTTTAAACCGTTTTAAAGAGGATGCCTCGTTTTAAAAGTTACTCCATGCACCATCCATCTCGCCTTTCTCTGACGAACAGAAAAACATAGGAATTTCATGTGCGCACTGTAATCGCTCGAGACGAAGATGGCATTTAAGCTTCAAATTTGCATGTGAAAGCATGTCATTACATGAGAAATGTTGTGAAACCATACAAAAAGCACATATGAATTAATCTGACATCTTTCGACAGCATTGGCAACCACATTCAGACCCTCCGTTTGTAAATGTGAACAAAAACGGGTTTACAGTCATGCACTTACAATGGATCTCTATGAGGAAAGACTTTCTAAGCAGAAATGTGAAGCTTGTGTTTTTGTGACTGCCCTTACATGAATTATGAAGTTAAAAATAGTAATGTTTGATCCATTAAGTTGTCTAAATCACACTTTTTGACTACATTTTGAATGAACTTCTGGTTTATTAACCATCATATTTCATTATGGATAGTTCCTTTTGTGATGAATTGTTATTTTAACATATTAACCCTATAAAGCAAACATAAATTTCTTATTTCTCAGTACTCTTAATTATCAACATGATCAAAACTTTGCTGAAAAAGCCTGTTTTATTTTATTTTATTTTATTTTATTTTATTTTATTTTATTTTATTTTATTTTATTTTATTTTAGGAAGTACTGTTAGAGAGAGAGAGAGAGAGAGAGAGAGAGAGAGAGAGAGAGAGATTCATTATTCATTCATTATTATAAAATACTTTATAAAATTATTGATTTAATTTTATATAATTTATTTTATTTTATTTTATTTTAGGAAGTACTGTTGGAGAGAGAGATTCATAATTCATTCATTATTATACATTTATATATTTTTTTCAATTATATTATTTATTTTATTTTATTTGAGGAAGTATACTGAGAAGTAGATTCATTATTATTAATACAATTTATTTTATTTATATTTTATTTCATCTTATTTTAGATATATTACTATTATTTCATATATCTGGCTTTAAAAACATTTTTACAAACTAAAAGTGCTCTTTACAAGTGAGTCGCAAAAGAAGATTTCTTGAAAAATGTATTTTTCCTCATACAGTTAAAGTCAATGGGGACCAATGTTTTAAACCCCATTATATGGACAAATCAGTTGAAATGCTCTTTAAAATATTATCTTTTGCATGTTGTAGAAGGAAGAAAATCATGAAAAGAATTATGAAGGCGAGTGAATGGTTATATTTACCCTGAAATGGTGTTTAACCTTGAGGAATATCACACTATTTTGTCGTTTAACACAAAAATAATCACGAGACAAAAGGTTTATTTTTAAGGTGTGAAGTCTAGTGTTGGAATTCGTGCTGCACGTTCAGTAAAACACTCCCCAGAAATAACACGCACACATCTGTTTCACAGACATGTTCGCCCATGTCAACACATCTATGACATTTGTATTTACAATCCTGCGATCCGGGGATGCGGGTGAAAAAGCGCAGGTACCCGATTCACCAGCCGGTGAGTGGCATTTGTAATGCGGGCCGGTTCTCTCCTGCGCCACTGTTGTGGTGAATGTTGATGAGCGCAGCCTCTGGGGCTCCGGCTGACAGCCTGGCCTTTTGGCTGAGCAGAAATCAATCACACCGTCAATCGCCACCAGAAGCCATTACCCAGCTTGCCTGCTGGCAGGCTTCACCTCCATTCTTTGTACCATAACACGTACTTATTTGTCTTCGTTACCTGGTCTTGTTTCACCTTTAGCGTCACCTCACCGGTTGGTAGTCATTCACATCGATAGCTTTGGGCTAAAGCGGTTTTGGAGGTTGCATATGTATTGCTCCAACTTTGCTTGCTTTAATTGGTTCTGCATTTTCCACTTTGCTTCAGGCAGAATTTAATGATTAACTCTCGTGAAAGAGTCAATATTTCTGCTTCTTTTAGGGCTGACATTTTTTTTTCTGGCTTTCAGAAATTAACATTTGCTGAAAATGTACCGACCATTAGGCCATCCAAGAGATGAGTTTGTTTCTTCATCAAAGCAGATTTGAAATTAGGCATTACATCACTTGCTCACCAATGGATTCTCTGCAGTGAATGGGTGCCGTCAGAATGAGAGTCGAAACGGCTGATACAAACATCACAATAATCCACAAGTAATCCACACTACTCCAGCCCATCAATGAACGTCTTGTAAAGCAAAAGCTGTGTTTGTATGAAACAAATTCATAAGGTGTTTTAACTTCAAACCATCGCTTCTCGCCAAATAACAAGTCCATAATACATAATAATCGTTTCTGCTTGTAGACAGTAATTAATCTGTGCATATTTCTCTCCTGATCCAGGAGAGACAAGTTTTTCACTGGAGAAAGCAATATTATAGATAGAGGACTCACATTTTAGCTCAAAGCAATGGTTTAAAGTTTAATTGCTTTAATTATGTATTTGTTCATCTCAAGCATGCAGCTTTTCACTTCAGTACATGTTAATTGATGGACTGGAGTCATGTGGATTTTTTTTTTTTTTTTTGATAATGTTTTTATCAGCTGTTTGGACACTCATTCTGATGGCACCCATTCACTGCAGAGAATCCATTGGTTTCTGTTTTGATGAAGAAACAAGCTCATCTATATCTTGGATGGCCTGAAGGTAAATAAGCTGTCAGCTAATTTACATTTTTGGATGAACTTTTCCTTATATTTTTGGCTCCGGACTAGACAATGTGATCTTTAAAATCTGTCCTGCGTAACAGTTTGTTCTTTCTCTCCTTTAACAGATCCCTCAGATCAGCTATGCATCCACAGCGCCAGAGCTGAGCGATAACACCCGGTACGACTTTTTCTCCCGGGTTGTGCCACCTGACTCCTACCAGGCTCAGGCCATGCTGGACATTGTGACCGCCATGGGCTGGAACTATGTCTCCACGCTAGCGTCTGAGGGGAATTATGGGGAGAGCGGTGTGGAGGCTTTTGTCCAGATCTCACGAGAAAGCGGTAAGCTTCCAGTGAACATTCTGAAATGTGTTTCTGTACGAGGGCTCCAGATTATCTGCTGATGTACATCTCGCTTCACTGATCGCAACTGACTGAATTGAATTTCTTACCAAAAGTGCTTTATGTTCAAGGGATATATTCTACACTTTGGCAGCTTTTTATTTTATTTTTGTTTGTGTTTTTAAAGGTTTGTTTTGTTTAATAATCCGTGTGCCATTCGTTCATTTGTTTTTTATTTAATATTGAAAGTAGAAAAAAAAAATGGCTACTGTATTTTTTTTTTTTTTTTTGAAAAACGAGAATTCAGCTTAAATTTTAGTTTTTCGTTCAGGGATAGAAAAATGAATAAACAGCTTGAATATTCGATTTCTACATGTGGGCGGGAATTAAATGCTGATTGGTCAGCCAAAAATTTAAACCGTGCCGTCATCAGTTCTTCAGCAGTTTTCATGCAGCAGAATAATAGTCCTCTGCTGCTGCAGTTGTACGGATTCTTCGTACTACATTTCATATTTTTTCATCAAACAAGCAGACTAATGAATAGCTCGACACAACTCGTACTGGGGCAGAGTCTAGACAGGGCTTTCTTCTGTGTAAATATAAATTCTATTCTTTGCATCAGCTGGGCATGGCAGGGTATGATATGATATGGCGGCTGTCATAGCCTACCCTGCCCACTCAGTAAGTCTGTTTGTTTAATTAAGTAATAAATATTTTAAACACTAAGACAAAATGGAAAGAATAATAAATTGGCTTGGGTATATATACTGTATAGGCCTATAACATTCACGCAAGAACTGTCATTCTGACTGACAACTGGAGACCAACAGATATTAAATAGCCTACTCTTAGAGTTTTATAATGTAGTCTTGTGTTTATAATTGATTATAATTGATATCTCAAAAGGATATGCGCTCGCACACAGGACTGCAATGCAAGATTTTCATAAAATGTAATGACTTGCCTTTTCGGTTCGTTTCTCACCACAGTGTATCTTCAGAACACTTGGAATATACGCCACAAGATGCATAGGATTATTTTACGGCAGATAAGAATCCACTTAAAAAAAAAAAAACTAAAGTCACCATTCTCTTCCATTAAATTGGCAAATGCGTGCAGGACATTTTGTTTGTGTGTTTTGAAAAACAGTAATAAGCCTTTAGAACAACATTAAGATGAGTAGTTACTCGAGTTCACACAGTTCCAAGAAATTGTGATGGGTTAAATAAACTCAATAAGCAGACAGACGCGACTACAGTCAAGCGCAGACCAGTATTGAAGTGCACAGGAAATAAGCAGCAGTCATATTTAAAGCAGTTTAAATTAATATTGAGTACTGATTGATGTTCACTTGAATTTTTTCCCCATCAAGGGGAAATAACTTAATGCTGTATAGTCATAAGGTAAAATTTATATTTTTATTTGTGTAGCGTTACGTTCAAAATGACTACAAAATGTCATGCCTTTGAAAAATAAAGAGAACAATAGAATACACTTCTTTAGCGCGTCTCGGTCTCCTTGAGCAACTTGAGCATGACACAAACATGAACCACAGCAAATGCTCTTTTAAAAGGCTTCATTTAGATTATTTGACGTTAAATACATCATGCAAGTAACTTTGGAATAAACCACAGTATGTATCATGATAAAAAGGCAACTTTACAGTCTGGAAGATATGGTAGGCTATAGCAAATTATTTTGCAGACCCCCTATAACTTTAAGAACCGCTGGTCTACACAGTGTGTCAAGATATTCATTAGTCTGCTTGTTTGATGAAAAAAAGATGAAATGTTGTTGCAATAAATGCATTAAGAATCCGTACAACTGCAGCATCAGAGGACTTTTATTCTGCTGCATGAAAACTGCCGAAGAGCTGATTATGGCACGGTTTGATCTTTTGCTGACCAATCAGCAAAAAGGGGCATTTAATTCACACCCACATGTAGAAATTGAATATTCAAGCTGTTTATTCATTTTTTTATCCCTGAACAAAAAACTAATGTTTAAGCTGAATTCTCATTTTTCGTGTTTAAAAAAAAAAAAAATGGAAAAAGGAGAATTTTTAAATTTTTTTTACTTCCAATATTAAATAAAACAAAACAAAACAACAAAAAAGAAAAACAAATGAATGATACATGGATTTTTAATGTTTCCTTTTTTTTTTTTAGTTTAGTTTTATGTTTTATTTCATATTATTTTATGTTTTGTTTTGTGTTTTGGTTTCATGTTTTATTTTGTTTTATGTAAAGTTTTGTTTTGTTTTTTATTGTTTTATTTCATGTTATTTAATGTTTTCGGTTTTGTTGCTTTTTGTTTAATGTTTTTGTTTTGTTGTTATTTTATTTTTGATTCATGTTTTTTTTTTTGTTTCATGTTGTGTGTGTTTCATGTTATTACATTTTTTTTGTTTGTTTTGTTGCTTTTTGTTTTATGTTTTGTTTTTCCCTGAAGTCCCCTTATAATGTTAGATAATTTTCTTGTGGTGTAACTTATGAATTTATGGGTTGAAATTAGTGGTGTAAAACTAAAGAAATAACACAAACTAAAATGAAAATTCTGTCATTATTTATTCACTCATTATTATTATTATTAATCAAAAAATGTGTTCCAGTAAAAAAATAAAATCACAAAATACAGGTCTGGACTTATATGAAGTTGAATAAATAATGACACTGTTTTCATTTTGGGTGAACTACTCCTTCAAAGAGGCTGTATGTGCGTGTATGTGTGTACCGTACCTTTCAGATTTCTATACATAAATTACCTCTGTTTTAGCATAAATCACATTGTTATTAATCAGGAATTGCCAAGTTGCTAAACAAATCGCTATTAATATGTAAATGTGATGTCAACATTTTGGCGTTTATAAATAACCTGCTTTTGTAAGTAATGTATGTAGAGTAAATTATCTGGTTGAACTGGGTAGGGAGTTGCATTGAGAATAGTAACTAATGCCTACATAGTCCAAAAAAACCTTGCTGCAAATAAGCAAGATTTCCCCCACCTACATGTCTGCTTTGATGCATTTAAAAAAAAAAGGATCTTAAAAATTACATATTGCATCATAGTGATTTATGGTACAAAGCTTCTTCTGAGTTTGCTGACCAGCATTGCTATACACAAAACATCAGTGAGACTAAATTACATGCTTTGACAGAGATGGAAGGGAAATCGCCATCTCAACAGAAGAAAGGTCAAGTAACACAAAGGGAAAAAAAAATCAGGCTATATTGTAAGGACATTTCTGAAAACCTCAACCCCCACAATCCATTCTGTCAAATCTGAGCCATCAAAGTCGAGCTGAGTTTATGTTTTGTTGTCCATTATTCAGCAGTTTTATACAAAAATGAATAGTCAAGGAAATAGGAAGGTCAGGATGTTGAAGAAGATACAAAAAGTGTTCAATTGTGACCTCAAAAAACTCGCCATTTCAGAACTAAAAATCTGTATTCACACTCACTCCGTTTTGGATTTCTCTGCTTATTGCTGTTAACCCATAATTCACTTCATTTTACATCACATAGGTCGAACAATAATGGCTCACATTCCCATTTTCCCTCCCACACAAGCCTGCAATAATATAGAGCATTACCGTTAGCACACGTCCAGTGGAAACTACAATTACAGAGAAGTTTATCAATAAAGAGAGTAGAGGGAAAAGAATAGGCCTTGATATAGAGACATAATTACAGGCACAGGTCCAGTAATGGACTCTCTGCGCTGTCCCAGAAGAACATCATAACCAACCACATCATGGTCACCTCGTGCTGCTTGATTGATTTATTATTGCAGTGTGTCTTGCTCATGTAGACATGGACATGCCACGTTAATTATGTTGTAATTATGGAAATACAATTAAAGGAAGAGACACATGTGAGCGATTAACATCATTCCTCCAGGCTCATCAAGTGTGTTTATCCCCCGGTGTGTGTGTGTGTGTGTGTGTGTGTGTGCGTGTGCTCAGCTGTCTGAATGTTGTCTACGTGCTTTATTAGGATTTTAACAAGATCATGCATTTTTTCTTTTATTGAATATGAGGGCATTTATTTATTAATTTAATAACTCAATTAATTTGTTTTATATAGTTTATGCTAATGAATAACTTATGTTTTCAAATATTTTCTGCTAATGAATTTATACTAATTCAGACATGCACAAGGAAGCATTGTCATTTCAGATTTCTTATTTTATTGTATTTTTTTTATATATATATTCTGCATGAGGTTTATAAACAGAAGGGCTTATAAAATTATAAACATTAAATATATATATATATATTTATATATTTAGATATATGTATATATATATATATATGAATGTTTGTACAGCCTTTGTACTAATCAAAAAATAACATCAAATATGTCAGTGATAAATAATTTTTTTTTTTTTTTGTATTGTGTAGATACAGTTTGACAGAACTTTATCCTTCAAAACAACTAATTACACAAAAAACAACATTTGTACTTGTGTTAAAAATGCTTGTGTGTTTTTCCCCCTCACAGTCCAAACATAAAAGTCAACTCAACTTCATTATGGAAAATTCATAATGTATTCTATGCAAATCAGCCTTTGATACGATCTACACTTTCTTGCATTTGAAATGTGCCCCTTATCACGAGTTAGAAACGAAACTGTCTCCAGAACAGTAATAACTGGCAGTTAATTATACTCTTGAATAAACAAGCAGTAACCAGATGCTATTAATTTTTGTCTTTCTGCCTGATTGGCATGCAGTGGAGCCTTGCAGCGTGGCAAAGTGACCCTCTCCATCATTTAAAACCCCACTACATCATTACAGTAGTGTTTAGGAGGCCGTTCTCAATAGCACGGCAATGCAATCTCTATGTAAATGGTGCATAAGCAACAATAATCATGAAAAATGACGGCAATATAAAATTTGCTGCTCGAGATAAAATAGCAGTTTTATGGAAAAGGAAAACAAACACTCGTTTTTCCTTTGGGAACAACCACACGCCCATTCATGTTTGGTTTGCCGCTATAAGTTATTTAAAACGGTACAATCTGTCTCTCTGAGATGTCTCATCAGTCTGAGTGATCTTGTTACATGATTGGAGAAACTGAAGCTGTGTGTGTGTGTGACTTTCTCCTGCTGTTCATGTGTTGTACTGTATTCAGACAGACTAGTTTAGTGCTTGTTTATTAGAAAACAGTAGATCAGTGTTGTGTGGTTTGATTTCCTTTTGGGAAAACCTTCAAATATTTGCGACTACACATTTAGCAGGCATGTTTTGTCCAAAGCAGCAGAGCATTAGAAGTCCTAGTCATCCTTTGGATAGATGCATGTGTCTTTTTGTTCTCGCTGTTTCAGAATTGAAAGGAGAAATTCCTGTTTATGAATTTTAAATGAATTTGACAATTCTGAATTGTATGTCTTTAATATTAATTGAGCTGGATGAAGAATTGGCGTTTTATTTTTAATTTAATGACATAAAAATGAAAGGAATTCAACATTGTCCTAAGACAATTAATCACCAATCCTAATATAAGTACAGCTACTGGTTGGTATGAATGTTATAACAGGTCCTGAACTTAAAAGGAAGGCCTATCATTTACCCAAAAAATGAAAATCTGTCATTGTTGTTCCAAACATGTATAACTTTTTTGTCAAATTTTGATGTTGATTTTGAATGTTTTGAACAACATTGGAAAAGTGTTGTTATTGTAAACCATTTCAAAAAAAATTTGTGAATTGAAATATAGCTTGAAATATATAATATATATATATATATAGATTTCAAAAACTTCAATTTCACAAGCATCACATTTTTATTTCAGTTAGTTGAAAGGTAACATTTGTTTTCAAACTGTCAGTTTTTATATTTCAATTCACAAATTATCACAAATTAATATATATATTAGATGAAAAACTTCAATTTGATTAAAAAAATTAATAAATACTAACATTTTAAATAAAATAAAATACTAACACTTTACTACAATTAAAAGGAAAACTGAAAATAAAATAAAATATAAATTTATATACATTTATATATATACACAGACACACTAAAACAACAACACACTGAATACTGACTTTCATTTTTTGGGAAAACATACACTGATACCTTTTTTCCTTCAAAGTAGCTGATTTTGTGTTACAGAGAATAAATGAAGTAATACAGATTTAAAATTATGAATAAGACCATAAGCAAATTATGTGAATCATGATTTTTCATTTTGGCTGAATGTTCCCTTTGAAGTTCGAGTTTATCTTTTCTGTGGTACTTAAATCAAAATTCCCTCCATCTGCCATTGGATAGAGCAACAGAAAGCTCCGCCCCAGACTCACACCATTGGTTGAACTACTGTTGCTATGTCAGACAGACCAGGAAGCTCAAACAAACAGAGCAATGTTTTATAAACATGACAGTCATTGTTCTTTTTTTTTTTTTTTTTTTTTTTTTTTGAGGGGGACAATGAACATTTAAATAACTTTAAATAAGTAGTTGTCCCAGCATATTAAGATGGAATAGAGAAAGAATACTTTTTTTAACATAAAAACGCATGACCTTTAAATCCAATTTTACTTTATCAGCTCAAAGTTTGGAGCTCGCTAAGCCAACACTGCACAACCCAGTTGACCTCAGACAATCCAAATAATTAAGTAAGAGACTGTCTTAACAGTAAAAATGTAGCATTTCAAACAGAAACGCACTCCAGCTTCCGGTCTCCTTCATATCCAGTCTCTCCCACTGCGATACTGTGCCTGAAGCAATGTGCTACTGTTCCCATTATGCTCACTAGGCTGTCCCAAGATGATCAAAAGTACACAGCAGGATGTCTCTCTCCTCTTTGCTGAGCTTGCTATTGTGAAATCTTATAATCAGTTATCCACACCTGCCGTATCACCGCAGGTAACAGAGGCAGGTGTCTGTTATTCAAAATCCCCCCAACAGATTCAGAGTAGACGTCTTTTCACTCACGTTAATGCTTAATGAGCCCATAACAACAGTAGCAACCTGAGATATAATGTTGATTCTCTCTGCATGTCAGCTTTTATGGTGGAAATCTTCACACGGGAGGCAAAGTCACTGACCTCATTGCCTCGGATAAGCCGTCATGGATTAAGAAGGAATTTACATATACTGTAGTGAGATGAAATTCAGCCCTACCCAGAGCCACCTCAGTTGAACCTTTCATTCTCTGTGAAAATTACTAACAGCCGTTTAGGGAGGATGTCGTTGAATTAATGATTTTTGGAGTCTGGTGATCTCATTAGTTTAGGTTAATCTCTTCAACTTCTCATTCTTTTTCATTTTTGAAGATTCAGAGAAGTTTTATTCATTCATCTGCACCTGTTCGTCCTATTGCTCTACCATAAAACAGATTGATGTGCCAACTGGTGCCATCTGCCTAACCTAATGAACTTTTTTAAAGAGACAGTTCTCCAAAAAAATGACAATTCTGTTATCATTTACTCACTCTCATGTTGTTCCAAGTCTTCTGAAACGTATAGCTTTTTGTGAGGAATGAACCGAACCAGTTTTTGAGTCAGCTGAATCACTTGATCCAGTTCACAAAATTGTCTAAATGATTCATTCACTAATCCAGCTGATCCTGTTCTCCAAATGATTCAGTTTGACTCACTGAACCAAATTTGACTCACCGATCCAATCACAGCTCTTAACAGGATAATCCAGGGAAGTTGGGTTGTATTTGACTACTTTTATGATGCTTTGATCTTCAGAGTTTCTCCTTTTGTGTTCCACAGAAGAAATAAAGTCATACAGGTTTGGAACGACATGAGGGTGTGTAAATGATGACAGATTTTTCATTTCTGCTTTTCATTCCATCCACAGAGGGCAGGGAAGTGCCAGTTGAGATCGTCCAGCAGCACTCAGATTTCAAACAATTGGTTCGTAAACCGTTTTGCTCGGATGTTCTTCCAAATTTGAAATCTGCTGTTTCTTCTTGACAGTTTATTCCATTACTGTGGAAATGCACTGCCAGAAAGAAGTGCCAGAGCTATGCAGGCTTCAAAAGATGAGGCAAAGTCTCAAATCTGTGTCTTCACAGGAATAAAAAGTTGCCCAGCTTGAATTATGATCACAAACCTTCATCTTATGCTGTTATTTCTTATCTAACAGTTCAGTTTTTCATTTCAAACTTACCGTTGACAGCAGAAACTATTGTAGAGAAAGGAATCAGAATACAACACAAGCCAGCTTCAAACCTAGATTTCTGACATGAAAACCAGGGGCCGGTTGCACCAGCTAGACGTAAAAAAGCTGGGTGTAAGCCCTACGCTGGATTTTGCAACGTCCAGCTTTATGATAAATATTTACACCTGTTGCTCCAACTGAAACTACGATCAGGCACAGCTACGCCTGGCGTAGACAATGCGCGTCCACGCCGAAACATTCTCCCGCAGTTAAAGATATAGCTGAGAAGACGTTCATGCCGCAATGGCTACAACTACTAATATAGAACTGAATTGCTCAAGACATCATAATAAGAGAATCCACCGCGCCATGATTTCATTGAGTAAACATTTCCTAACAAGTCCGCATTTTTATATCTGAAGTCTCCCTGCATATTCCCATGACAGATTTCATCAAGGTTAAGTAAAATATAATAAATGTAATACAATGCTTCTCTCTAGAGTTCTTTTTTTATAGCTTACAATCATGTTTATGTGCAATGAATGTCTTTCCTGAGGTAATTGTGACTTTACGTGACATGTTGTGATTTACTGGCATCTTTTATTTCAGATTAAAAGTAACAAAGGACAAAACTTATTGCAACTATTGGTTGGCAGGCACGCTACAAATAATGAATGGAATTAAAGACATGAAATATTTCCAAGTCCTTCCAAGCAAGATGTCAAATGGTTCAGTTTCTTTTAATAATCCCAGTTCAGATGTAATATTTTACTGCATAATTATTACATGCTGTACAGAAATATATTTAAATGTATTCAGTTACTGTCGGCAGTGTGGTAGGCTATAGTCTACACCGAGCTTCGCGATTGATATTGCTTATCCTGCCCGAAAAGACCATAATCATTATAGTTCACGTCTGCAGTAAGAATGAACTAACAGACATGAATCCTAAAAATGAATAATGTCCGAGCAAATCATGACTTTTCACTTTACACCTACCTCTGACTAGGCATAAGATTTAGTCTCAGACGTAGCATACACCGAGATGGTGCAACGGGTATAAATTCTACGCACAACTTAAAGAGCATTTTACGTCCAGCCTAGTCTTAAAACGGGTTTTACGTCCAGCTGGTGCAACCGGCCCCAGAGCACTAAGCCACAGCTCCAACCTTGGTTTTCACTTCTAAAAGCAGAGTGCATTTGAAGGTGTCACCACAGACGAAACTGCTATGCTTTTATATTGTCACTGGCTGTAGAGCCCTACGATTTTAAACAAGAAATTAGTTGCATCAAGCTCTGGAACATTTTAACTGTCAAGCATTCTGACCTTGTCTGTTGGACTCAAATCAATAGTATTGACTGACCGACAGATTGCGGACTTCAGTGTAACAAATTTAAGATCTCAAAATTGCAACCCTTATCTGGGGAGCTTAAAGTAAAGGAGTTTCATGTTATGTTCTTTTGAATGATTTATTGTTATTGATCAGTGAACTCAGGGGCTGACATATTGAGATTATGTGTCAATACAGGCGTTTTTTGTCATTCATCTTGTACAGCATATAAAGCCTTGTAGGAATCACCGTGGATCTGAGGTACAGTAGCGTGCCAAGATCATTGCATATTAACCACTTAATTAATAGTCAATGACCTCAGCACCCCGTGATATCATGCAGTTCATTTAATCTATGTCTGAGGGGCCTGAATCCACTTAAAATTGAGTCCTTATGCCACATGTATGAAACTGCTGAGTTCTTTGCAGATTTGAGAAATGTGCTTGATGCCTTGAAATCAGACCCAACAAAAACATCCCATTAGCATATTTCCAGAATTTACTTGTTGATTCCTCTAGATCAGTGTTGGGCGAGTTAAAAAAAAGTTATCTACTACAAATTACTAATTACTTCTTTAAAATTGTAATTTGATTACATTATTGTAGTTGATTACATTACATGATAAAACATTGGTTACTGAATTTAAGTAAATATTAAAGTAATCAGATTAATAATTACTTTCAGTTTACTTTTATGTTTACATTACTAAGTTGTCAAACCTAAAACAAACACTACAAAGTGAAACTCATAGTTCTTTCAGTAATTTAATATTGACTGAAAAATCACAAGTATCAAAACAGCAACTTTTGCATTTTTTCCTGATAACAGTGAAAAGAACTTAAAATGTTTCATCGTTTTTGATAATTTGTTGTTAATACAGATAAGAGTATTAAATGTTTTGGGTCTACTTATATTTGTATACACACAATATCAACGAAACACTATTTTGTAAAATAAAGAAAACAAATAGGGTGCGCTTTCTGTAGTCTTAGTCTCAGCACATATCTATTTGTGAGATTTGTGTAGTCTTAGTCTCAGAAAATATATGATTTTTTTAATAAGTGACTTGAGTGATATATATATAGATTTATGTTTTTTAAGTGGTTTTTTGAAGTTTATACTGATACGCAAACAATTTTTTTTCTCTTAAGACTGCATTTGTAACTTACAGTAAGTAACGTAATTTTATCGACATTTGTAACTGTGTTCAAATTACATACATTTAAAATGTAACAGACTACATTAATGCGTTATCAGGAAAAGTAATTAGAATACAGTAATGTTACTGTGTAACATGTTATACCCAACTGTAGTCAGGACCCTAGAATTCACATCTGAGAAATGGATGAAAACCTCTTAAACAGGCATTTGTCAGCACACACACTTGAAGCAGGTCCCTGAGTGGCTGTTCCACTTCAGTGATGTTAGTTGTGGTGGACTGAAGGGCCGAGGAGAGGTCTAAGAATGGGGTCAAAATGTCACGGCTGAGGTAAATTGCAAAAACAAATGCAGGCTTTACTGTGAGATAAGGGACTATGGTGGGTTTCACACTTCTTGATGTTACCGGTTTACAGTTGAGGGAAATCAACTGTTCATTCTCAAAACTGAGACTTCATGTGTGTTATATGGAGACCGTAGATTTCAAAACACATACATTTAGTGATATGTTTTCATAAAAATGCAACTGCAATCCCGTCATGAAAAGACTTAAGTATAAATGTCCTCAAATGCATCCGAGACATATTACAATACAGCCATCTCAGGAGGTGGTTTAAGATTCATTCAAAACATGAACTTGGCCAAGCACTTTAAACACCACATTGGTTGTTAGTTTGTGCAAATTTTTCCCATTTATGTTAGAGAAATCTGGTTATGTTTGCACGTGGTCGCTGTATGCATGAAAGAGGCTTTTTCTTCACTTATGCTTCATGTTTTTGTGTTTTCATGTTCACATTCATGTTGATGATTGCCTGTAATGCAAAGCAAGCATGCTGTGATATGTACTAAGTGTTAGTTAATATTCAAAGTGGATATTGGTTTTGTTGAGTTTGTGTACTTACATGCTGTGATATAATGCACCATATACACCACCATTTAAATGTTTGGGGACAGAATATATGATTTTTTAAAGAAATTAATACTTTTATTCAGCAAGAATGCATTACATTGATCAACAGTGACAATAAAGACATTTACAGTGTTACACAAGATTAAGGGCCAGTTTTACTAACAGCAAACTATCTTTTGGCATTAAAATAGTACTGTCAGGATTTGTTAGGGTAGAGTGGTGTAAAATTGGTGTTGGTAGGGCATGGACACAGTTATTTTTGTGCCTGACATTACTGAATATACATTTGGAGTTTCCCTTTCAGATACAAAAAAAAAAAAAAAAAAAAATGTTTGCGATCTTGAAATTACTGGTATTTGCGCAATTATTTAATGCCCAAAAACGTATGTCTTAAACTATTTTGCGCTTGAAATGGCTGCAATTGTTGTTTTTGTGAGGAGGCACCGCGGAGAACAGAGAGCGTGTGGTAGAAGGGAGAGTATTTTTTCCACATGTATTAATTTATTTAGAAAAACACATTATCCGATTGTTTGCCAAGCCATGTTATTTTTAATTTGCTTCAGGAAATAAAGCAAATTATTTAATTTTCTGTGGCTTCTTTATTTTTTATTCTTTATTTGTGACTGTTTTTTTAACGCTTTTTTTGTCAAAGTATATTTATAAAAGAATCCTGATATTTAAAATTTTTCACAGTTTTATTAAGCATATTTGATTTAAGCAGCACTGATTTCAACATTGATAGAAAACGAGTAGCATATTAGTATATTACAACGATTTCTGATAAATTTTAAAATATATTCAAATAGAAAAATAATAATTTGCAATATTACTGTTTTTAATGTATTTTTTGATCAAATAAATTCCGCCTTAGTAAGCATAAGAGACATCTCTGAAAAATGTAAAAATCTTACCAACACCGAACATTTAAACAGTTGTCTGTGTGTATATACTGTACAAACATGCACAAACACACACAATATTAATATTTATTTTCTATATAGTTTTAAAACACATATCAAGTTTATTTATACTGTACTAATTTTGTAAAAATTGTGAAAAAATAGCAGCTCTCAGTCAGTGAACAGGGCATGCAAAGCCTCCACAGGCAGTTTCTATCAAGCATTCATGATTCTTTGCTGTGGTCACAATCTGATGATATATTCCTGTCTCTTTGGGATCGGGATTGAACCGTGATATAGTCTAGCTGCATATATGGCTTTATGTGACTCCTGTGAGGAAGAAATTGAATTCCACACTCCTACCGTTCCCCTGCACCCCCCCCCACCCCCCCCCGTACTGAAACCCATTGTCTAAGTGAGATAAAGTAACCAGATTTGCAGCCCTGCAGTCTTGTGTTTTTCCCTGTAGAAGATTGCAGGCTTTGGATGAGGCTGAGTCTGCGGCGCCTGTTACTGCGGTTCTTCAGGGCATTTGTGGTTTTGCATCATACTCTCAATGACTCTGTGAGGGTCTCAGGTTTGTGGTAATTAACGCCAGCTGCTCGTTGTTTTCAGTTATGGTGAACGTAATTAGAGTTTTATATACGATCTGTAGTCATCTCTGTTGAACACTGTGTATGAGTAATACTTGGAAACAAGAAATTTGCAGGAAGCAACACACACACACACAAACAAACACACAAAAATGCAATGAACTCCAGAGCAAAGATGAAGGGAGGGTGTCAGTGAGAGACCAAAAATAAAGGAAAGAGTAAGAAATGCAGACATTATTTATTCACATTTATTATTATTATTATTATATTGTTATTTTATTTATTCATTCATTCATTTTTCTTAATTGGTCAATATTTGAAGTTTCACTGAAATAAAAATGCGAGTGTCTATGTTATACTTGATAAATATTTTAGTGTGCCATAATAATGATATTTTTTAATATATAATTTCTTTAATGTGTAATACATAATAGTACGTTCACTTAAAGTTAATTGCTAAAACACACTAATTTAATACCAATTTAAAAGCAATCTCAAAATGCATATACATTTTGCCTGCTGTATTATAATGCTGCAATGTATAAAACTTGTAGCAATTTAAAGTTTAGTGTTATTTATTTATTTAGATAAAATAGAATATTTTTTTGTCATGAAAGATTAAATTATTATTAGTGTTATAATTTTCTAGGTAGTTTTTGGTCAGTATTTGAGGTTTACAGCACAGCTACAGCACTTGCCTCACAAAAGGACCATTCGTCTCCCACATCAAATGAGCTGGGAGAGATCGCGCTTGTCCATTTGCAATGTTGGAGGTTATTTATAGTTTGTAAAAGGGACCCCTCTGGGGCCAACAGTCTCACTCTGCAGTCATAAGGAAAACATCTGAAACATGGGTTTTTATTTGCCTGAAATGAGCAAGAAAATGATATAGGGTTTCTATTCTATTTATTTATTGATTGATTTATTTTTTATAATAAATTGGGCCATGATGCTTATTTGGGAGAAATTTATTTTATTTTATTTTATTTTATTTTATTTTATTTTATTTTATTTTATTTATTTTATTTTATTTTATTTTTTTAGTGCATTTGGTGCTGTGCTCATTTGGGAGAAAATGGTTTGAATTTTTATTTTATTTATTTTATTTTATTTAAATGTTTTATTTCATATTTTTTATCTTATTTTATTATTTTGGTACTTTTTTTTTGGCAAATTGGGATGTATTATATATATATTATATTATATTATATTATATTATATATATTATATTATATTATCTATTTATTTTTAAAGTTTCCACTTTTGCTATCTAAAATGAAAAAAAAAAGAGATTAAAAAAAAGGAAAAGAGTAGAAGAGCTTATTTTATTTTATTTTATTTTAGTCTTTGGGATGTTGTTGTGATTGGTTAGGCCTGTGTGTTCAACACTGAAACAATTACTTTAATCTGTGCTGGTGTTTCTAAGCTAAAGCTCAATATGCTTGTCAAATGAGTTGTTTGTAGCATTGAAGGATCTTTCATTATTGACATCAATCTTCTGGCGCAACTCTAAAATACAATCTCCTGACTTTTAATTAAGACTTTAATTTCAGCAATAAACCCAATAATAAAACTCAAAATTGGTTTTATAGCCCTGGAGATGAATCGGAAAGCAGTGGAAGTATGAGATCTTGGAGGCTTTTAATCATGGCGGGAATGCAGACAATCTGATTTGTGATTTGACAGGATGGTTGTGATGAGCATTCAGAATACTTACAGCCGTCTTGTAACGCCATTAAAGCTGCAGTAATTAGATACGCCATGCAGTGTTTTGAATATTTTACCATTTGGGTTGCTGCAATTTTTAGAAATATGTTAATAGGATTGGGTTTCCACTGGGGACTACAGTATAAGCATTCCTCTCACATTTGCCATGTAAAATAACTGAGTGAATATGAGAAGTTATTGCCAAATATTCTATAAGACAATTACAAAATAAACTCCTCCCTGGTCATGAATAATAATTAGGGTCATTAATATTAAATGTCAATTACTATACTTATTTATTAAGTTAAGAGTTGAGACATTTTAAGATGTGCCAGGTTATTACAATATGGGTGCTAGGGTGTTGTGGAGGGTTGTTAAAGTGATATTTCACCCAAAAATGAAAATTACTCCATGATTTACTCACCCTCAATCCATCCTAGATGTATATGACTTTCTTTTTTTCAGACAAATCCAATCAGAGTTATATTTAAAAATGTCCTGGCTCTTCCAAGCTTTATAATGGCAGTGAATGCATGGTATTTTTCAGTAGTCCAAAACAACGATTCCTAAAGAAAATTGTCAAAGGATTTCGATATCGAAGTCAAGAGGAGACTGGTTTTCCTTTGCCAAAGTAAGGAAACTTTGCTTCCTTTGCTCCTGTAAACAAACGTTGGTTCTCGCGAGACTAGCATATTCTCACTGACGCTAACATTAAAGTGTAGTTAAAAGTTGGTTCTATAGATATTAAGATATAGTTCTAAAAATCGTTTTCAGTATTAAAGAACAGCAGAGTCCACACCACATCTATAACGATAAAGACAAAGAAAACAGATATCGTTGGAATCACTTTCAAAACAATTTTTTTTTCCAGCTGATGAACGATAAAAAATGGAAAGCCAATCAGAATCCATCCTGCTGTAATGAGCTCGAGAATTAAAGCGGCAGACGAGCGTGCGCTTAGAAGAAACAGAAGATATTGTTCGCTGGTGTGGACGCACATATCGTTATCTTTATAGTCTCTTTATAGTTATCGTTCTTGGTGTGACGGGCCTTTAGTCCTACAGTATCCTCCCTAACGCTAGTATGTTGTGAATGATGGTAAGACTGTGTCTTGGTTCTTCAGTTGTTGTAGCGTTATAGCTTGTTTCCTTAATTCTTGAATGTAAGTTCACTTGAGTATTGTTGTTTACAGTGAGTCACAGAGATTTTCCATTCATGCTTGTTTTAGTTCATGGGGAGTGTTGCAGTGAGTCACAGAAATTACTCTCCTGACAAGTTTTACTGTGAACCCAGACCCTTAATTCCCATTTTAAAGTAAGAACCTGAAGGCAAGAGATGAGAGGAGCGCTCACAAAACGCTCTGTGATGTGATGCTGTATGGTCCAGAGACCGTGTTGCGCAAAACGAGTTCAAAGCTGCTGGAACGCTGTAGCCGGCAGCGCGCTTTCCTTTCCTCTCACAGACACGCATCAGATTTCTACCCTAACAATTTCTTGTTAACAAAAGCTTATCGTATATCCTATACATGGTGAATTTCAAAAGACCCTGCGGAGGGTGACAGGCAGCCGCTGAAATTACTCACAGACATTTTCTGCGCCAGGCAAGCAGCATCTTTTTTTCCTTCCCCGAGGGGAAGCATGAATACTTGTGCAAACCCCTGAGTCTAAATCATAGATGCCCAGAAAGGTATTAAATATTAATCACACAAAGGTGGTCAGAGGACAGAGTGAATGGGGTAAATATTAGATGAAGATGGATTACTTAATCTTTCTCTTAGCCAGAGGAAGGATTTATTTAAAGAAAAAAAAAACATTTGGTCAGGGTTGTCAGTTATTTTAATTTAATTTTTATTGACAAAGTGAAGCATGCTTAAAGAGCAACACATCATGCTGCGATCTAAAGAAATTAATGAACAGATGAGGAACAAAATAATTGACATCTATCAGTCTGGAAAGGGTTATAAAACCATTTCTAAGGTTTGGGACTCCAGCGAACCACGGTCAGAGCAATTTTCCACAAATGGAGAAAACTTGAAACAGTGGAGAACCTTCCCAGGAGTGGCAGGCTGACCAAAATCACTCCAAGAGCACAGCGGCAACTCATCCAGGAGGTCATAAAAGAACCCCATAACAACATCTAAAGACCTGCAGGCCTCACTTGCCTCAAGTGTTCATGAATCAACAATAAGAAAGAGACTGGGCAAAAACGGCATCCATGGGAGAGTTCCAAGGCAAAAGCCAATGCTGACCAAAAAGAACACAAAGGCTCTTCTCACATTTGCCAAAAAAATATATTGATTATTCCCCAAGACTTTTGAGCAAATATTATTTTTGGAAGGTGTTTGTCCCGTTACATGTGGCATAAAGCCAACATAGCATTTCATAAAAAGAACATCATTCCAACAGTCAATTGCATATTTTACTGAAATTTCAATTAGCATTTTTTTTTCTATTGAACCCTGCGCATCTTTTTCGAATATTTTCATTAAAATCGTCCTGTATCAAAGTGTTCCCATATGCTTGTGATTTCCTTTCATCTTGGGTTTCCATTTGTTTAGTCAACTTCAGAGAGTGGGAGACAGATAAGGGAGAAGGCGGGAAGAGAGAACACAGAAGAGGGGAAGAAAAATCTCCCATTAATTTCTCAGCAGATTCATTGACAATGCGCCTGGTGTGATGAAAAAGCAAGATGTTTCTCATAGTTTGATAATGTGTGCGGAGCCGAGCTGAAATTGACTCGCTCAGCAACTGGCGCCTCCCACGCCTGCGTGACGGATTAACTAGACTTGATAAGAGAGAGAGGCGCTGGGATCCATGCTCCGGTGTCTATCAGATGTAGAGCCGCACCAGAGCCAGCACTGAGAGGACTCACCAGCTTTTGTTTAGAATTCATCCTTTATGGGATTTTTTAGCCTTTGTGCAATGGGATCGGTTCATGTTGAGCCAACAGGTTTTTTATTTCATGATCATGTGCTCTATATGACTGTTATAAGCATGTGCTGAAACAAACCTGTACAGTATGTGCTCTAGACTTTGCTATATTTTGGAGGATTTAGGAGGCCAAGGTGACTTGAGCATTATATATCAGGTTGTTATAAAAAAATAAAAAATATTATGTGCTCTAGACTTTGCTATATTTTGGATTTTTTTTTTTGTCAAGGTGAAATAAACAATAACTGATTTTTAAAATTATTTTTTATTAATTCTAAAATAACACAAAATGAACCTGCAATAAAAAATTAACAAACTGTATGGACTAATGTAGATAAAAACAAAACTTAAAAATGATGAAAAAATACAATAAAATTACTACAAACTTTAACAAACACTTTTATGTAAAAAATGTAAAAATAA